>NC_135310.1:71709694-72078027 GCF_048772815.1 Callospermophilus lateralis | reverse complement strand
CATATGACAATGCAAATCAAGTCTAAATGCTAGAAGCATAGGAATTAAAGCCCACTCAGCCATTAGGTTGTCTATCTTGATCAAGAAGGCGTGGAGAATCATTGCCTCAGAAAAGCAATGCGGAGGAAATGTAGAAAAGGATTTTGAAGGTGAGAGGCTTAAAATAAGAGCATTTTGCAGTTTGTTCCAAATGAAAGCCACTGCAAGCCAGTAATAGAGCTAATATATCACTAAAGTGGGATAAAGTAAACAAAATTTTAGATCAGGTCCTGCCATTGAATCCTGGGGAAAATTATCTTATGAAAGGATTAAAAGGAGGAGGCACTAGGATCCTAAATAGCATGGCATTATGAAATGGATCACTTAGAAGTGTGGTTTGTGGTTTCATTTTGGATGACTTGTTGGCATACATACATACAACAAATTGCTTTGAGTATTGTAACATGCAGTTCCAAGGTCTCCTGCCTTTGGTTTGTGTTTTACATAAGTGGTTTCTATGTTTGTGCTTTACTGATGGGAATTCATTTATAACCTGCTGCAGTGAACTTTTTGACTGTCTTTTTTGATGAACTGTTTTTCAGTTTATAAAAATTTTTTGAGGTTTCTGTGTCATTAAAGACTTTTTTCAAATGCTACATATTATAACAGAAAATTGTATAGAGAAAGACGACTGGAGTCAAGGTTAGATAAAGAAAAACAAAACTGTTATGTTTCTTTCTCCTATATTTCTTAAACCAATTGGAAATGGGCACTGGTTTATTTTGTAATATTGAAAAGTCTAGGTTCAAAGGAAAATTTACTGAGAAAAGTAAATGAAAGTTTTCAACTTCTAAAAAAATTAATGCAGTGTACCAAAACACAGATACTGACTAGAGTTTGCACGGTTGGTAAGACATCAAGGCCAAAGTCAGAAACCTATTTCCAGCATTATCTGTTGACCAGGTTTTAATCGTCTTACCATCAGGTACATGAGAGCAAATTGAGAATCAGAAAAAAACAACAACAAAAGAAAGCTCTTTCTTTCTTTCTCCCCACTGGGCACCATGGGCAGATAATCACAGCTTTTATACATGACTTCACATTCTTTTCTTCCATGGTTGATTTTATTTATACCTCTGTTCCACCTCATTCTGGGTGAGCTTGGTAGCCCCATTCCAGCCTCTCAGTAAATTCAGCTGAGACAGCTAAAGCTAAAATCAAAGAAGCTTTAATCTTATGGTAGAAACTTTACTTATTTTTAATAGACCAATGAGGCAATATACCTTCACAGAGATTAAATAGCTATTTACTCTAGAAAAGCTCCATAAGCAACCCATTTGCTGCGAGCACTGGTCTAGATTTCTGTGTACATCTTCTGAGGGGCTCCTTTTCAAGTCTCACTTCTCCCTTGAAGTCTTCTATGGCTGCTTTGTTTCATGAGATTTCTCCTTATACTGAAAGCCTGCAATAATATCTTTGTTTTAAGTCATACACAGTTAATTACAAAATAATAGCATGTCTTTTATCTCGAGGTCTAAGGGAAGTCTCATAGCTTCATTCCAGAGGAGACATGCATTATTATCATTATTAGGACAACTTTTATTAAGTATTCAGATATTTAATAAACATATACTATATACCACCTGAGTTAAGTACTGTACATGCAAAATAAGGAAGACTTTTAAAAGCTTATATTTTAATAGGAAGAACAGATCTATAAACAAAGAACTGTGTCATATTGGAGAGAAACAAGTCTGATGATTTCTACCCTCAATTAAAAATATGGAAATTTCAAATTTCCTTTCAGATTCTTATTTATGATTTGGAATTGAAGAATGACAGAAATGTTTGTTGTTGTTCTTGTTGTATGTTTTTAAATAAAAAACTAAAGGCAAAGTCACTTAATGCATATCCACAGAAGTATGAAGTAGCATATTATGCTTAGAAACTACATGGACTTCTGGATTTCTGAAAGAAAAATGACAGAGAATAGCATTAATTCTAGAGGGGGAAATAGGAAATGAAGCTGAACAAGTCATAGATGCAATCATGAAAGACCTTCATGTCGTGCTGGGAACAGCTCATTAGGATTAGTCACAATGAGAGCAGCTAGAATGGCATCTGACAGGAAGGAAGAATGCAATACTCTGCACAGCATTTGAGGACAAACCTTCGAAGTCCCAAAGCCTGGGGCCACTTGGTGTCCAGGTGCATGACTTTCCAGGATTCCCCAACTCCTGCAGGTCCCATGTTCCCAACCCACAGATAGTGATTGAGATGCAGGGTGATGATCCTGAATCATCAGGGAAAGTAAAAATTATGTACAATCAGCTATATTTACAAAGTCAGGGAAGTGTGAAATAGAATTTAGAATGCCATCAAACAGTGAATATTAGAAAAAGTGTTTTGGGGTGCTTACAGGTGTGTCAGTTTGTAAATATATTCCACCTCTTGTTCTTTAACATGGTCAGTTATTTTAGGTATTACTGCAGTCTACACTCTTTTCATATCCACAGTAGCCAAGTTTTGGCTTTTAGCATTGAAGTTCTTTGTTGACACATACTTCATCTCATAATTTCCTATATCACTCAAGTCAATGCTGAAAACACTTTAGCTCTTTAACCAATCTTTTCTGATTGTTCCTAGACTCTGGTTTACCACTTCTGTACTGCCTATTGCCTCTTTGTTCACTCATTTATGGGACATCTCAGGACAGTCACTGAATCCTTCTATGAGGCATCCTACAAAAAATAAATCCATTAATGTACCCTATTTTGCAGAATACTTAGTTCCTAGGGAGTTACTGGGCAAAGATGGCATGATGTTGAGGAAAGAAAAAGAATATCAATATAGGACCCAGAAAGCCTTAAGATTTAATGCCGCCTGCCATTCACTGGCATGTGGCCTCCACCATGACACAATCTTTGAGAGTCTCAGTTTTTTTCTCTCCTTTTTCTTTTTTTTTTTTTTGATATTGCGTTAGATTTATATTCATAAGAATATTGAATTTTCCTGTCTAAAAACAGAATTGACTTAGTATTCTTTAGTGTTTTTCTGTTTTTTATTATATTTTGTGTAGTCCTTAAATCTATTATTAGATATTTCATAACTTTCTTATTGTCAAAGGGACCTTTCTGAGGTGTGTATTTTGTGGAAGAAGTATATAATTATGTATTTTTTTTTTAAAAAAAATCAAAGTCTTACTAAGTTTCCCAGGGTAGACTTGAAGTAGGGATCCTCCTGCCTTAGTTTTGCAAGTAGCTGGGACAGCAGGCATGTGCCACGACATCCAGCCCCAAGTTCTGTAATAGAGCAAAGATAATGGCTATTTCTTGTGGATGTGGCATGGCAAAATAGATAACACCCAGTTTCTGTAGTCACGTGTCCGACACGAGAATCTTAGTTCTGTGCTATGCATGCTAGTTAAGTGTCCTTCTGGAACCTACTTCACCTGTCTAAGCATCCAGTGTCTTCATTTGTGGAGTATGGAGAGTATTTTGACACATACAATAGTTTTAGGGGTTAAAGGAGAGATTCTATTGCATTGTCTCATCGTAAGTGCTCTTTAACTGCTGTTTTACCTCTGGTACCAGTGAGATAATTGTGTGTATCAATGAGATAGTGTCATTCAGGGGTCTATTTGAAGGTCCTTGTAGGACCTTTCTACTGCAAAAGAAATTCCATGATTATCATGTTTATCAGTCGATTACAAAGGATATCCTAAAGGATACAAATAATGTGCTATATGAGATAACAAAAGCTGGGGTCTGGAAGGGTCCTGAGCACAGGAGCTTCTGTCTACAAGGCACTGGAGTGCATCATCCTCCCAGCTTCTGGGTCTGTTCTTACTCACCTTCCTGGAAGCTCCGGCATATTCAGTTACTTTCAAGCTTCCTTCAGTTTCTTGTAGTGTAAAAAGACAATAGGGATGAAGATTCTGCAGACACCTATTTTAAATGACAGATTATTTTTGTAAAGCACAAAGCAGATAGTCTAATACAAAGTAGGTATTCAATAAATTATAGCTACTAATAATTTAAAACCACACTTAAGAACATTGTGTTTTTAATAATACCTAAAAAAGACATGAAATACTTTTGATAAAAGATGAATGACAATGAGCAGCTCACCAAACATGAACCCAGACTACCATATATTATTTCACTAAAATGGGTACCAGTAGCCTCCCACCTTGTCCTAGGTCAACAGTTTCCTACAATGTTCTGAAATAAGATAATAGAAAATATGTTTTGACTTTAAATACTTTTTAGATATTTAAATATGACAAGCTTGAGATAAACAGAAGTAAACAGAGAAAGAAATAGTGGACTAGCAATTTAAAGCATAGCAACAGAAACCAGTGGAGAAGAGAATCTCTTACAACACAGAGGAGCTGGCAGGCTGGAAGTTCTGCAGGGGAAGGTACTGAGGTATTGATGGTGGAGTTAGTTTTCAGAGGGCACAGTCTTTAATAGCAAACTTATTTTAAGCATTGTTCTTATTTTTGTCTTTAATTCTTAATACAAATTTAAAATTTCTTGGCCATAATCACTGTCTTGTTCTAATGCCCCATTTAACTTGAACACATGGCACACGTGAACAAGTTTGGTCACTTTTTCTCCCCCTGATTTCTTCAGTACAAATGCATTTTATGTCTGCATTTCCAGAAGGAGTTTTTTTGTTTTTTTTTTTCACATTGATGATTAAGAAATGGCAAAAAGACACCTGGGCTTCTTTTTCCTGGTCAAAAAGAGCAAAGTACATATTAGTAGTGACTGCCTATTTTAAAACCCCTTTTTTCTTTGTCTGTCGAGCTGTCTGTAATCATCAGAATGGAAAATAACTTTGAAAGCTCGAACTCAGGCAGGGGAAAAAAGAGCTTTAGTGCCTCAATATGGCAAAAGGACTGGCAGTCAGGAGAGCTACTCTTTTGAAACCTAAGTTTTTACTCAAGGTTGTAAAGTATAAATCCCACATTGATCTTCTCGACCTGCAGCTTTTCAGGTAAATTTTGTCACATGGCTAACTAAGGAGAGAGGACATGATTAGTTACAAGAAAAAGAGGAAAGGAGGGGGAGAGATTCCCTTTAAACCAACTTGCTTCTGCCCTAGCTGGACTCAATTTCATCAATGACCCCAGTCTTGTTGCCTCAGCAAATTCGTCCTGTATATTTTGTGCATTAAAAAAACGGTGCTGCATGTTTGCCCCCGTTTGCTTTTCTTCAATTTTCCCTCACGGTCTTCATTCTGTCATCTGTGCCAGACACTGTGAAAATACCTTAACATTCTTTGCAGGCTTTGGAGACTTTTTTTTTTTTTTTTTTTTTTTTTTTAATATGTTGAACTTAATCTTTTCCAGCTTCTTTTCTATTAAGGTTGGATGGAGGTTTCAGTTATTTTTCTTTCTATTTCTTTTCTCCCACTGCTGCGTTTGTAGACACACTGTCTCGTTGGTCTGTAAGAGGTGATGTATTATGCATGTCTTTTCTTGTGGATTGGGGTGGCAAGAGCAAAAAAGAGACGGTGAGCTATGAGAGGTCACATGCGGAGGAACGCCCACTGGTGACAAGGCTGACTGGCTGCGGTGGATGGTCCAGAGGGGGCTGGCAGGGGCGGGATTCAGAAGAGAACATTCATTTTCTCTCATCCAGGAGCCTGAATGAAGAGCAATCTTTTTGTTTGTTACAGTGATGGGTAATTTGGAGCACTTCCCTTTGCATGAAGAAATTTGCTATTCTAATCAAAATCTCGTCCCTTTCTACAAACCATTATAAGATACTTATGAAAATAGGCAGATTCAGATTTCCTGTTTGAATTTTTGTCAGCTTTCACTTTTATGCTCATTTGCAGAATCACATAACTATGAAAGGCCAATTAGCTCTAAGTCCCGGGAAAGTGACAGAATAAATTGCTTTCTTCCTAGCAAATCAAGAATAATATTGTGGGTGCAGTGCAAAAGTGTCCACCCAGAGATTTTAGTTCATTTTATCAATCTAATAGAGTGCTTTCGGCCTGTCTTCTGTGACTCATACTTTCAGTATCCCCTTTCCTGTCAGAGCTCTTATATAACACTCTTCTACTTGTATGCTGAGATAGGATAAATCTGTAAATTTGAGCCGTGTGTTGGTCAAGATGCTTAATGTGGAATAGACCTCTCACCCCAGTCAAAATTTATTTAAGTCACATCAAAGAATTCATAGAATTCTTATTAGCAGGGTTGACTGTAACCAAATTGATATCCCTTAATGTAGCACAGTGAGCACCCAAAATATTTTTCCAAAGAGAGTGGCTGGGATGATGTCACTGATAATTGCAATAGAGAGGCACATATGACTGGGAACCAGAGGACAAATGCAGTTTCCAAAATCAAGCCATTTCAAAAGAACAGCAGATTACAGCTTTTTAGGGGAACTGCTCCTCCTGGTCAGGTATATGTGAAAATTGCTTCCTGTCTTCAAATTTCTCTCGGTGGCTCTGCTATATTTTTGAATACTTCACTTGGGGAAGTGGCCTAGAGCAATTCTACTATGCCTGGGAAGCTCAGGGCACCCCAAAGGAAACAAACACAATTCTTCAAGCTTGAGATGACCCCTGGGAACAAGGCTGCTGGAAAAGAGGGTTTGCCCATCACTAATAGGACTAGGACTTAAGGTAAGTGTTGTCCCTGAAGGAGTGAGACATCTCAGGTTTTCTCTGAAAGGACACTGGGGGTGTATTCATTATACTGTGAGGTATTCTTGGTGGTGTTTTGGGAAGAAAGACAAAATAACCAGGGGACTTTACTCATTGAATAATTTTGTTTGTGTAAATCCATTAGCTCTGACTGAAATACAGTGAATTGTTAAACGTTCCTTGTTCATATGCAGGGCTACATTGGTGCATATGAATTGTATTCAATCAGTGCTATTAAAATGAATGACATTTATTTATGATAGCCAGGTACTTCAGCTGCAGCCCAATTTTTGTTGTTCAGGAGAGTGGATACAAGATATTTGTGGAGTTTTGTTCTGGATTTTCATGCAGTTACACACAACATTTATATTAATACCCCACAATTTGACATGATTAGTGTCATTAGGATGAATTCCAAAGGGATTAATGAGGATTTGCTACTTGTAAGGAGCTGTGGCTGTGCAGAGGCTGCCACTGAACCCTTCCAGGGTGGCCTCATTTTGTCGGAACTTTTGGATTAGAGATACTCAATAAAAACATCTGTAAACTGTTATAAGATTTACATTCTCTGCCCTGTTCAGGATGACATTGCTAACTCTACTGCACTACTGGGGCTCATTTAATCTAGCAGTTGTTTCAGCAAGCACTTCATAAAAAACAATTATTGAATTAATCGTGATGTTTCCAGTCCTGAACTCATTTATGCTATCCCCTCCACCTGTAAACTCCTCTCCCACTTGCCTTGTAGAAGGAAAACTGCATAATTTCACAGCCTATAAAATATGTGCTGTTTTTGTTATTAGAAGATCTATGACAGGAACTCTATTGGTAGGGAATGTAGTGTTCCAGTGTCACTGTGTTCTGCTTTGGGCCAATTAAACCTTGTCAACTTAGTAGGACACAAACTCTGTGCTTACCTCTCAGTGCCCTTCCTTGAAAGGCTCCTTCACATGCCCTCCCACATCAATTCAAGAGTTTACTGAATGTGTTCTTCTTATAGTTATTTTTAACAGCATCAGAAAAAAAAAACCCTTCTCTGAAGCGTTTATACATATTTATAAATAGGAGAAAATGTTCAATTTTCCTAAATCTCACCTTTTTTTCTGAGTCATATTTTTTTTTGATTGTATGAACTATTTCCCAAAACCCTCTATAGTTGCTTAGCATCACAGTTTCTAAAGTTTAGATTTAAGCAGTATCCTAAGATGTATACTATATGTGATGAGAGAGAAGAACTACAATGAGAGACTGGACTGACAAAGGCATTTGGTAACTGAAATGTCTGAGACCAGAGCTCAGTAAGTTCAGGAAGACACAAATGAGTACCTCCATTTGATCTCTAGGTGATGGGGAAGCTTTGCTAGTTAAAGCAAACCATCAAGTAGCTTAGAATTTTCATATTGAAGTGTTTCTCTGGTACCTGCAGAACCACAAAGCAATCAAGATCACATCCCCGGAAATTCAGCATTAACTTGTGCTAAAAGAATGTGTTAGTAATTTAAAAAGTGTAGGTTGAGTCCAAGCCAACCACACTAGTGCAGAAGTGTATCTGAGGGTAAACCATGCATACTTACCCACGTGTGATTGGAGAAGGGGTGTGTCAACAAACAGGGAGTGAGAGGAATCACACAAGAAGGTTCATGTAAATACAACTGTATTCCTGTTTCAAAAAAGGCAGTGGGATTTGATACAAAAAAATTCAGTTCATCTAAACCTTTGAAGAACTGATGGTCTAGTGGCCAGCTGACTTCAGGTCTCACTACAATGAAGGCTCAGAGACAACATGCATCCTGGCCAACAGCAGTTGCCAATTCTAATTGGAACCTGCCACAGTGTTCCTGTACTGTGGAGGGATACAGGGGGACAGCAGTGTGACTCCCTCATCTGATGCCTGATTAAAAACACAGACATAATAGGGGGAGTTTTTTGGGGGTAATAGGGCTATTTTGTTTCCTCACAGTTGTAGTAACTCCAATTCCTACATGTGTTAAAACACATGGACCTGTATGCCAGCAGGAATGTTTTACTCTACGTAAACTGAAAAATAATGACACAAAGAGTTACACTCAAGTTGCAGCTTAGGATAATTCTATTGCATCTCACAGAAGAATAACAGGAACTTGACTCATGGATCAACACAAAAGCTAAGAGAAAAAAATATAATAAGATATGGCAGAAACAACAATTTTATTTTCACAAAAAACATTAAAATAAGAAAAAATTGAATGTGCAAAGTTATTTGTAAAGATGCTTCATCAACTTACAAATGAAAGCTAACTCCTTAGACTCAGATCTTTTATAATGTGTTCCCACCTCACCTTTCAGACTACATCTCCTTTTATAGGCCCTGAAATATTTTATCTGCAGTTCAGAAATCTCAAAATTCTGAACGCTGAATGTTTTTCCACATTTCATTTGGTGGCAAAACCTGATCTGAACTGACACGATGCTTTTTATGTATGTCACTTTGTGTGAATATTTGCATGCTTGCTGTAGAAATACCACTGTGTTTGATTACTAGGTGCAGCCTAAAGCCCATGGGGTATGTTTTAATATACAGCATGTGAACTGAATTTCTGTTCAAAAATCTGAAAACTTAGAATTCCAAAACATACCTGACCTCAAGGGTTTCTGGTAAGAGATTAGTAACTGCTTTCAAAAGACTGTTTCTGAACAAAAATGATGGTACTTCATACTTCTCCTGATGGTATCATCTGTTTATGCTTTGCCACCTTTGCTAACATCACTACCTTTATTCTGGATGTACTGTCCTCCTACCTCAGCAATGTGACTGCTAAGTTTTAATGGGTTTCCTCCATGAAGCCTTCCTTATTCACTCCAGATGGGCTTGTTAATTCTTTTTTTTTCTGATTTTTTTCCATCTACTTCTGTATTGTAATTTTTCTCCAGTACTGGGAATTAAACCCAGAGGGCACATTACCACTGTGCTGTACCTACAGTGCTTTTTATTTTATATTTTGAGACAGGGTCTTGCTAAATTGCTAAGATTCTCACTAAGTTTCTAAGGCTGGTTTTAAACTTGGGATCTTCCTGTCTCAGCCTCCTGAGTTGCTGAGATTGCAGGTGTGGGGGCCACCATGCCCCGTTGTATTGTAATTTTTGATAGCACAGACTTCCTGGAGTAGACAGGACTAATGTGGGGATCAGAAAATCTATAGAGCAAAAAATAAAATAAAATTAAAAAAAAATCCACCACACACACAAAAAAAGTATAGGTTGAATCCACCACACACACACAAAAAAGTATAGGTTTTTATCCACCACCACACACACACATACAAAAGTATAGGTTGAATTGCATGACAGCAAGGGAAGGTTACAATCATAGCCGTGAGGATGAAGATGGAGACAGAAACTGCTGCATCTAGAAAGCATTGATAAAGCTTGAAGATTTACCCTGGGGCTTGTCAGGAGTCGGTTGACATGAACATCATGAAGACATCTAGAAGAAGAGTATATGCTATCAATTAACCACTGATTACCAGAGCCTGTGCAGATATTTTAGAGTCATTATTTCATTAATCCCCAATTTTTGAGTAGTTTGTATCTTCACTCTACCCAGGAGAGGCTGAAATTTCTAAACCCTTGACCACATACCTAAAAAAGGCAAGATTTGAACTCAATCTAATTCCCTGAAGCTTTTTCATAATCACTGTGCAATAATGCTCTTTCAGCTGGATCAAACAGAGATGGTGGTAAGAAATTAGATTTAGGTGAGGTAGACCTAGAGTTGGGAACTGGGCATAGATTTCAACACATGATATTTTACCAGAGGTGCACTGGGGTTACCTGTGATTACATCTAGCAGCACTCAGTTTCCCCTTGTAAGTTCTAAAGCTTTACCTCTCTATAAACCTTACAATCCTCTTGTCTGCTAGGAGGGAGTCTCCACCCTTAACCGGGGAAACAGTACTGCTAAGACTGCTCTTATGTAACATGACAGCAAGGGAAGTGAGAAGAGAGATTAAACCATGTTAGAGAGGTGAAGGGGAGACAGAAGACTCAAGAGTCTAGCAATTTTCTATGCATTTTCTTCAGTACATTGACCTTTTTTTTTGGGTTCTTGAAACTGACAGGGGCTATATCATGTTCATTCTTGTCCCCAGTAGTAAATAATACAGTGGCTTGAATAGAATAGGAAATGGATAATTGCTTTTGGATGGAATTCTTGCTAGCAGATAAGTAGATTTGGGCTGCACACACACACACACACACACACACACACACACATACACACACACACACACACAGATATACATATATATTCCTAGTTTGGGGCAATTTCTTTATGTTCTAAGCTTTGGAAACTTCAGAATAAAATTAGGTATTTGTAAATGCTCAAAAAGAATAATACATTTTAACTTCCGTCAGGTAGACAAAATGTTGGGAAAACATTAATTTCTCCAAAATTATTTTATAATGAGAATAGAGTTAGCATAGGTCCCTCTCAACAATTTATGGCAAGAAAATTAAAATAACCTGTTGATCCTGCACATTAGCATTGCTGGCTCTTTGCTCAAACCCTTTAGGATTAGTTTAAGCTCATAGGGATAAATAGGCATAAATAAAAATGTATTTTTCCCATCTTTCATTTCACAAAGAAAGTAAATCTCCTTCCCTATTTTATCTAGCTTTTATTGTTCTTGAGAAGAAGGGGAAAGTAAAATACTAGTTTAAACTGTGTGAAACTTGGGTCTGGGGTTGTGGCTCAGAGGTAGAGTGCTCTCGCCTAGCATTCATGAGGCACTGGGTTCGGTCCTTAGCACCACATAAAAATAAAGATATTGTATCCACCTATGATAAAAAAATAAAATAAAAAAGAGTGTGAAACTCTTTCTGATTTTGTTTTGTAATGTGTAGGCATTAATATATGAATGCTCAGACATGGATAATTTCTGTAATAATCAGAAAAAAATTGACAATGAAAATACTTTATGAGGCAATCATATATGTTTTAATGTAATATGTAAGGAGTTTGACTTTGGATCTTATCTGACTTTTCTTCCTAGGTCCATCAAGAGAAAAATATCAAATTCTCCACATAGGTATACCAATAACTGTAGTGAGGATATGTTGGTGATCTTGAGAATAGACTGAGATGGTCAATATTCTAGGATTGTCTTTGAAAGATTACCGGTGATACCAAAGGCTCTCAGTAGTACCAAGGCTGAACTAATTTCTAGACAGTAACATGGAGTCTCAGGAATGGAACATTCTTGAATTGGACCTGGGCCCAGCCATTCCTGAGTGGATCCACCATGTCAGAAATACTTGATCCTCTTCATTTAAAATAGTAAAAAATTTTAGGGTTTCCAGTCACAACTGTAACATCAGGATTTCCCTGGTCCACATTAATATCTACTTTTAATATGTGTCTTCTAAGTCATTTTGATGAGTAAAAAATTTTAATATAGTCAATTGTCTAGTTCAGACCATAACAATTTATTTGGCAAATACTTATTAAGTCTTCATGATCCTCCAGTTTATATATAGTCAAGAGATCACCTTCCTGAGCCTCTAGGTTGCTAAAGGAAACTGAATATTAAATATTTAGTAGAATTCACTCAAACTCATATCATAATATGGTGAGAAATCCAGGACCTTCCAAAATATCTTTGAAGATTATGGAAGATAACATGTAACTGGGGGCTTCTATGATCCCATTTTCTACTTTTACTTCATCTCACTTTACTCCCTATATTTCTTTACTCTTTTCCTACATTGTTCTTTGCTATATCAAATCCCCCTGTAGAAACCACTATGCAAATCTATCATTTCCCACATTTGACTGACAAGTATTTGGGTGGATTCTATCACCCCTTCTAATATTCTGCAATATTCTCTTTCAAATTAATGATTTTTAATTTGCTGTCTGTGGAGTAATTTAATTATTTTCTTTTGACTTCTCAGAGGACTGCCAGTTCCAAGTGTACTGGTTGTGCCCTGTACAGCTCTAGCAGATGCCATTTATACTAGAATCTGTGTGAGCAGAAGCTCCTGGTGTCAAGCAATTCTCAAGCTCTCTGGATGTACATAAGGCCTCTAACTATCCAGAAGCCTGCAACACTCCCAGGCTTATTTTATCTCTCTCATGCTATGATTTCTAAACCTTAATTATGTATTCCAGTTTGTGTATGTCCCCAGCAAAACTTTGGCTATTTATTTTACAGAAGATCAGGTGGAATTCTACTCTTGCAGTTTTCTGAATCCATACTCCTACTATCATTTTGCAATGCTGCAGTAGTCTTTCTCTGTGTTGTGCTGTCTGGCTGAGTGGTACAAGCCTTTCTTGCTCCAAGACTATATCCATGTATAGGTCAGGATGTGATGGCTATCTTTAAGGAAATATCCAAGAAGTGGGTTCTTACACAGGATATAGATATGTAGGGAGTAGAGATCTGGAATATTATCTGGCATTGAAAGAGTTTGTAGAGGTAATAGTAGGTGGTGAGTGGACACAGCAGTGGGATTATGGTTCAGCTTGGTTCACTTCTCTCTGACAAGCCCTGAATCCTGGGGAGACTGAGGTTCAAAGTGGCATCTGAGGAGGAGAAAAAGAAAAAACAACTTTCTGAATTCCTCCACTTTGAGGACGGAATTGGTTCTGGAGTGGAATGTTTAGATGAGTGTCAAGTGGCAGTATCCAGGCAGTTCAATAGTAGCCACTAGCACTTTGAAAACTTGAAATATAGGTAATCTGAATTGAAATGTGCTACATATAAAATAAACACTACATTTTGATTTTTTGAAAATATTGTAAGCTAGCACAATTAGAATACATTTATATGGATTATATAAATGAGGTCTCTGATTCTTTCTTATTTTACCTATATAGGTTAAACTATATAATTAATTTTACTTGTTTCTATTTTTAAATAGAAAAAATTCAGGAAATTTAAAATCAGATGTACATTTTGCATGATACTTCTACTGGATGGCAGTGTTCTGTGTCATGAGGAGTGAAGTCACAGGATGTCAGACAGAGTGTTCAATTTCTCTTAATCACTATTTTAATCTTGCCTCCTCTATCCCAAACCAGGATTTATTTACCATTTGTTGAACATCAACTATTTTCCATATATTTTTAATTTAATGTTATTTCTAATTATTGTAAGAACTGTAAAAATGGATAATATTATACTCATTTTTAAGAGAAGAAAACAGCTACTTAGAAAAACAATACACCATAATAGTAATCAGGTGTCATATTAGTTATCTATTTGAATTATGTGTTATGCCAAATTTATACTTTTACACATTTAAAAAAAAAGAGTTCAAAGAAGTCTGTTTATTCAAGATCACATGCCACATGTAACGAAGTGTATTTCTACTGACTCTACAGCTCGTGAATTTTCCACCATTTACACTGATGAGCAAGTTCACATTGTTTTCTGAACATTATTAAGACTCCATGGTGCAAACAAAGGAAGTGAATGGCTTTTATTTAATCAAATATTATGATTACCATTGGTTTGACACTTTTCCTGTTGGAACTAATATGGCCCCACTTTTACTACTTACTATATAGGAAGTGTCATTTGAGACCCTAAACAGCATCTTTGTCTCAGGACTCCCCTTGGTTGGATTAAATTCTGATAAAATGCTTGTTCTCACCTCACCCTCACTTTTTACCCGAAGGCAGCTGATGTAGGTCTTCAGACTTCCTGGAACATAACCTGGTGGTAGCAGTAGCTGTTGGGGAAAATGCACCTATTACATGTTCACATGGGGGAAGAGACATCAGGAAAGCCCTGGCTTTCCAGTGATCTCAATTGGCCAAGGATTCATAAAAAATTAAGAAGCAAAATAAATGCTCCTTTATGATCAATGCTAGTTGATGTAATTTTTCTTATTAGCATATAGAATACAAATAGGAAGACCAATAGCAGACATTACACGAATAACTGCTTTCATTTAAGAAACCTGGAATTCTCACTGTAACCTTGAAACCTAAGTACTATCATCTTTAAGTAAGAAAGGTAGGATTCTCAGGCTGAAGATCCATCCCCAGGGAGCTTCAAAATGGTGCTTCAGCCTCAAAATGGTGTTTCTGGATTATTTGGCCTTGTAGAACTCTTTTTGTTTTTATAGTGCAATTAATCTTACCAAAAAGGGAAACTTTGAAGTAGTACCAATTTTAATGGATGTTTATTGTTTTTACCTTTGCCTCTGGAAGCATAATGTATTGTTATAATTGTCTGAAAGTCAAGAGTATAAACTACCTGAGTTGCTCTAGGGAGATTAAACAAGCTTCAAAGAAAATCTAGTTTAGCTGTCCTCCATATTAAATTATGATATTTATATTTCATGCATCTTAAATGTCAAGCAAGCAAAAAATTAAATCTCAGTCCCCCATTTCCACCCACCTTTTACTATGTACAGAAATATATTCAAATAAAAGGATTTTGACTTTTATTAAGTTTTCTTTTTTTCCCTTAATATAAGGAAACTATCAACTTCAAAAACATAAAACATTATTTAGTATAATATACGTTAAAGGAGTTAAATAATAACATGACAATGACATTATTAAATAACCAAATGGTAAAACTGAAGACAGATTGGTATGTGTTAAAATGGAAAGCTTTTCCATAGATAGCATCAAACTAAGCTAATTTAAAGTATATGGAGTTCACAAATGTGGAAAGAGTCTAGTAAAATTACTTTGGGGAATTCAGAATAAATCCTAAACTTTAAAAGTGACAATGATAACATAAGAAGAATAAATGTAGGGCTTTACTGTTTTTAATATACCATAAATTGTTTCTAATGTATGTTGTATAATACTACAAATTTCACATTTCTTATGGGCTGATATATGTCTCTAGCATTGTACATATGTACGTATTACTCACTCTAAAAGAGAAGACTTCAGAGCCAAGGGACTGAAGTGTCGGTAGGGTTATGTTAACATCAGATCAAATCAAATCAACCCCCCATTTATCTCCACTGAAAAGACTGGTGTAGCAGAAAGAGAAGGTGTGAGGAGTCCAGTGTGATTGGAATCTTTGTACTTTCCAGCTTGAAAATTGTTATTTTTAGCAATAACAATTCACTTGACCACTCTGAACCACAATAGCTTAAAATTAAAAAATGGGTATATTGAATCCATTATATTATCATGAAGCTTCAGTTAAATTACAATGAAATTCTCAGCATACAAACTGTGAAAATAAAAAAAAATATTAATTTTTCTTTGGTGGTTTTCCTGAGAAAAGTAAATGAAAATAGAAATAATCTCCAGTTATCTTCTTTTATATCTTATTATAAATTTCTGGCATAATTTCATATATGCATTATGATTAGTATTATTCACCATTTTAAAGGCTTTTAGAATGTTTTTCTTTAAAAATAATAGACACAATGTCCTTGATAATTATAGTGACTTGTATTTGTATCAAAATGCCTCATATTTTTCACTTTCTCTTAAATCAATCATGTGTTTGTAATTTGTGTCCAAATTAGATTATAATCTACTTGAGGTGGGGGGAGTTTTCCTAGTATTCTATAATATCACAGGCAGTTTCTGTTTGCAAGAAAACTCATTAATCACTTCTATGTGGTGAATAAAAAAAATAAAAACCTACTTGGACTAATATATTTAAACCTTTACTTTCTAAGATAATTTTTGACCGTTTACTTTCATTTCATAAATCTCCATTGTCCATGAAATTAAGTACTAGCCTGACTAAAGCTCATCTGGAACATGGGTCCATAATTGCCTTTCACAGCATCTTGCAGCTCCTTAAAGATATCCTACTTACCTACAGAAAGGCCTGCATGCCTGCTGCTCAGTTGCTATGCTCCATTCTCAAAGCCATTGATTCTTTACTCAGACTCTCATTTTTAGTGACTATCATATCCCATGGCTGTGTTGAAATCCTACATCATTTTTCCAATAACATCCCAAAGTATGGATCTTCCCTTTTCTATTTTTTTCCTCTCCTTTAAAACCTTGTTGTACTTTGGTTTATTCTCTTCCACAGAGCTTACAGATGCTACAGACTTATAATGGACCTTAGAGATTATCATGGTCTACTGACCCATGGAAGGAAGCAGGATGTTGTTTTGACACTCATTGAACAAACTACAAATAATTCTGTTGAATCAAGTTTCCTAAAAGGTTGTCCTTGAATCCTTCTCTGCCTCTTTAAGTCTGAATATGTGTACCTTTAGCTGTTTGTGCATTTCTCTGTCTTCATATTCATTTTATGGCCTTGAACCTCCTCGCTGGTTTCCCAGTGATTCCCCATAGTCCAGAGTCTCCTGGACGTCTTCTAATCACATGGCCTACACAGTACCTTACAAATAGAAGACTCTGTGTAATAACAAATGCAGCATCTGATTGTTGAATCACTCTCAAAGTCCATTTCTCATGAATTTTACACCTCATAAGTAGAATTAAAATAAGAAGTATCTCATGTCAGATCTGATGTTTTAGTTGTCTTGTTGTCACATTTTGTTTCTCTTTAAAATTCAAAGAAAATTTAGCTGATTATTTCACAAGCCATCTAACTTCCCTTAGCAGTTTTTGCTTATGCATCTATCAATGGATACCAAAAATAGCAGGTGAGTAAATGGGAAGGATGGGGTTTACCTTTAGAAGTAGCATCTGAAGAAAAAATTTCTACAATAAACAGACACTATTTTAGTAGTAAAATAAACTCCAGCAAGGTTTTTGTCTTTGCTTTAAGAGAGTTGAAAGTTAGAAACAAGATTTGATGTTTGAACATTAGCAGACAATGTGCAGTGCAGAAGTATCTACAGTGAACCTTAGTAATTGTTAATTTAACTCAATACATTTTTTTATTTAACTAGTTTTCACTTAGTTAAATTTAACTAAGATCTGATAATTAAATTTAATTATAAATTTTGATTTCTGTTATTTATTTCTGATTTTATTAACAATTACCATTGTAAGTCTGACGAATACCCTTATTTAAAAAATATTTCAAAGCTTTTAGGCTTTAGACTTCACACTGAATATAATTTTTTTTTGTTTGTTTCAGAAGGGTTTCACTTTGCATGTAATATTTTATTAATAAGTAATATTCTTTCAGAGATAATCATTAGAAGTTTAATATTATGCAATAAATGTGTTTCTGTGTTAAAATATTTTTATGAATAAAATAATTTTAACTCAAGTGAGTTATTCTCTTTAACTCTTATAAGGAAAACATAAAGTATATTGCAATATTAATAATGCCCTCCACTTTATCTGTAGAGCACATTTAGGTTTTCATTGATTGTAATTTGTTCCAGAAGGAGACTCCAAGTACTGTAAAATTAGATTCTATTAAAATTATATTATTTTACTGATATAATTCATTATAAGAAAAGGCAATCAACTAAATTTTATGCAATCAACTTAGTATTAAAGGCTGAATTTTCTATGTATGTTTTAATATTGATCTGTTCATTCTTTTCTGTAAATCTCTTGTTACTACTTGTTACTACTGTAACTTCTTGCTTTCCCTTTCTAATACCCACACCTTCTAGACGTGTGGTCTTAAAGGAAAAGGTGTAAATTGTGAATCTCATCATAGAACTTCCATCAAGGTTTGTTGAAGAGTATATCTGTTGTCATTTTGTCACATCGTTGCCATAGAAACAAGAAATTAAAGGGAAAGGCATGATGCCTGCATTTTGAAGGAATATATAAAAATGTATGGTATGTCAGGTTGTAAAAAAATAAGTGCTGCAGGGAAATAGAAAGGAAAATAAAGAGTGTGAGGAAGGGTAGTGTGATTGGGCATTAGTATTTGTACAGAGAGGTAAAAAAAAGTTTCACTGATCATATGGCATTTAAACAAACTTGAAGGAAATTAAGGCACACACAGTAGGTGTCTGGGGAAAAAAATTTCTAGGCTGAGGAATCAGCAAGAGCAAATGCCTTGGTATGAGAGCATGCTTGGAATGTCCCTGTCCAGGGATTTAGAGTAAAGCTATACAAAAGTGAGAGATGAAGTCAGCGAGGAGGCAGGGTGTGTCACTCGTGTGGGTCTTGTTGGCTCAGGCAATGAGAGACTGTTCTTGTAACAGAAATTTGAAGGTGGAGTAGAATTTCACAACACACAAGTTCCATGATCTAACTTACATTTTTAATGGATTTTGCATTTTACATGACCTGGCTGCTCCATTCAGAACAGATTGCTGGGGAACAAGCTTTGAAATAAGAAAAGCAGTGAAAAAGGAAATTTGTTAATACAGGTAGGAGAGATACGATATTAGCTTAAAACAGGTGGGTGAAGATATCAGAAGTGAGATATCTGAGTGAAGGTAGAAACAATAAGATTAGCCAAGTGAAGGTTGAGATAAAGAGAATAAACAGACTTTATTTTGGCTCAAGCAATTGGAAGAATGAATTTTTGCTTTATTGAGATGGGGAAGATTGTGAAAGAAGAAATCTTTGTTTTCCTATTTGCCTAGAGAATGCCAATAATTAGGAATTCATTTTTAGCTTATTCAGCTTGAGATTATGATTAGATTTCCAGTTGGATGTGTTATGCATGCAACTAAACCTATTCATCTGGAGGGCAGAGGGGAGATTTGAACTAGAAACCTAAATTTGATTGGTAACAGCATGTGGATGGTTTTAAAGCCATGAATTAGGACATACTATTGAGGGAGTTAGAAGTAGATAAAGTAGAAATAAGGATGCCATATAATCCCGGCGGTTTGGGAGGCTGAGGCAGAAGGATGGGAAGTTAAAAGCCAGCCTCAGCAACTTAGTGAGGCCCCAGTAATGTAACGAGACACACACACACACACACAAAAAAAAAGGACTATGAATGTTGGGGATGTGGCTCAGTGGTTAAACAACCCAGGGTTAAATCCCTGGCACCAAAAAAAAAAAAAAAAAAAAGTATGACAATGTGGAAGTGACTTTCCAATGTGTGTGTGGAGGGCAGATGAGGAGCAGCCAGGTAGGTGGAGAACCAGCAATGAAATGGTAACAGAGTTTATCCAATATTGCTGAGGGAGCTAAGGACTATCAACTATTAATTATAGGAATGGGTTAATTTTTCCCTTTGATGAAAGCTATTTTTATAAGGTGATGAAATGAGTAGAGTGAGTTTAAAAGTGAATAGAAGAAGCAGAACAGAGATAAGGGATGTAAGTAACTCTTCTGAGGAAATTTCTATATAGGTGCTATGAAAACAAGACAATGAATGGGACATTTTAGTGGGAGTTATATTTTCATGTTTGATCAATGATGGAAATAATCCCATAGAAAAGAAAACTTTAATCTGGAGTAACAAGACACAATTGCTGGTCATTCAACTGAATAGGCAAGAAGTGGTGGGTTTTTTCTATATGGAGGAAGAACTGGAGGGTTTGCCTTAGAGTCAAGGGAAGATTATCCACAGTGACAAAGAGAAGCCTGAGTGTGTGGGAACATACCTGGCTAGTTGGGAGATAATATGATGGAATGTTGTGGAATTGGAAACAAGAGGAATTGGAGGGAAATGCTGGAGTCTGAGAGGGCAGGGGAAGCATTCTTGTCTGGGAACATCTAGAAGGAAGAGACTAAGGGAAATGAATTCAGATTTATGGGAAGCCCCAAGTTCCTGCTTTTTGTGTCAGAAACAGTGGCTTCTAAAGTTCATGTTTTCTCCCCAATTTCCTTGCAACTAGGTGTGGCCTGAGCACTGCCTTGTATGTGGAAGTGATGTGTGATTTACAGGTCTAGCCTCTACACACCTTCTGTGAGCACCTTCATTCTGCCTTCCTCTCTGGCTGGCTGGAATGGAAATGACCCTTTAGACACACTTAAACACTCAAAGATTGAAGAGATCCAGACCTTCCCTAACTTGGCGTCCCAAATCACCCCTCAGCTCAGAGGAAGGCTTGCTCCATTGACCTGCTATCTACACACCATTATGTCATGATTAAGAAACTAACTTTCACTGTGCTTGTTCCAAAGGGGTAGTTTATTTTCTAGGGCAACTCTAGTTACTGTAACTAATTAATCCTTATTATGCTCATTTTCCCCCCTGGTATTTCCATGTTTATTCATCCTTTTTTTGTTTTATTTGGATGATTGAAAAATTAACCTCTAAAACTATTTCATAAATTTATTTAACATAGCAAAAATACTGTAAAAGTGTTTGAAAGGTAAAAATAACTAATGCAAGAAGCTTCAATTTAATTTTATTATTTTATATTATTTGCTATTTGCTTGTATTGTGCATATAACCTATTATTTATCTACTGTATATATTTGTATATTAGTTTCTTAAGACTGCCAAAACAAAATACCACAATCTGGGTGGTTTAAAGAACATAAATGCATTGTGTCAGAGCCCTGGCTCCTAGAACACCAAGACCAAGGTGCTGACAGGGTTCAGAATTCCTTCTGAAGGCTGCAAGAAGGAATGTGCTCTATGCCTCTCTACTTTGGGAGAATTTCTGGCAGTTCCTGGAATTCTTTGGCTTAGACACATCACCTTAATCTCTGTGCTTCATTTTCACATGGACCCATGTTAATGACCTCATTTTAACTTGATTTCCTTTGAAAGGACCTTTTCTTCAAATAAGGTCATATTCTGCAGTACTGAGAACTACTAACTAGTACTTCAACATCTTATTTATTTATTTATTTATTTAGTACCAGGGATTGAACTCAGAAGCATTCAGCTACTGAGCCAAATCCCCAGCCCTATTTTGTATTTTATTTAGAGGCAAGGTCTCACTGAGTTGCTTAGTGCCTAACTGTTGCTGAGGCTGGCTTTGAACTCATGGTCCTCCTGCCTCAGCCTTCCTAGCCGCTGGGATTACAGTCATGCACCACTGTGCCTGGCTCAACATCTCTTATGAAAGACACTGTTCGACGCATAACAATACTATACCAGGTTGTCTCATAGCAGCAGGAGGGGAGGAGACTCTCAAATCACACAGAATCGGGTTGGAATCCCAGCCCGATTTGTCTTTGGGACTGAGTTTCAGTTATTTCAATTCTCTGAGCCATTTTTTTTCTTTGTAAAATTCAGGGGTTGGGGGCACCAAACTCATCAGATTTTTGTGTGAAGGTTAAGTTAAATATTAGGTCCATTTTAGGCACTCAATGAATGCTAGCTATTACTCAGATGATTAAGGTGTTAACACATCATAATAAATAATTACTTTGACCCAAATGTATATTACAATATTCTACTGTTGCTATGGAAATACTATAGTGTTAGGGAATGATCCTAAATTTGTCATTTAAAAAAATACAAGTAGCCTAAGCTGTCTTAATTTAATACTATTGATGCCATCATTTTTAATGTAATCTTGACTGTGGGGCTTCCAATCTCAATTCATCCTTTATTAATTGACATCTGTACTTGAATGCTTGTCCTTAGCTGAGATTTATTTGATATGAAATGATAGATATATCATGGGATTAGCTACTTACTTCAAAGTCATGTTCTTTTGTGATTTGTGTGTTGAAATGAATCAGTTGTTTGCAGTTGAAAAGCTAATGAACTACTCACAGAACTGAAAAGCACCCCCAAAAGTTTAGAATTTGAATGTGCTTGTGCTTCTGAGGAGCACACACCAGTTGCCTTTCAGGTATCATATTGTCCTTGAAATGGATCACTAGCATTTTTTACAACATAAATGGATGATTTTTTTGAAACTCAACCATTCTCTATTCAGGCTCTTCCTACAATAGTGGCTCTAAAGCACGTTTAGTCCTCTCTCTTTCCTTTCCTATCTTTTCTTTTTTTCTTTTTTTTTTTTTAACTTGTAAGGTTTATTAGTTTTCCCACCAGGGTGAACTGAGCAAGAGGCAGCTGCAGAGCTAATAGCAAGAACAGCTGGCTGTTATTAGTTCAGTTACTGCATATACCTGTGTCTGTTCACCTACAAACTTATAAATTTCATCCTTAAACACTAATGCTAAAATAGAAAGTGAATTGGTGGAAGACTGAAAGAAATGAACATAAAAAATGAAGACTTACTGTTTAGAAAGAAATGTGAGTTAAGTGCAAGAAAACAGGATTAGAACCTGATGGTAGTATCAAATGAGTCAGGATATGATTATCAAAGGGAACAAAAAGAGAAGTGCCTGAGTAGTAAAGGCAAATGGGTCTATTTCAGACATTTTACACTGCCTTGGTCCAAGTGCATTAACACATTGGCATACTGTAGCCCCTGACATTATTTTTCCACTTACATTTTTCGTCTGCCACTATACAATTTGTTTCAGGCTTAGCTTTTGGAATTAACTTAAAATGGATTCTGGGGCTTCCAGGAAGGGACAAAAGAGGAAAAAAAACAGCTGACATGAAAGTCACCACAAATCATTCACAGCTGTAACTGTACTTCCCATGTCCATTTTGTATTTACCAAGCTGAGTGCTAAGTACATCCCCATCCACTCCACACATTTTCTTTACAAGGGCTATAAAACGCTTGTTGAGCTATTAGCACTTGCTACAACTAGGGTTTCATTAAGGAGAATAGATACAGTACCTGGAGACGTTAGTCATAAAACTCCATTCGGAGCACAAATAGTGCTTAAAAGAGGCAGAGGGACAGCAAAAAAGAGAAGATGCTGTATGGCCATTAGGCTGGGGGGTTGGAGGAGGAGAAGCAGAAAGGAACTGAAGCAGAAAATTAAATGGTCTGATACTGACTTTGAATAATAGCTCTGGGTGACCCTGAATCTTACTACTGGAAGTGGGCACATATTAAAATTCTCCAGTTGTGATCAATTTTCTGTGTGCTAGATATCCCCCACCCCTATACATTAGGTGAGTAGGAAGAAACCAGTCATTTAAAAAAAAAAAAAAAAAAAAAAACTCTTGTAGGCTCTGCATCCATTTTATATCCTTTGTGAAATCTGGTGATTTCTTCTCCTTTCATTAACTCTTCCAGAAACATTGGGCCTGGTGTGGGCCCTTCACTCATCAGAATCTAATTATTGCCATCCATTCTGGTTCGGCTGCCCAGGCCAAGTGCTCAGAGACCACCACAAGGGAAATCAGGGCTTTGAGGGTATTTGTTAGCACTGCCAGATGCATCTCTATTGGGAGGTTATTTCCCTCCATTTTTATTAACTCTCCTTTTGTTTTAAAACTGCTCATGCTTTTCCATCTTCAATTATTTCCACCAATGATTTATCACAAAGTGAACCCCTACTTTAATTGCTGAACTTTCCTGTTCAGGCTTTGAGACTCTACAATAACCTGATTCCTCTAATGGTAATATTAAGGTAAAGACATGGCCCCTCTGTTTCTTCCTATGTTCTACATGGAGGTATTGCTCAACTACTGTTCATTTCTTTCAAGGAAGAAAGATTTTTTCCTAAAAGAGTTTCTCTTCAAGATAATTTAAAAAGTAATTCACAACATTCCTAAAGAAGTACAGTATATCTTTAGAGAAGTTTGGAGAGAAGGATCTCCAGTTGGATTTTGACTTTCAGTTCATTGGGCAAAACAATAGCATTTAATTGTTCACATCTAGACTCAAATTATTTCTGATGAGCAGGAGCATAAAGACTATACATTTAGTATTTCTGAATATGTGAAAGGTAGGTAAGATACTGAAACTGCAATGATCAGCTTTAAAGCATACTTTAATACTTTCCAGTATTTGATGATACTTTTAATATATTGTAATTGCTATTTCAATGAGAAAAGACTATATAAGTTATTAAATAATAATATCCAAAGAAGCCAAGATAATATTTTTAAACTCCCAAAGAGCCTAATAGATTCTCCTTTTTTCTCTCCACTAGTTCTAGAAGCACCAAATATTAGCTTCTCTCCTTCACAAGTAAAGTTTAGACCAGGGGAATAGTGAAGAAGACCCAAAGTTCCTTCACATATGGTGACTGTATGGGTGTTTTGTTTTTGGTCCATGAGTGAGTTCAATAGACAACCACTGTGTTAGTTTTCTGTTGCTGCTATTAGAAATTGCTGCAAAATCTTAGTGACACAAAACAATCCAAATTTATTATTTTTATGTCCTGGAGGTTAAAAGTCCCAAACAGCTCTCACTGAACTAGACTCACAGTGTCCACAGGGCCCCAATCCTTTCTGAAGGCTCTAGGGCAGAATCTGTGTCCTTAATTTTCCCAGCTCTAGTGTTTGCCCACATTCCTTAGCTTGAGAACCTTCTGTCTTTAAAGCCAACAGAGGCCACACTTCTCTCTCTCTCTCTCTCTCTCTCTCTCTCTCTCTCTCTCTCTCTCTCTCTCTCGTTTTGAAATATCTGACTTCTTTTCTCCTTTTGAGAACCCCCTAACTATATTGGGCATTAGCAGATGAACAAGCATAATATCTGATTAGCAAACCTAATTCCATCAGCAATTTTCAGTCCCCCTTGCCATGTAACACATCCAGGGATCAGGATGTGGACATTTTTGGAAGGCCATTCAGTTAGTCTACCACACACCTCCTCCTAGAGGTCTGAGTTAAATTAGAGACAAGATTGACTCTTAAGATCACCTTGGAGATTTCTAATTACACCTCAACAGTATTATTTGAAGTCAACTATTATTAAAAAATTATGTTAAGTGCAATTAAAATTTAAAGTGCCTTCTTTAGTTTCTTATTTTTAAAGATGTGTCTGGATTTTGGATATGAGAGAGTATGATATAAGGGGAACTAAATGACTTTTGAGATGAAAAGGGTCAATATTTCCATTCCAATTTTACTTACTGAGCTTTGGTTTCCTCCACTTGACAACAAGGAAGAGTCTGTAGAAAGGACAACATTAGTCACACAAGGTTACTTAAGTAAAATGTTGCTTAGTTTGTATTAATAATAATATACTCCGTAATTCCTGTGATATGCGGGCAGCACATGATGGGTGCCTGGTAAATGTTACTGCTCCCTGCAATGCTCATGATAAGAGCAGTGCTCAGGCTTCACTGCATTCTTAGTGGTCAATGCTAATCTGGAACTTCTTATGGACCTCACAAAATACAAATTTGGTGTCTGGGTTTCTGCAAACCTGGGGACGAATTTCAACCTTTGACCTCAGTTGCTCTTGTGAGATTATCACAGAGCATAAAGTTAAATTGTGTGATAATGTTATTATTTTTTTCCAAAATTGTGTAGAAGCTGGTTTGCTTCCTGATTTCAGTCAGGGTGCATTTAGCCCTTGGAACTGATAACTTTCTGCTTCTTTTTTTATTTCTCGCTCCCTTATCTATAATCCCACTCTTACAGAGTACAAGGAGAAATTGTTTTGATGGGGTACAAGAAATGTACAAATAATGTTTATGATTTGAAGTAAGGAAGTTAGTCTATCATAGTGCATGGAATACATAATCCTATGTGTTATGCTATTTAAGTTGTTTCTTAGATATATAAGCAGTATATTGTACCTAGGATGATAACAATAGCTATCATATTCAGCTGTGAATAATTATATACCATAGGCAGAACAATGACCCACAAAAGATATACACATCCTAATCCCTGGAACCTGTGAATGTTATTTTATATGCAAAAAGGGAATTAAGGTTGTCAATGAAATTTGCTAATCTTTTGACCTTTAGATAGAAAGATGATCCTGGATTATCTGGGTGATCCCAGTCTAATCACATGGCTTCTTAAAAGTGGAAGAAGAGGCAGAAGAGAGAACAAGAGGGACAATAAGCTGAGAGGGACTTTAACTGACTTGCAAAGTGATTTGAACATGAAAATTCCACTGAGCAAGAATGCAGATGGCAGTCAGAAGATGGAAAGAGCAACAAAACAATTTCTTTCCTAGACCCTCCAGCTAGAACTGTGAGGTCACTGGACTAACATACAGAAGTGTAAGATAATAAATCTCTGCTGTTTTAAGCCATCAAATATGTGATCTTTTCATAGCAGCTACAGAAAACTAATATACATACTTTACCTATATCTAAATTATTATGGCAATTTACTGGTTAAATAGCTTAAACAAATTATTACATGGTAGCAACCTGAAAAATACAGTCTCTGTTAATGTCATTTCAAATACAATTCTATTATTATTTTAATCATGCACATTTAATTCAAACATATTTTAATGAATAATTTCTTCTAAAATTATACACTCCATAGATAATATTTTCATAAAATCATTTATGCTTCTACCTTTTCATGATAGGTGTAGGTCTGACAGAAAACTTTACAGGCGATTTCAGTGAAAATGTATTAAAGTACGTGGCATTGAAATGGCTTAATAGTATGCAAAGAATTTTATTTCAGATCTCCATGACAAATAAAAAATGACAGCCACATCTGACCAGGACAAATGATGTTCATGTTTTTCAGATGTGAGGGGAAAAAAAAGTCCATTTACCTTTAAAAGCCACTTACTGTTCGTGTCTATCACACCTGTAGTCTAATTTATTAAAGTTTTAAAGTTTGAAACCTCTATATAAGATTTCATGAAGATCCAAGGTTCTATCTCAGATTTGCCACCGTGTTGTTATAAGGAAGGGACGTGCATTTCGTAACTAATCATTCTGGCACCTCTGCTGAGTAAACAGCAAGCATTTTGGAAAATTCGACCTATCCCTCCTCTTCACTCAAAAGAGAAACTGAGACAGGATCAAAACTGTTCCAGATCATTGAAGACTCTGGGTAGGATGGGAAGTGAGCCTATGTGGGAGAGCTCAAAGGCTCCCATTTTCTGCTTTGCCTCACTGCAGTGTGTCTTCCGTGAAATGCATTCTTTCTCCAAGCTCTCATGTAATAGTCACAGTGTTGTCTATTCCCTTTTACTTTCCACTTCAAAACAGACAAATAAGGACATGGAGGGAACATAAGTGAGAAATACTTCAAAGTCAGTTTTCTGCTTGTCATGGCCTAAACTTGTCTTTCTCCATTCCCAAGAGAGACTGGCTGGAAGACTGAGGTTTGACTTGAACACTTAAGAATGTTCTGGAAGTGTGCTTTGTAGCAATGCCCCTGAAGAAAATGAATGTTTCCTCCACGAGCCGCTGTGAAGCAAGGCAATGCACACAGAGACACATCGTTCATCTTCTTCTGGCTCGAGGGGCTTCTCCCACCAGCCTGTTTGACATATAAAATTTCCACCTCACTTGGTGGTAAAGCTGCCTGCTGCTTCCTCTGTATAGGGAAAAGTGGAGAGAGTTCTATAAAGGTAAAGAAGTTGTGACTTCTGTAAAAGGAAAGTACAGAGAATTGAGTGGGAAGGGACATAAAAGAGGAGACACAATTAAACTTAGAATAAGTGGAAGATGGAAAAAGAACTGAAATCCTACCAAGAAAAGGATCATTGTGTAACCTCATAGATTTCAAGGACCATTTGAAAAAAAAAGGTTTAAAGACTGGGTGACAATATAACAATCAGGTTTCTACAAAAAGGCTCCTGTGATCCTGTCCACTTGTGCTTAGGCAGGGCTCCCAGCTTCCTGTTGGAGGTGGTATTCCTGCAGGGGATAACATTTATATTGGTACTGTTAGTTTCTCATTCCCATCACTGAATCCAGGTAAAAATGGAAGCCACATACCCATTTTAAATACCAATTGCTGATTAAAAAATTTCCCCCGCTCCCAGAGCATCTTTCAGTCTGTATGCTTCTCTGACCACAGTCCTTACAGTGCAGCTGATGATGTGATCATGCGGGAACCTTAGTTTGTGTCTTTATGGCTTGGGTCCATTTCTGGGATCTGTTTTATCAGGTATGTCCTTTTTTTTTTTTTTTTTTTTTACTTTTCTTTTTATTTCTTGGGGTTTTGATTTTGTCATCTGTAAAAATGGTGGTTAAAACTCACCATGTTCTCTTGAGGGTTAAGGGAGATGACATATAGGAAAATGCCTAGCATACTCCCTGAATTCAAATGTTCTCTAAACGTTAGTTTTGTTCTTTCTATACCTTTTTGCCTTGCTCCTTATAATATATATCTATTCCTTCACCTTGGCACTTCTTCTTCGTTTCTTTTCTGTTTGTAACTTGTAACTTGCTTTCCGAAGGTCCGGACGAGCCTGTGAGCTTCATGTGTGACACTCTAAAGAGCTGTTCTGTTTGTGGCCAGCTCACTTGAGAGTCATTGACACTATGGACATCATCATAGTTCTAAACATTGGTTACCACTGAAATCACTGTCGTGTTTGCTTGTCTGTCTGGATTTGTGTGCAGTTGTCTGAAATGGAGAAGTAATGACATAGAACCAGAATGTTCTGTTGCTGTGTATCTGAAAAGACTTGATGAGTGGGCAAGCAGTACTGTCAACATAGTGAAAGTCCGAATGATAATAAATGCTGTAATTTTCAGGAGTGTCATATGGGAACTTATTCAGCTTTCAAATTAAATGATGAGTATTTGTTGATTGTATAATGTGCTAATAATTGGAGATATGGTGGTGAGTAATTAGCACAATCTTATGTTTAGATAGGCCCGAATAGTTTATATAAAACAGTTTATGTGTGTACTTTTTAAGCTTTTTAAAAAATTTTTAAATTAATGATAACATACACAAAACACTTACCACCTTAACCACTTTAAATAACACAGTACCTGGAAGTGAGTATATTCACTTCTAGAACCATCATCATCATCATCCAACTACAAAACTTTTTCATCTTGCCAAACTGAAACTCTGTGCTCATTAAACAACGACTCTCCATTAGCTTTTCTTCCTTGCACAAGGAAACCACTATTTGATTATCTTTATGAACTTGACTACTTTATGTAGTTTATGTAAATGGAATCATATAGCACTTTTGTTTTTGTGGCAGGCTTATTTCACTTATCATAATGATAAAGTTTCATCCATTCTGTAGCATATGTCATAATTTTCTTTCTTTTCTCTTGTGTGTGTCAGGGGGTACCAGTGATTGAACTCAGGCGTAATTAACCACTGAGCCATATCCCCAGCCCTATTTTGTATTTTATTTAGAGACAGGGTCTCACTGAGTTGCTTAGTGCCTCGCTTTTGCTAAGGCTGGCTTTGAACACATGAACTCATGAGTCAGCTGCTGAGATTACAGGTGTGTGCCACATCACACCCAGCAGAATTTCCTTCCTTTTTAAGGCTAAATAATTTTACATTGTGTGCATATACTACATATTATCTCTTCAGTCTGTCAATGTCTCTTGGGTTGCTTCCACCAGTTAGCGATTATAATAATGCTATGCAAGTCTGTATGTATAAATACCTATCCATATCCCTGCTTTCATTTCTTTAAATATATACCCAGAAATGAAACGGTTTATTCATATCATAATTTTATGTTACATTTGGGGGGGGGCGGGGATCCATCATACTGTTTTCCATGGTGACTGTATCATCTTGCATTCCCACTAGTGGTACACAAGCATTCTAATATTTACACATCCTAACTCATATTTATTACTTTCTGAGCTTTTTTTTTTTTTAAATATAATAGCCATCCTAATGGGCATGAAGTAGAATCTTGTGATAACTCATTTTGATTTGCCTTTTCCCAATGATTGGTGATGTTGAGTATTATTTCATGTGCTTATTGACTGTATATCTTCTGTGGAGTAAAGTCTATTCAAGTCTTCTACCCAAAAGAACAGCAATAGTTCTTAAAGGAATGTTCACTATGAAAAGGCCCTTTTATCTGCTATTGTTTTAAGCATTCTTATAATTAAAAAATTATATTCTGGGTATATTCTATTTAACTATGTTCTTTCAGTGACATAATTTCAATAGCTAAATATTAAGTAGGCCATGGATGAGATGTGCCTCATATTATGCTATATGGTCACCAAGGTCAGCCCTCTGCAGGAGAAAGCCATCTCAGAGCCACTGCTGTTTTACTCTCAGCTTTTTGTAAAGGGAAAAGCTCTTTTGGGATGACTTTTCACATGCTAATTCATTACATTATTGGAAAAGTAAACTTCTAAGGTGTTTTGAAGGTGGATTTAAAAAATTTTTCTGTATATAGAAAGATTTTTTTTTAAATGCCAAGGAATAAATTGCAGACATATCCTTTAGGGCACTGCAACACTTGTTAATGAAAAACCTTGGTTAGATGTATCAGTAACATTATTTTAATCTTGTATTTTATGATATGTCAACCAAAACTAAACTAAATTTTCAATATATCCCTGAGCATACTTCAGGCATATGAATGACTTATGTATTCTAAGATATCATTCTACCTTATATAAATATACTTGATGCTATTTTCTTGCTCACAGTAGAATAAAATGTTAATAATTTGGTGAGTCCCTGCAATTTTACTATCCATTTCTTTTTGGCTCTACATAACATTTAGTGAGCACTAAACCCTAAAAGACTAGGCAATTCAGTTTGAATAACTACTAAAAACTACATATGCTTACTCAAAATATCTGAACTACTTGATTCTGCAAAACGAAATTGAACAATCCCCAAAGAACAGATTCTTATGAAATAGGAGGTTGCAAACTGACTTTAATTTATATCCCTGGATATTTTTTCCAAGAAAATTACATTCACCTGCATTTTTCTTTACATAAATATTTTCTGTTTTTAAAAAAGTGGCTAGAAACTCATTCAGGGTAATTTAAGCGCTACTCTACTTAGATTCTGAGGGATTAAATTTGTAGATTCTATTCTATTCTAGGGTTAAAGCTTGGTCTAGAATTCTACTCCTAACTCATGCATTCCTTGTTAAATTAATCTAAATATTTTAAAGGAAATTGTTAAATACAAATGCAAAATATGTAACTATACACTTATTTGTTTGCATGTACTTAATATGTACTATGATACAATCCATAATAATATATAATGATCAGGAATCATATTTTTATATATATTTAATAATATTTGTTGGCTCTGTGCTATGCTGAGCATTGTGTTAGGTACGGAGTATACCCTGCTCGACAAGATATAAATAAATGGCCATGACTTCATGGAGACTGTAGTTTAGTGGAAAAGAGAGACCATAAATATGTGGAAAAGCAAAAAATCAAAGTTCCACACAAATGTATTTTGGTAAATGACACAAAGAAACAATATGCAGAGAAAAAGAATAATGTAGCCAGAAAGCAAAGGTGATCGGAAAGGGATTCCGTGGTTTTTGGCTGAGATATGAGGGTTGAGATCAAAAAGATTCATTCCAGTTAAGCACTCTCTCTTTCTTTGTGTGTGTAGTGTGTGTGTGTCTGTGTGTGTGTGTGTGTGTGTGTGTGTGTAGTGTGTGATTATGTGTGTGTGTGGGTAGTGTGGTGTGCGTGTACATGGTGTGTGTGATTTATGTGTGCATGTGTGTTAGTGGTAGGTGGTTAGGAAGCTGGATCTAGTATTTCAGAGAAAAGCAAAAGGCAAAAACATCAAGAGAGGGGTGAAGGTAAGAAAGGACTGAAAATAACAAACATAGAAGGAAAGCAGGGCAGCAAAGTGGCAAGAGGAGAGGTTGAGACGTAAGCCATGCTAGGCAGCGGTCAGGCTACCTGCACTAGGGTGAAGACTCCATGTTTTATTTGATGTTCCACAAGAAACCATGAAGGAATTTTAAGCAGTGCTAGGACATGATGTAATGTACTTTAAAAAATTATGTATTCTAACTGCTGTTTGCAGAATATATTAGTGGGAATTGAAGACCAATAAGGAGGCTATTTTGGTGGCATGGCTGGGTGTCGAAGTGGAAATAGAGGGAAACAAAAGAACATGTACTGTTGTCTCTTGATGTTTTCTGAATGAATTACATTTTGTCTGTGTTCCTCTCACACAAAAGCACAATAATCCCTTTTCTATTTAGGATGAAGAGCATCATTTCCCCCCTAACAATGAGCAAAAGCTACATCATAAGCAACATCATTCATTTTTTTTTCCAAAAAATCTATCCTAGAATTGAAGTTGGAATACAATTAGATGATTTGAATTCTATAAGACCCTTAGAGAAAAGAAGAACTCACATGCTCTTTAACTTTTTGCTGATCACAGAAGGAAGAGGCAAAAACATACAAGTATGAAGGCCAGAGGAAATTGAGGTTTTAGTGAATAGCTAAATGCTGAGTGTGTGGTAGCTTGAGAGTTTGAATCTGTGACAACCCCAGATGAGAGAACCTGTTCCTCTTCATCCTTCTGTTCCATGGGCCTCTACGGATGCTCATGAGAAACCTCAGAATCAGGCAGAATGCCTCAGGGATAGGCAGTTAACCACTGATGGCTAGGCAGGAATGCCAATTGCATTCTGGAATCTTATCTGACCCCAAAACTGCTGCTGAGGAAGAAAAAGGAATATTTTCTGCTTTCCCTAATGAAGAGAAAGGACTGGGTGCTACTGGGGGAGAAATACAACTTAAAGCTCTCTACCAGTGAAGATGGAGAAGGAGACCACTCAAGCCCAAGGTCTTGCACAGATAGAAATCCTAGTCCTACATTAACTGGGAAGGAGAAAGAAAGTTAGTCATGTTAAAAATCCTCATCAATTCAAAGCATCTTGGCTTAAAGGTGGAGGAAGACTGAGAAAAGTCTTTCCCTGAAGTTTGAGCAGCTGATGAAGCAGAATTTTTTTTTTAAATGTATCCTTTGCAGGAGCCACAATCCTTGAACTAAGAAATAGAGAAAGGGCAAGAATATGAAGAGGGAAGGGACATTTAGGTTTAAGATAGAGCCCAGACACTAAAATAAAGATTCTCCAGCATTCTCTATCTTAGTCTATCCCAAAGTAGTTGTGGTCTACCGGTGGAAGGATTTGATGTCTAAAATGTACTGAATGTAATTGTAGCAATGATAAAACACTAATGTGGCAACGGTTCTTACTAGTTTGATTCAGAGTCTCTCTTCCCCAACTCCTAACACACAGGCACACAGATAACCTAACAGAAGAAAAGATATGCACATTTTCAGTATAAATTCTATTTACCTTGCTTTCTAGTGTTCTCCTATATAACATTCAATCAAAACTTGCGAGGCATATAAAAAAGCAAGAGAAAGAAATGAGCCATTGTCAAGAAATAAAGCAGTCAACAGAACCAGAGCCAGAGATGGCCCAGATATTAGAATATTCAGACACAGACTTTAAAATTATTATGATTAATATTTTAAAGTGTCTAGTGGAAAATATATGCATGAAGAGATGAGAAACTTTGGCAGACAGATGCAAACTATAATTAAGTGTCAAGTAGAAATGCTAGAAATGAAAAATGTGCTGTCAGAGATGAAGAATTCCTTCAATGGGCTTATCAGCAGACTGAACACAGAAGAGGGAAAAAATGGTAAATTTTAAAATACATCAATAGAAATTATACAAACTAAAACCAAAAGGAAAAAAAAAAATAGTAAACAAAGAGCATCACATCCCAACGCTTTCAGAATGTATATAATGATCTAATATACAAGGCAACTAGAATCACAAAAGGAGAAAAGAGATAAATCAGGGAAGAAGAAATTTTGAAGAGATAAGAGCCAATAATTTACTGAAACTGATGAAAGACAATGACTCACAGATCCAAAAAAAAAAAAAAAAAGAACTACAAAAAAAAAAAATGCACTTACACATGTTCTAGTCAGAGTTTTTTCTGGAATAATTTATCCTCCAAAAGGATATGTTGAAGTCCTAACCTCTAGTACTTCATAATGCAATTCTATTGGAAAATAAGGACTTTACAGAAATAATTAAATTAAAATGAGGTCATTGAGTGGGCACCAATCCAGTCTGTCTAGTACCCTTACAAGAAGAGGACATTTAAACACAGAAGTGCAGAGGGCAGACAAAGTGAAGGCACAGGGGAAGCTGGCCATCCAGAAGGCTTCCACAGAGGCCTGAAGCAGATTCTTCCATCAAGGCCTTCACAATTCTCCTGAAACCTTGATCTGAGACTCTAACCTCCAGAATGGAGAGAAAATAAACTTCTGTTGTTCAAGCCGACTAGCCCATGGTTCTTGGTGTTGGCAAACCTAGAAAGCTAGTGAAATCCTGAAAACCACAGAGATAGAGATAAACCCAAAAGCAGCCAGCAGAAGTAAGACACATCAAATGGGAAGAAACAAACAAATGAGAATGAATTTCTCATCAGAATTTTTGCATGCCTGAAAGCATGGTGCAGTATCTTTAATGTACTAAAACAAGCAAAGAAAATAAGCAAAAATATTTTCTTTCCAGAATTCCATGTCCAGAAATATTATCTTTCTGCAGAAAAGACAAAATAAAGACATTTACAGGCAAATGAAAGCTGGGAGAAGTCATGTCAGCAAGCATATATGTTAAAGGAAATTATTTAGATAAAGGAAATATAATATCATCAAATTTAGATCTATACAAATAAATGAATAATACCTGGAATGGTAAAAGTGAAAGTAAATATGAAAGACTTTTTCACCTTCTTTTAAATCTTTTTAAAGGATAATTGGATGACTAAACTAAAAATAATTGGATTGAAACATATATGCAACTAAAATATTTACAAAAGGTGAAAAGGTCAAAATGGAAAGATAGTGCAATAGTATTCTTATTTAAAGTAATATCCTATTATATGAATGTTTACTAGGATCTGTTAAAGAAGACACAAATTACCATTATATGGAATGAGTGAGAAGACATCACTATAACTCCTACAGATTTTTAAAGGATAATAACAAATATTATTACAAAATACATGCCCATAAATTTAAGAACTTACATGTAGAAGAAAATTTATTGAAAAACACAAACTAGTAAATTTCATTCAGGAATAGATAAACCAAGAGTCTCTACAATGAAATCTGAATTTATAGTCAAAACCTTCCCTCAAACAAACTTTATGCTCAAATAACTTCATTGCTGAATTTTATCAAACACTGAAGTAAAATAATGCTAGTTCTACAGAAAGTAATAGAAAATACCAAGCAATCTTAAAAAAATGCTATCAGAACTGAAAAATGAATTAATGAAACTCCAGGACATAAGGGTAATAAATATTTCAAAATCAATGTTCTTCTATATGCTAACAACTAGTAGCTGTAAAGTGAAATTCAATACATTACCATTTATAGTAGCATAAAATATGAAGTATTTAGGGATGTTTTGAGCACATATTGTGCAAAGCATATACACTGAAAGTTACAAAACACTGCTGAAATAAATAAGACCCAAATAAACAAAGAATTCATAAATTGATACTCAATAATTTTAGTGGTAGATTTTCCCAAAATAAGCCTAAATGTATAGCATAATCATAATCACCATCCTAGTAAATTTTTCTTTTTTTTTTTTTTTTAGAACTTGACAGGGTGATGCTAAAGTTTACGTATTGGTGTAAATGTTGTTGTAAAGATAATGGAACAGAACAGAACCACATGCAGAACCATGCAAGGTAAGTGTGACTTGCTTCTAGTAAAGTTCTTCATTTCTTCTTAATGCATTATTCATCATTGACTTGTGTTATAGTTATTAGTACATAAATTTTATATCCTTCCTTTGATTGTGAGATCATGGAGAATATGGTATATTGTTTTATACTTCTTATATTTACCCACAACCTCTTGCTTAATCATTAAAAAATGTGACCCATAAGTTTCAATCTTTATTTTTTTTAGGGGGGGGGAATTCTCAGTACTTGCTCAATGTACTTTATCTTGTTGACAGAAAGATCATCTGAAACACAATAAATATCAATAAATACTTATACCATAAATAAATAAATAATAACAATTGAATCTACCTTCCTAATACAGTTATTTCCACATTATTATGTAAGAGACAAGTGAACCAACCTTCTTTAAAACACTGTACGTGAACTGAACTGCATTCGTTCATTTGTTTAATAAGAATTTACTGAACAACTACATCATTCAGACTATGTTTTAATAATTGGAACACAAAGCACTATATTACTATTGTTATCTTCTATCATTGTCTTATGTTGGTCAAATAGCCCAAACCTCACATTTCACATTAGAAATTTTGTTCTTTAGTGTTTAGCCACAATGTCACTTGGTTTAATGGATGTACCTCCATGATAATGATTTTACTTATCATGTGGGTTTCCTTTTTGGTGAAGTATAGCAGACATCCATGAAATAAATAAACAACACACATGTGTATATATATATATATATATATATATATATATACACACACACACATATCTTATTTAATAGTAACAACAAATAAATGTGCCATCATCTAGAAATATGTGGCCTAACAAATTGATATTATACTTTGAACTTTTGTTATGAGCAGTCATTTTTGTCTTATTTCTAATTATATAACTTTGTGAAATGAAGATACTTTGCTAAACAAGTTCTCTTTCACCACATTACTTAGTGGGCTGCTAAGCCTCAGATTCCATATTGATATTAGTTCTTTCTCCAAATATAATGCTTGCTGTTAAATATCTCTGGTTTTAGTTAAGATAGAACACACTGTTCTCATAGTTTGTCTACCATCTTTCATGTTTTTCATAGTTTGTCTACCATCTTTATGTTTGACTACTCCATTTTCCTCAATTACGTATCTTTTCATTGAGTTTAATATTTTAAATGATAAACTGGTGAAAATCAAGTGACAGACATGAATTGTTGATGAGAACAACAATTCTCATCAACAATTCATGATGAAGAAACTCAGTTATATGTCATTTCTATGTCTTCATCACAGTCTTTCTTACACAACATTCTATATGTGGAGTCATTCACGGCCCATTGGGAAAGGTTGGGTCTATAATTAGAACTTCTCTCTAGACACTGGAGCAATGGAATGCATGAAGGTTAGTAGCAGCTTCCCATTAATTGCTCCCTAGTGGTTTTACATAAAGCTGTTAACTTATGGACTAGGGCTGCTGCCCATAGCATCCTTGCACTGACATTTGAAGCAGTGATTAGAATGTCATTGGTTTCCGATGCTTCATTGTTATTCAGGGGACACACTGGAAATCTTTCCCCTCATGCTGCAGGGATCACAAATTCAGACACCAAAAAAAAAAAAAAAAAAAAAAAAAAAGAATCATCTCTGTTTCTTTATTATCAGAATATGCCTTTTGAAAGTGGGTTTGTTCTGAAAACAGTGTGCACACTGGACTCTGTTCAGCACAGTGTCACTGTCTTGTCTTTCAAACTAATGGGAACAAAGCAGGATCATTCTTTATGTGCAAAGTAGTGCACCCCAAGGGCAAAACATCTATCAGTATGAAAAATAGTCAAGTAACAACCAAGAAATTGTGTTTTGTGGAAGCTCATGGGTTTGATTGTATGTTTGAGCCAGCACACTGCCATGTTAGTTTTCTCAAATCTTTGAACTTAATAGGTTCTTGTTCAGATGTCTTTCTTATCATTTACACTGCCTGAATTCAACTCCTCCGTTTGTCCTGTCAGTACTTGCTGTAACTCAACTAAGACTGAGATTTACTAGGCTAGAGAGCATAATTATCCTTCTGTCTCAAAAATAAATTACTATTCCAAAGCCTTGCTCTTTCTTCATATCACTCAACCATTTTTAAAAAATTCTTCACCATGGAAAGCAGAGGGATACTCTGTCTTAATGAAGAATACAAACTAGCACTTCCTCTTTTTCCTCCCTTTTAGTGTATGTGTGTAAATATGTGTAAGTGCACATGAATACACTTTTGTATGCATATGATTTGATTTATTTCATTTAAGTAGATTCATGTGGCAAATTCTATAGAGTGAGGTGACCTGATATCATTTCAATTTTATTGTCAAGGCCATCTCAGATATTTTCTTAAAAGAAAAAAACTGACTTTTTTTTTTTTTTTTTTTTTTTTTTTTTTGTTACGGACAGTGCCTTAAAGCAGATATCTGATATATTGCGTTCTCATGAAAAAAAAAAATTACTTTCTGCCACCAGAAGTGGCTGAAGAGTAGTTTCAAAATTGAAATGATCATGATGAAACTCTGTAGTGTGAGGTCAAGGCAAGTTAGAAGAATTATTAAACAGCTGGAAAACTGGACCAGAGGGGAAAGGTCCTGGTGAGTGAGATTATTGAGGGCAGAGAAGTTGGAATGCAGAGTGTATTTAAGTGTCTGAAAAGTTAAAATTCAGGTTTCTAAAAAAAAATTCAGTTTTCACTGGCTATAGGATGAAATAAAGTGGGCATGAAGTTTTAAGATGGGTAAAACAGTTTTTTTTTTATATACAGGTCTAAATTTAAAGCACTGACATTTTAAATTTAATTAATGACATTGCGAGGACAAGCTTTGTTGAAATTATTTTATAAAACTGCTTTTTGGCTGTAAGATAAACAAAATAAATTTCTTGAACCAGGAGTGTGTCCTTCAGTTGTCAGCATTAGGGGTCATGAAAGAAGATTCATTTTCGAGTTCTCAGGGACAAAGAGATATGGATTGTGAATGACACCCATTAGAATGGGAATGTGGACATACATGTGACAGGTTACCTACTATAAAATAGAGGGGATGGAAGGATCTATTGGAAGCATGCAAGTGGTTGGATGAAGGGGGAATGCCTGTCACCTAGAATGTGCAGCTCAGAGGATTGACTATTGGGAAAGGGTGGACTATCAAGAGATGGAGGTGGGCACATAGGACAGGAGAATTTGAGAGCATCCGAGTCTGGGAAACTTGGGTCATTATGCTCATTTCTGGTCAGTGCTTGGGATTGGTAGAAGAGACACAACAGGAGGATTGAGCCTTGTGCATGAACATGCTTACTTACAGGAAACACAGAATGGATGGAGGCTGAAAGCACACACTTCAGAAGAAACGTTCTGAAGTGAGGACACTGGGTGTGAAACGGCAGGAGAAACCAGGATAGTCACTGCAATCAGGCCTTTGGATCTTCAGAACTTAAAGAGATTTCAGTTCTGCCTTAAAGGATATATGCAAAAGATGGAATGACATATAAAGAAGTATTTGAGATTGCATGTGAAATGTTAGCATTCTTTCATTCCATGTGTTTATTGAGTGCCTGTTTTAAGTGAAAAGTGCCATTCTAGGTGCTTGGGATTTGTCAGTGAATACAAAAGACAAAAGATTCTGCCCATGTGGAGGGTATGTTCAGTGTGGGTGACATCACCTAACCAGTAACCCCAATGAATAGTTAAAGTACATAGTGTTTAGAAGGTAATGAATAGTAGGGAAAATAGAAAAATGGAGCAGGGTGAGGGGCTTGCCCATGCCAGGTGGGTGTCAGGTTGCTGCATTAAATAGAGGCTGAGAGCAGGCTTCATGGACAAGGGGTGTGTTGAGCAAGGGCTCACAAGAGGCAGGTGCCACGGTCATTTATGGAAAGATCATTGCAGGCAGAAGGAACAGCAGTGCAACAGCTTTAGGACTGGAGTCTCTTTAAAGAATTGGAAGATAAGCGTGGCTCTTGCCAGATAAACTAAAGGAAGAGAAGTAGGAAGCGATGCTAGAAATGTAAGTATTAATGGTTTTAACCCAAGTTGGTCTTTTAGCTACTTAACTCTCAAAGAGAGAAAAACATTCAGAGAATTAGATTTCATTTTTTTTAAAAAAAAATCATCATTAAATCATTTTTTGAAGTCAGAATTGCTCAATTAATGTTAAGATACAATATTCCACAAAAATATAACATAGTTTAGATTTTAAATTGAAATGAAGAGATGCAGTTTCAAACTTTTTATACTGCCTATCATGGGTTTACACATAGGGACTTTCACTTCCTCGTGCTTAAATCTAAATTTAAGTCTCATACTCCATTAAAAATTTTAAATATCAATTGTTCTGCTTAGACAGCCTTAGCTATCTACCTCAATCCATTTTGCTTATCTCCCATTTATAAAGTAGTGGGGCTGTAATTTTCACTCTCAGGTGTGTAGCAATGCAATTTTCTTTATTTTCTATGATTCATTGTACAGTTGAATCACTTTAAAAATTGTTATTATTCCTGGTGGCTGGAGAAAGTATGTATTTTTAAAAAATCATAATAGTGCACCTTCTGACTTTTATGTAGGCATTGTATTCAGGGTTTTTTTTTTTTTCCTCTCTTTCTTTTTTATCCTCAGGGGCAGGTGAGGCTCACATCTCATCTCTGTCCTTCTGGATGTCCTGTGTCTACTGCTGGTCTATTGTGTGACCAGTCATCTCCTCATAGGAGTCCATTCATCCACCCATGCTGGCCAGGCTTCCAGGGTTGCTCTTGTTGAAGGTACCTCTCATTAAGGAGCAGTTGGGAAGAAACAGACTTCACATCTGGGACTTGACTTTTATTTCCCATTCCACCACCATACTTAGGTTTCAAATTCATGAGTGAGGAGAGGGAAAGGTCTCATATTCATTTCACAAGTCACAATCCTCTTGCTTCCTTGTCTTTCCCCACTGCCTTATTCCCACCAGATTCTCCCTTCTGCCCATCCCAGAATAGGACTTTTAAAATCTTCTCATGGGATAGATGAAGCAGGAAGTGCTTTTACTGGGTATTATTAGAAAAACACTGTTCTTTCAGGTTGTCAGCCTCTGGTTCTTGATATTTGAAGAAGTTTCTAGTACTTATCTCTTAAAATTTGGCTCTTTCTCATAAAAGCTTTGGCTATCACAACCATTGCAGCTGAAATCATTTTTTAATGCTCATTTTGCAATTCAGCCTTGAAATTGCAATCACTCAGCCACTGGATGCTTCAACTTCAGTGGGTGAAGAACTGTGAAGCAGCTGGAGAATCCACAACCAATCTTCCATAAAACACGTATTTAGCTGAATGTTTTGTTTATTATTAGTACTTAACACCTATTATTTATTGTATTAAAATGTATTTCTAATTGATGTAAAGCAAACATTCTTACATTTAATAAAGTTGAATAGACCTGAACAAATAAGATGTTATATTGTAATTTGGCTTTTCATTCTGAGATAAGAAATCTGCAAGGACATAACCCTGTTACATTGTAAATGCTTAATGAGGACAAATAGCATGGTCATATCTTCCTTCAGTTAAGATCAGAGTAAAAATACATTATTCCTTTTGAGACAATGGGGTAGGAAAAAAAGTGTAAACTGGGGAAGGGAGTAAAACTGGCTTAGAATTCTGTTTTTCTCTTTATAAACCACAAAATTCACGAATACTGTTCTAAATATCATGTTTATCATTTCAATAATGGGGGAAATATAATATCAATTCTATCAGCTATTGCAAGGATTGCTTAAGAGAATATATTTGAAAGTTCCTTGCGATTACTTTATAATAACCTATGAAATTATAATTTGATGCTATTAGTAATAAAAATAATGAAATCAGGTTCAGATTTATGTCATTTCAGATATGAGCTGCTTGCCACAGACTTGGAACTTGTTTTAGTGAGCTTTTGCATTGCTGTTGCCAAAAAACTTGACAAGAACAAGTTTAAAGTAGGAAAAGTTTAGTTTGGCTCATGCTTTCAGAAGTTTAGTCCATGGTCCTCAGGCTTCATAGCTCTGCACCTGAGGTGAGGCAGAACATCATGGCAGAGGGGTGTGACAGTGGAATGTAGCTCAGGACATGGGAATCAGGAAGCAGAGAGACAGCTCTGTTCACCAGGGACAAATTATAAACCCCAATGTCTAGCCCCCAGTGACCAATTTCTTCTAGCCATACCTTACCTGCCTAAAGTTATCACCTGGTTAATTCTTATTAGTGGATTAATCCACTGATCAAGTTATATCTTTCATAATCTAATCCTTTTACCTCTGAGCATTCTTGCATTGTCTCACACAGTTTTGGGGACAGTTCATATCTAAACCCCAATAGGACTTAAATTCATATTGATTGAGGATCTACTATGTCCTCAGTATTCAATGCATTTGTCTACTCAGTCACATCATAAAAAATTGTGCTATTTTTTTCTTTTAGATGAATAGTATTTTTAAACTATAATAACTAACAAAGGAAGAATGAACAATGTCAATATCCTATTCTATAAAAAATGCTGATTTCTTTGTACTAGAACTATTGGTTTGTACATCAACAAATAGACAATTAGAATAATATTGATTTCTTTAAAAATTCCTTCATGGAAATCTGACAACTTTAGTAAAATATGTTGCCTATCAAGTATTTAAATAGATTTCCTAAAATAAGTTGGAAAAATTACATAAAATTACTTTAGTATATATTTCCTGGTTCTGGTTAATTGAATAACCATGTGTCATAATAACTTAAAGAATTAATAAAGAGAAAGATGTGATGGTTAAACTCTAACCTTTGCTTTCACAGGAAAAGGTTGATAATAATATTGTGCATGACTTTACATCTTTCCCCCTATTTTGTATTACAGAATTTCCAAATGACCTTTTCTTGTAGAGTTAGATAGCAGCTTTGGAAAATAGTCTTTTAATAAAATAATTTTAAGTGCAACATATGTGCCTAATTTAAAAACAATTACACCTTACTGAAGGTGCAAAATGAAAAGCTAAAATTTACCATCCTCCCACCTTGCCACAGAATTATTCTGTTGAATACAAATATAATTCTGGAATGCATATGCTTCTATTTCTCAATTAATTCTAGATACTTAGACTGCTTCTGCCTCCTTTACTAATAATCACTTATAGATTTTCTTAAATAGTCCATTGCATTAGTGAGGGTTCTCCAGAGAAACAGAATAGACAGACAGACAGACAGATAGGCACATAGATTTAGACAGAATTGGTTCACAAGGCTATGAAGGCTAAGTCTCTTGGGCAGCTGGAGAACCAGCAGAATCAATGGTACAGCTTTAGTCCAAGCTAGTAAGCTCAAAATCCAATGTGAGCCAGGGCTTCAGTTCTAGTTCAAAGTCAGAAAAGACCAATGTTTCAGCTCAAAGCATTTAGGCAGGGGACTTCCTTCTTATTCAGGCCTTCAGTGGACTGGATGAGGCCCACCACATTAGGGAGGGCAATCATCTATGCTCAGTCTACTGCTTTAAATGTTACTCTCATCCCCAAATACCTTATAGCCACACCCATGTCTTATGAACAAATAGGTACTGGGTACTCCACAACATAGCTCACTGGATACTTTAAGTTAAACATTACACCCACTGCTGTTCTTAAAATACTCAGGTGGTTAAACTATTTTAAATATAGATAAATTAAGTCCATATTATTGAGTCTTTTATGTTAAGCCAAGTAGGCTCCTAAACTTAGTATTCTGCTCATGATTTTCTCTACTTCCTTCTACCCCCATTGTCTCTGTAAACTATTGCTGTTTTTAAATTTTACACTAAGATTTTATTTTTTTCTGTAGCTCCAAGTAAGTCTTCCATGATTCCATGATGTAGCTATAGTTCTAAACCCTGGGCTACATGTTAATTACCTAGGGATGTTAAAAGAAAAGTTTATGCTGAGTTTTATTCCAGGCAAATTAAATTTGGATCTCTGCCAATGAAGTGGTCCATCACTGTTCTTTACAAGATATCTAAATAATTTCATTGGCTCACTCACACTGAATCCTGTGTATGTATGTTATTACCCCCCCAAAACACTCTTACTTTACTAATCCTATGTGACTTAAATGGGACTTTATCAAGTATCAAGTTTATGTTATGTTATTTTCTCTTATACTTCATCATTTAAGTAAAGCATCTATAATATATTTTGGGTTATATTTGTCTCTGTTTTAATATTTGTCTTGGATATTTCCATAATTTTCTTCATTGCATTTAGAACAATTTAGAAATCCAAATTTTACTTAGTAAAATATCCCTTACTCTGTTTTACCCCCATGGGGTTTAACACTAGCTGGACATACTGCAATTCCAACCTGACACTAACTGCTTATCATTAGTGTAGAGCACACCTAGGGAGGTAAGTCCTTCATGTCAGATGCCAGCCACAATTTTTAGGGTGTGACCAGCTTATCCAAACTTTTTACCAATTGGCTACAAATTTAAGGATTCTCATGAACCCTTCAGGCATGATAATTCTCTAGAGTGACTGACAGAACTCAGGAAAGTACTCTACTATGACTACAGTTTTATCACAAAGGCTACATATAGATTGAAGTCTGGAAAGGAATGCTGCACTTGTGCCCTATTCTCTTGGAAACAGGAAATGGCATGTCACCCTCCTGGCACATGGATATATTCACCCACCAGGATCTCCTCTGAGCTTCTTTGCTCAGAGTTTTTATTGGAGTTTCATGATCTAGACATAATTAATTACATTACTGCCTTCCTAACTGAACTTAAAACCTCCAGCCTCCCTACACTCCTGAGGTCAGGCTGCTGAGACGGACAGTACAGTCTTTTGATCACATGGTCCAAGATCTCTGGTGATCAGCTCCCACCTCTATCCAGGGGCCCAACATGAGTAACTTCACTACTAAAACAAAGACTGCTATGACTCAGGAAATTTTAAAGATTTTTGAGTTCTTTGTAGGAAACCGGGGCAAATACCAGATACATTCTTTTGACGCCACATCATTTATCATGGGGTAATGTATGGTAGAGAAGAAGAGGGAGGAGTCAATGACCGTAAAGGGGCCTACTGCCTGATTTTGTTCCATCAGGAATTATGGTGACATAGGAGCTGTGTATTCCACTAAAGCAATTCATAAGCAGTAAGGAACATAAAAAAAAATTAATGCCAATATCTCTATCTTATCTTTTTAAAATTTTTCTAATTTTGCCTATAGTTAGGCCTGGAGTAAAACTGTTAAAACATATTTTAAAATCTGCATTTTTCCTCATATTTCAACATTCCTTTAAACAGGCTGTGAACACCCTCCCAGGCCACCATTTATCCAAATAAAGTAAGGCTGGCCTGAATCATAAGTTCCCCTTCTTCCCCTCCCTTTATTGCCCTAATGAGGTTAAAATGCATCAGTTAAACCCTGCATGCCTTTGGCTTGTGTATTCCACTCCAACCTTTAAGGATAGCACTTTCTCAGGGGTTCTCTTTCCCTTCCTGTCTCCTAACTCCCCACCTACTTGGTTGAACAAATCCCCTCCAGGAGGGGATTTGCAACATGCTGAGTCTGTTGATTTCATCAGGCTCCCCCTAAGGAGCTCCCCTTTAGTGACTCAGCAATGTGTCTTCAGTCCAACTCCACCCCTCCCACAGCAAGACCACCTGAAATCACTTGGAAATACTGACTTTAGTGAATTTATTTTTTTATACACATAATTTGTAGTAAAAGGAACACAGTTGACACATATCAACTAGCAACAACAATAATTATGTGATACACACTTCACGTGCATTATTTCATTTGTTCTTCATAACAAATATGTGAAAGAGATGCTGGTTATTTGCATAGCAGAAACTGGGGCCAAGAGATGTGCCCTTAATGTGCTCACATTCACAAGGCGTCTGATAGCGCTAGAATAGAATTTGAACTGAGGCCTGTGAAACTGTAAAGTATGCTCTTAACTGTGATGATATATTGCTTGCTTGTCTCTTTGGTATTCGGACTACCCAACAAAGTATGGGTTACTGATAATAATGCATTCTGGAGACACTTGGAAGCATATCTAATGAGTAAGTTTTTTTTTTTTTTTCCTAAGAGAATTTCAAAGGATGGCACTGTTCTATCATTGTCTGGAAACAACCTTAGCACATAGTTATTGTTAGTCATTTCATCTCTTATTTTAAAGTAAGAATCCATATATTCATCATTTTTATTCTGTGTTGTAGACTTTTCTTGATGACAGTGATGACTTGGGGACATTGACAGTTGTTATGTTTAATATCCAGAATCCACATATCCTACACTTTTAAAAAGTCAGAGTTCTGATGATAGAGGAAGTATGTAGCTTGTCAGAACAATTATTTGGTGCTGCAGGCAATTTGTATATATATAAGTGGAGAGCCGTTGTCATGAAGAACCTTGGTGAATTTGAAAATGTTAGGGAGTTGGGGGTTATCACTCTTGGCTTCTCCATCTTGCCTGAGGTCATGTAATTTGTGTCCATACAGAACAAGGAATAGAATGGGCAGAAGATGTTTCCATGTTCACAATGGTGGGCAGTTGATTTATTCAATATTTCTACTTTTATTTTGTGAGTGGAGGGGTATCTTATCAGCTGCTGACTGTTGTGTTTTAGAGGGGTTACACTATCAACCTGGGTTGCACTTTCTGTATCTTTTATAATCTGCTCAGCTTCTGAGAAATTATTGCCATTTTCTTCTTCCTATAATCAAAATGTCAGTGCCTCCCACCAAATAGGGTTTGCTCCTTGACTAGGAACACGCAGGCCCATAAAAAAGCTCATGTGAATCAAGTTTATAGGGACAGAGCAGTGGCCTTATTTTACATGAAAATACAAGAGCCATTTTTTTAATAGACAAGAACAACCCTTTTCAAAGAAAAGAGAGGAGTGTTTTACTCCATAAACAGATTACTAACTACAACTTCAGGAAGCTACAGAGCAATAACTTTGTGCAAAGTAGGAATATCTTTCCTGTCATAATGAGTATGAGGTTAAAAAATAATGGTGTGCAAATCCTTCACTGCACAGATAAATACAATCATCCAGCATGAATGCCATTTTCTTAATTCATTTTTAGATACAACTCTGCTTGTGTTGCTTTTAATATCATCTCCCTTTTCTGTGAATGAATGAAAATGAAGCAAGTTGACAGAAACTGAACTTCATCATTATCTGGCTGCACAGATGCTTGGCTGGATAAAGCTCCGAGACAGAGGCATGGGCTTGAAAGCACCTTTGTCACCCTGAGGAGGGAGAACTTAGAGAAATTTGCAGTCACTATTCAAACATAGTTAGGGTCCTTAGAACCCAATTAGAATAACTGAGTATGGGCATTTTAATGAGAAGCTTGGACCCATTCTGCTTGCTTTTCCAGGCATTGAGTTTAGTGAGCCTATTCTCAATTCAGTTTTGTGAATTTTTCCCCCATTTTTTTTTAAAATTAGCAGATAAATGACTTTTTCTTTTCCTGTTATTGCCCACAAGATGTGAAAAATGCCAAAAATAAAATCATTCCTGCACTTGATAAGATGACATGAATGTGGCTGGCCAATAGAAAGACTTGATGTTCTTATCAAAAGTCTTTTCCACTGACATCAGTATTCTTTTAAAACAGTTAAATTGTTTTATATTTTCAATTTGGCAACTCATTTGCAGAAAAAAAATAAAAATAGTAATAACAAAAGCATATTTCTCTCCCATAGTATCAGTTTTCAACTCGAAAATAATTAGTAAAGTTCCAAGCTGGATTTTATTCACATTTTTATCTCATCCATTAATCCTCATGTGTCTCATGGTATTCATATTGATTTTTGTGCATAATATGAATTTATTGCTTGGATGTGTCAACTTTAATAATGTAAGTTAAAGAGTGTCATGTTGAAGAGCTGACAGATGCATACAAATTTGTAAAACAATCATGGTGCCTCTAAGGCTAAGATTTCTGACCATAAAAATCACGGAAAAACAGAAATACAATTGCCAAATCCCCAGCTGCCTTCTAGGTGAATGCTCCTCATAGGTGGTGGGTAAGCTGGTATTCCTTTTTTTGGTCCTAAACTAGGTGGCTTTGTTACCCTCTATTCCTAGAGCTGGTTGAGCATAGTGAGTAGCAAAATCCATTCTCAAATAGCACATGCCAATGTCCCCAACCTGTGTCATGCTCACACTTGCATAAATACAATCAAAGACACTGTGGGCTTCTTGAAACCAAGAAAACAATTTACAGATTAATGACTTAGTCCCTGTTTAAACTTACAGCTAACAAGGAACTCATTTATTTACTTAACAAGCTGTAGTTTGACTACAGACCATTATTGCCCATTAAAAAATGAAACTGTTTGCATATCCAAACTAAGTTTGCATTTTATTTTCTATTTCACATCAAATAGGCACTTTCCAGATCTAAAAACTCTCATTATCATATAAAGTAGAATTTTTAAAAACTAACATTTAACATCAGGAATTTAAGTATAGAAAAACTCGTGCTTATTGTTCTTTCAAATATGTAGTCTGGTGTACAGAATCATACAATGAAATAATAAAGAATCTGGAGTCAGATCAAGTTTTTTGTCCTAGTACTGCTGCTTTAGAGACTATACAATTATGGGCAAATCGATCAATCCCTCTGAACTGCACAAATACCATAGTGAACTACTAATACCATAGTTATCTTCTGCATAGGATTTCAACAAGAATCCACAAAAATTATAAACTACTGGAGAACAAGAGTAATAGCTTCCACAACCAAAAAACAACAAAGGATAAACAATAAACATAGTAAGCACTCAATAATGCTACATTGAATTGATTGGTAAATGAGAAAGTAAAACAGAAAAATTAGCGATTGATTTTTTTAAAAAAATGTAATCAGGGCTGGGGATGTGGCTCAAACGGTAGCGCGCTTGCCTGGCATGCGTGTGGCCCGGGTTTGATCCTCAGCACCACATACAAAGAAAGATGTTGTGTCCACCAAAAAAAAACTAAAAAATAAATATTAAAATTCTCTCTCTTTCTCTCTCTCTCCTTTCTCCCTCTCTCTGCCTCTCTCCCTCTTTCTAAAAAAAATGTAATCATATTTGTGTTTAACTTGTTAACATGTATGCAATCTTTGATACCATAGTTACTTGAAAAAATTCTATAATTAGGAAGAAAGCTGGTCTACTACTATATATTTTGGTTATGTACAGAATCACTGAGAAGACTTGCTAACATTAAGTCTTCTTACTTTTTTGGCCAACAAAATTTATTTTAGTGAGGCTAGTGTAGGTCTTGGGAATCTGTTTTAAGCAAGTGACTTAGATGATTTTTACAGAATAGTTTTGGTATAAAATCCAGTATTGGAACTACTTTCTCTTGAATTCTTAGAACATTTGTTAAGCTTTAATAAACACATAATGGTGCAGATTAAGGATCAGGCACTGTTCTAGGGCTTTGAAAATATAAATGCATCAATCTTTCTGAAACCCTGATGAAGCAGGTGCATTACCATCACCCATATTTTGTGCATGAATAAAACCATAGCACAAGAAAAGCACACAGTGAACAAACACATAGGGCCCCAGAGCAGGCACTCTAAGCCGGCCACTTGAGCCTGGGATTTATGCTCCTAATCGTGACTCTGTGCTGCTTCTTTTGCCTTGCTCTCTTCTAATCTTCTTGAATAGGTTGTAAAAATCCTTTGACTAATTTGAATAAGTTTATAATAAATCATTTTGATTTGTGAAACTTGTGTTGAGCTTCTGCAGGTACTCAGCATCACCGTAATTTCAGGTTATACAAAGATGGAATAAGATTGTATTCTTCATTTCAAGGACATTCCAAGTTGTAAAGCCTCTGGATCTGGTATCTATTGCTACCAGTGACCCAGGACTGTAGTGTTCTATCTCATTTTTCATAAGAAACAGAGGTGGAGACAGAGTCTTGGATGCAAGGAATTTATTTTGGGCAGTGACCCAAGAGAATGATGAAGATCCAGAAGTGGGCTAACAGAAGGCAGGAAAGACAAAACAAGGGTTTGACACTGGGCTGTTCACCACAGGGGATAACTGAGGCTCCATTCCACTGGGATGCTCTGAGGAGTCATAATGGAGCACACCCTTGATGATGGCTGGAGGACAGAATTCAGTGCAGAATTCAGTATGTTGTCACTGGTTAAATGTCTCAAGGAAATTAATGTCCTCATACTTCCAGGTTTGTGGTGCATGAGAATGGCTTCATGGTTCCACAAGTGCCACAAGAAGTACCAATGACTCTAGGCAAAAACACATATGTTCTACAGCTATATGCAACTGGTTGCCACAGCAACAATCAGGGGAAGACAGTGGGTCTCAGAGCCTTGCTACTCAATGTCTGTTCCAAAGTTCAACAGTATCACTTAGAAGTTTTTAGAAATGTAGAATCTCAACCCTGCTCCAGAAGTAGCAAACTAAAACCAAGGCTTTTTGTTGTTGTTCTTATTGTTACAAGATCTCCAGGGGATTTATATACATATAAAAGTTTGATAAGCATTGACCCAGATGATATAAACTGGGGTTCCAGAGGTATCTGTATTTATAGCCGACATGTCCATTCATGAACTGACTCCTATCTTCTATGGTCTTCTTTCTTGCCCTATTCTCATTGCACTAATTGTGTTTCAACACTGGCCCTAATCTGAACTATAAGCTGTCAAGTTCTTCCCTTCTCAGGATTTTTACCTGGAGTCTTCCCCGCCCCCCACTGGAGTTTTCTCTGCTTTCATATGCCTGGCTCTTTTTCATCCATTGAGTCTCAACTTAAATAATACCTGTTTATAAGACCCTCCCTATGCAAGCTATAAGAATTAGGACCTGTGCTCTTATTGTCTTTTTTAACAGTTAATTTAATTTTTTTCCTTCATTGCACAGTTTAAAATATTTTGGATTTTTAAAAAAACTTGTTCTTTATCTCACACTAGATTAAAAAATTTCTGTAAAGCTAAGAACTGTATATTGCACTCCTGAAGTCTAACCCAGAGTTTGATAGGTAGCAGAACATAATATACATTTGTTGAATGAATGATTAAAAAAGCAGAAAAGAGCCAGGCATGGTGGTGCATGACTATAATCCCAAAGGCTTGGGAGGCTGAGGCAGGAGGATCATGAGTTCAAAACCAACCTCAGCCACCTAGCGAGGTTTAAGAAACTCAGGAAGACCTTGTCTTAGTAAGATCCTGGATTCAATCCCTAGTACAAAACACAAAGAAACAAACAGAAAAACAGAAAAGAAAGCAGGCTTTAACTAACAAGACATATTTATTTTTTGGTTCTATTACTAGCTTAAACACTTGGGTAATTCACACAAATTTCATCATCTCAAATTTCCTATGTATAAAATAGAGATTATAAGTCCTTCTGGGAATGATTGTGAAGGGGAGGGTCCTTTATAAATCTATGCCCCCTGGAGTTGTCTTTGGTTTGGAGAATCTTAGAATGGCTTAGGGACTATAGAATGTTTGCCAGCAATTAGGACTAAGCAATATGGTGTCAAGCAAAGTTCAAATGAGAAATTTTGGCAAAGAATTTTATGGGTGAAAGTACTTCTCCTTATTGATCTATTTTTTCAAAATCCATTCTGATGTTAGTCTTTTATAACTATAACAGTCTATATTCCATCATAAAAGCAAATATGATGGGAGCAGAAGTAAGCTTTAAATAGAAAATTTGTATTCAGTTTGGAGGTTTTACCTGGTGGTCTTGCCTTGCAGGTTTCTTGGTATATCTTGGTGTATCATAGAGTAAATATTCATTTACACTGGGAGAGGCTTTAGTAGAACTCCAAATATCTTGTCATCAAGGAAATTTCCTAGAGCTATGTGTTTGTCCCAATGTGTAACATCAATAAATTTAATTCTTATCTTGTAAAGGTGAGATATTCCTGATAGTATTATGTAACCAAACTGAAATTACAGATGAAAGGGTTTAGAATTTATGAATACCTTATTCAGGCTCTGCACTGTCTAGGAAAATAAAAATCACATGTATATAAATATGCAAATTGCACATATTTATATTTATATACAGAGGAAGAGGAGGGAAGGAAGAGAATGACAGAGAGAGAGAGAGAGAGAGAGAGAGAGAGAGAGAGAGAGAAAGGGAGAAACAGAGACAGTGAAAGCAAGATATATACATCAATTTAAGTGAATTTTTTTGCTATTCCTATTTCTGCATTCTGTTGTATAAAATGCCCTTTATAAACCACTTATTTAGACTGAGTGTTTTTATTTCAATGATTGACTCATGAAAGCTGCTGAAATATCTAAAAATGTTGCATACATAAATAAAAGTAGGGCTGTGGATAAGCAGAAGTACACTGGGTACATAGAGAAGAGACAATGGTCAGTTCTATTGTAGGCATGTGAGAATATCAGGGCAGTTCTATGGAAGAGGAGGTGTGGACACTGGTTTGAAAGATAGCTAAGAGTTTGCCATTTGGAGAAAAAATTAAAGACATTTCAAGCTGAGGAAATAGCAAGGAGCAAGTGGACAGATTCAGGGATGACTTCAATTTATGTATACATCCAGTCGATGTTAGAATGATAATAAGACAAAGAATGACTAATAAAAACCCTTGCCTGTGCCTTGCCAGGGCACCCAGCCCTTGTGGTGGCTGCAGGGCATCATTCGCTTTGTGTATCAGTTTGGAAGTTTTACTGAAATCAATGTGTGTACAGCAGGGGTGTGAGGTGCATGGGGAATGGACACATACGGGGAATGGAAGTCAGAACATCAATTAAGAGATTCTTACAGTGATCCAGGCAAGAGGATTTCAAAGTCTGGAACAGCGAATTTTTCTTTTTCTTGGATTTATTATCAGTCAGTCCCTACCATTGGCTATTACAGAAACCAAAAAAATTCAAAATTGATTTATATTTGTTCTTTATAATTGTTCTTTCCTGGAATAGGAAAGGGGAGGGAGCTATGAACACACACAGACACACACAGCCACAAGATAGGATCTATATCCTTCGGATTTTCACATTTACATGAAATTAATAATTTTATATGCACTTCCATGATGACAGTAAATATGAACTTAAATATTTAAAATTAACCTGAGACTATTACTGATCAGACAGATCATGTTGATGAAAACTCATCAGTTCTGGATATTTTCTTTAATGAACAAATATAAAATTTATTGAACAACACTTCTCACCTTCCACCTTCCCCTGGTTAGTTCAGGTTAGTTCATGTCTAAAGTAGGAGGCTATGCCAGATGAGCATTTAACATAAATGTGGAGTGTTCTCTGAAGTGGTAAAGTACTTTAAATTTAGTTGCATTTTAATTTTCATTTATTACCTTTATTATAGAATTTTTAAGTTGCTATCACAGATTCAGTAGAGAATAGGAGAGATGTTTTCAAATATTAAGACAACACCTTTTAGGACAGAAAATCCTGGGCTTTTTTGAACATAACTAGGTGACTGACCTGCTGGCTTATGTTTAAATGCAGCCGGGGTTTATGGGTTCCTGACTAGTTACTTCATAACCACCCTAAGAAGTAGGTAACATCACTCCTATTTAGGAAAAGACGGATTCGTTTAAAACTTGCTTAAAATAATACAAATGAAGCTCTGGCTTTTAAGTCAGTGCCATTAACAACTATCATTTTCCCTATAATCTCAACATGGCAAAATATGAGTGGGTTGGGAAAAAATGAGACTAATAATCAAAAGAAAGCTAAAAACATTTTTTGAAATACTTTTCTGTAAGAACTAAGAATTTGCCAGATGTGATGATGTGCACCTGTAATCCCAGTGGCTCAAGAGGCTGAGACAGAAGGATTGAATGTTCAAAGTCAGCTCAGCAACATAGCAAAGCCTTAAGCAACTCAATGAGACCCTTTCTCTAAATAAAATACAAAAAAAGGAGAGAGGGTTACTGAGGATGTGGCTCACTAGTTAAGTGCCCTTGGGTTCAATACCCATTCCTCAAAACAAAAACTAAGACCTTATATTGGGAATGAATAATCAATCAAACTACTATTTTTATTAATTTGACTATAGCTATGAGTTTATATTGAACAATTACTATAGCTTAACATTTTGCCTATTTACTCTCAGATCATCCACTGGGAAAAATGTGGTTGTATTAGTTTAAATCTCATGAAGACAAAAAAAAAAAAAAAAAAGGTATTAGTGCAGTACATAGCACATGAATGAGAAGTCCTGTAGCTTGACTTGCAACTGTGAGAATATGATCCAGGATGAACTGTAACTGTCTCTCTGTAAGTTACTTCAAACTTCACTTTGGTCCATCTGGAATCTTTTGTGAATAAGATGCTTGATTAGATAATGTGGGTTACAAATAAAATTCTACTCACTTGTCATGCAAGTTATTTTTGTTATTTATGATTTTTTCATATAAGTAATTTATTAGTGATTATTAAAGTTCTTCTACTGATAGTTTTTCTCATTCAAATACTGGGTCAGTATTGAATTAGGATCATCTATTAAAATTTTATAGTTTCTTTATGTTTTTATCACTTAGCTAACCATAATTAGCATGTGTGTATATGTGTCTTTTTTCTGGTTGTATGTTCTGTTGCTTGATTAAGCACTTTTCATCAAATTGTTGGGCTGTCTTCATGCTGCTTGCTATGGCTGCCTGAATACATATGGTTCTTCTAGTAGATAAAGAAAGGATACCTAGGTCTTTCCTGTTTCAATGTTTCCATCTTCACAATAGTTTCTATTTTATTTCCAAGAAACAGTGTGTCTCTTTCCTCTTTTACTTATTTCCTATCACTACCTTTTTATTGCTACAGCATAATTTCCACATTCTCATTTATTAGCAATATACTAAGAGTGAGGGCCCAACAAAATTCTGTAGATGGCTAATCCTTGAGCCTTTTTATTTATGGAATATTGTTGACCTAGTCCTGAGTCATCAGGATATAAAGTAGGATTTGCAAAGATGTTAAGCTATTTTTTATTTAAATAAATATTGGATGAATTTTTACCCTTGTGATTAATATTCACTGTTTCTAAGTCTCAGGAAAGTTAAAGTCAGCCTCTCAGAGCTTGTGGACCATCATATTTATTGTTTTAGAAATCACTTAGATGCTCAACTGTGCAGTAGAGCAGAATTAATTCAGCTGGAAACAGACAGAAACCGAGCAGTGTTGCAGATAATCTTATGATTTCCATAGGCATAGAGTGTTAAACATGACCCTGAAGAGATTTACACTGCGTCTCATTTTGGTTTGGGAAGACGTTTGCATTCTTACAGCTGAGACCTTTAGGGCTGCAATAATAACACCCTAAAGAAAGATTGGCTATAACTTTTCAGTTTATATCTTGGTTAGTTTTTAGATTTTCACCAGAAGCTTCTGTGTACATGTGAAACAACTTGGACTTACTATTTTCTTCTAATAAGATTAGGAGACTGTAGTTCTTAGTTTGTAATATTTATTAGTGAGTAAAAAATTCGGTCACTAAAATATATTCGTTTACTCAGATATCAGAGGTGTTGGTAAATTTGAAATAATGATTGATATTTTTGTGATTATATATTATTGAAAATGAAAAATTATCTTAAATAGAAAGATAGCTTAAACTTTTCAAAAATAACCTTTACATGAGTCATTTTCTCATGGTAAAAGTAGATGGCCCTTTAATTCTTAAAAAATAAATTCACAGTCGGCTAAATCAAGATTTAAACTTGTGCTGATGGTGTAGGGCACTTGCCTACATGCATAGGGTTCTGGGTTTCATCTCAAGCACCAAAAGGAGAGGGCAAAAGAAGAATTGAACTCCATTAGGGCAATATATGCCTCCTGAGGTGAAAATAACCACAGGAAGACCTCTTGGGTTTTACATGCTCTAAAATTAACTGAATTGTGATGATTTAGGACATAGTCTAAAATCAACTGAATTAGGTTGATTTAGGACATAAAAATATGGCAGAAAACCAGAAGGACATGCAGGTGATATGTGGAAGCAACAAAATATCAGCATCAAGCTTGCTTTATAACTACCCACTCTCTTGGTAACTCATCTACTTCCTCAAGAATTAACCTACTCCTGCAACAAAAACATTAATCCTTCACAACCTAATTAACTTCTTAAAGGTCCCATCACTTCTCAATACTTCCACATTGGAGATTAATTTCCACAAGTTAGTTCCAGACGACATATTCAAATTGTACCATGCATATGCTTAGATATGAATGTCAGCTTCGTTCTACTTAGGAATCTTTTCCTCTTTGTTCCATTTCACTTCCTCCTTTCCTAGACACATGGCAGAATTTCTGTTGATGCCAACTATAGCAGCTCTATGGGAATTTTTACTCTTTGCTCCCACCACCCACTCACCCCACTTCTCTCTCTTGTATAGTCAGCCTTCGTTTTCCTAGATCCCAGATGTTTGTCTGATTATAAAGGTATATATATTTTAATGTGCATTATGTTATGGCACTTCACAGATAGTGTTTTTTTTCCTTCAAATTTAAGGTTTATACAACTCTACATCAATGAATCTACTGGCATTTTTATTTTTTCCCCAACAGCTGTGATGATCATTAGTGTTTCTTAGCAAAGTATTTAAAATTAAGGTAAGCATTTTGTTTTCTTAGATACAGTGCTAATGCATAGTTACTAGACTACAATGTAGGGTGGACATAATTTTTATATATATCATGAAACTGAAAAAATTATGATTCATTTTATTGCAATATTTGCTTTATTGCAGTGGTCTGGAACATAATTCAAACTATCTCTGAAATATTCAAACTATCTCTGAAACTATCTCTGATATCCCCACTCATCTCTCTCCCTATCCCACCCTCTCTCTCGTCTCAGTAGTGTGGGCAGAACCCTATCTTTCTTCCTCATAGCTGGCAGAACTCACTGAGATTTCAGCATAATAATGACATGCAACTCTGCCTATATAGAGGGCAGCAAAGTGCACAGGCATGAAGACAATATGTAAGGAGTTATTAAAACACAAGACAGTACCAAGAGGAGGACAATCTCCAAACGGAAACATGGATAATATTAAGAATAGTCAAGCAAATGACATTCAAATCCTAGCTCTGAGACTTTTTATAGTTGTATGACTTCAGACAAATTATTTAACCTCAGTGAGCTTCATTTCTTAGCTCTAAAATAGGGTTAGTATTTCTTATCTTTAAAAATTATTGTTAGGATTAAAAGATATCTTAAGGGCTAACACAGAGTTAAATAAAGGGAAATAGACTTTTTGAATAAAATTATGTTATTCATCCTGGCAAACACCCAGATGAATACAATTAATGATTGTGTTTGAAATGGAAAAAAATAATGAGTCATAGCATAACATCCAAAGGTCCTTGCGCAAGCAACTGTAATTGAAGTCATTGGGTACCTCCTTATTTGTCATGTCAAGACTTTTCCAAATGAAAAATATTTTCATCTGAAGAAAGATTGTACATTGAAACCACACAATCAGAATACCATTGAGCCTGTAAATTATCTAGCAATCATTTATCTTTCTTTTTCCATGTGAACAAAGTATCCAAACCAATTTTTATTCTTTTGACCTGTTTTCCCTAACTGCCTTCAAACCGGTAGAAGACACAGAATTGACTAACTCAGCTTCACTCTCACTCCTTGCAGCATCATTCTATGCAGCCTTCCTTACAGCTTAGCTTCTGAATTTGGTCAAGCTTTCACTGAATGCAAGACCTAGGTAAAATGTAAAAGGGAGCTCTCAGTGCCCTGAGGCACTTGCCAAGCTTAGCTGCTTCTGCTGTTTCTGCTAATAAGTGTCTTTGTTGAGGTTTTTAAAAACAACCATAGCAGAGATCTAGGTGTCATCCTCTAAGTCCCTGGGTGTCAAGGGGCAGGATATTGGCATCCATTCTGCAGGCTCAGAACACACAGGATAGAATGTTGTCTTGTCAGCAGTTGTGATGGTCCCTTATGCACTTCTCAGTGTTTGGACCATGACAGAGATAGCAGTTTGTAGACCCTTTATTTGTGCACTAAGAAGGGCTGCTGAAGTTCAATCAAGAATCTGCTCCTCCAACATTTCCAACAATTTTGTAACTGAACTCTATTACTTCCTTGAAAATCAGAACCATTAAAGTATAGTGGTCTTCCCCACCCCAAATGTTTAAATATATTTGAAATTATAGGTTCAAATATGTTTACCTGGCTTTAGTTTGTTTGACAAATTATTATTTTCAAAATAATTCTTTCAATTTGCATGTTCCTCTTTCAATAATAAATCTTAATATATATTCCATGAACAGTAAATAATTTTGAGAAACATGTTTTTTCTTCTCAAAACTGTATTTAATGTTTTACAAATGGAGTACTTGCTTCTTTATTCCTTCAATTATATGCTGGGGACAGTTACTCATAAAAGCTAGAAAAAATTAAAGTTGGATTTCTGCTTCTGTTCATACTGAATGTTTTAATTAAGCTAAACTAAGTTAAATGACCTCTCTGAGTCTAATATCCATGTCAAAGATTTGTTGTAAGGAAAATGAGATGGCAAATATAAAGTGCATAGTGTAAAATATACCTAATAAATGATTGTGCACTACAGTGTAATAAGTAAGCTCAATATATGGAGAAGAACCACAAAGGTACCAGTATTCCCCATATCTTAAGATGAGGGACACAACCCTTCTTCAGCCCATGTTGTAAGGCATTATTGCTACTTTTCACAGCATTAGCCCATCACCATTTCTCTTCCAGACTGTATAAGGAGGAGGCAAAGATTTATGGGAAAATAAGATATATTGGAGACAGAGACCACCAATCATCAAATAAAATCTGTTCTTCCCTTTCACAGAGAAAGAACAGTAGCTGGGAACATGATTGGAACACATTTCTCAGGCTCTCATGCAGGCCATTGGGAAGATGAGCAGAACCTGACATCTGAGCCACTAGAAGACTAGGGTTTTCAAGAGAGCAGATGTGTCTCTCTATGCCATCTTTTCTTCTGTCTGGATACAGATGATAATTAGGGATTTAAGTAGATGAAGATGGAGAGTCCCTGAATGGCCAACTGAATGAGAGTCAACCACTTAGTTAATCCTCCATTCTTTTTTGAGCTACCAAAGTTTGGTGTTTTATTTGTTATCGTTTCATAGCCCACCACAGCTACTGTCAAAAGCTTAACTTACCTTGTAAAGAGTTGTTGAAATGCAATGGTATTTCCATTTTGCTGCTGTTCATGGAGGAGGTTAGGAGAATGTATACATTGTCACCCATAAAAGGCAGTGTTTGAAGTGAATCATGTAGAAAGGTTGTTTTATTACTTTTCCTGGAATGTAAGACTGGCAACTCTCTAAAAGCCTTGGTCAAATCTCCTGGTGATAAAGGAGAAAGAGAGTCATGTCAAGTTTTCCAGAAACAGTTTTGTACCCATCAAAGAAGATTGCCTACAGTCATCTCCATGGAGTCTCACAACAACAACAACAAAATGGTGAAGGACTGAAGGGACCCAGCTACAGGCTGTCCCCTGGAAGTTCATGGGCTCTTATGACAGCAGCTAGCTAGAGGATGTGTTTCCTGCCTCGAAAAAGTCATGCCTGGGTCTGCACCAGGAGGATCACAGAAGCATCCAACAGAGGCTTGAAGACAAAAGGCAGTTGGTCATCTGCTGCCCAGGGGCCCCTGAAGCCATGTGTAGCCATGCCAATCAAGTGGTCTTTGGGAATTTCTTCCTCCTTGCACCTCTTCTTTCTCAGCCTATTTCTTTGCAGGGGACGACAGCAGTGGGGAAGAGGGAGCCTCTTTTACTCTTCCTACTTTTTACATGATGAACAGCTGAGGCAGGTCTCAGCTAGGGAAGGAGAATTTAAATTGTTATCACAAATTAAACCGTAATATTAGACTTGATGAGACTTTAAAATTCTTGAAATGAGATTGCATTTTTTTCTGAAGGAGACCTAGAAAAGCTTTAAGAATCACTCAGGATTTCATCCAAGGGTGGGAATGGTCAACCCCCAAATCAACCCCAAAGAGCACCGCTGGAAGGACATTGCCCTCCACTGTTCAATAAATTGGTTGTCTCCCACTAGTTCAGTTAACTGATTAAATAGATTTTGTCACTGATTAGAGAAAAAAAGAAATGATTCCAACCATCTCTTTCTGTATATACTCTGATTATAAGGGTGTGGCACAAATTTTTTTGTTTATGGTACAACAGCAAGTCCTCTAAACATTTATCTAGAGCCGAGCTGCCTTACAGAATCATAACATGAGCCACAAATGTGAGTGGCTGTCATTTCAAATCTGTAGTGGACACATTAATCAGGTAAAATTATCTTAATATATTTTATTTGTTATAGACCATCTAAAACATTATTATGTCAATATATTCTCACCATAAGAAATTGTTAAAAAAGAAACTATTTGATATCTTTCACACTGTTTTCAAAATCTAGTTTGTATTTTACATTTATAGCAGTTTGAACCGGTCAAATTTCAAGTACTCAATAGCCACACATGACTGATGGTTGCTATTTTGCCCAGTGAGACCTGGATTTAATTACTTCTAAGTCTGTCTAGAAAGGAGTGAAAATACTATATAGGCTGCAGAGAAAATAGGAGGAAAGGGAGGAGAAATGTTGGTCAAGGAGAAATTCTGGGATGGGAGGAACAAATGATGTAAATAAACAAGGGTATTGAAAGTAGTACTGGGCCAGTAGGAAATGCCCCCCAAATGCCTGCATGCTCATACTACCAAAACTTCTTTTACCTTGACCTCGACTTTCATCTCAGCACCCTTTAGGTATGGGTCTTCTAAGTAACCATGGATTCATTTTCACTTTACATGTATTTACCATGCTCCTACTTTATATACAGTCCACCTTTTCCTGTATTTATTCAAAGTCCTTAGTCCAGATGTACCAAGTCCAGTTTTGATAGTTTAATGTCTACCAAGTTCTACAAAGAAAATGAACACATTTAGCCACATGTGACTTTTAATTATCAAACCCATGTTATTTCCCAGTGATCGTTACTTATTTTTTGTCCAAATATTTACATCTTTCTAGTAAGCAAATATGTTAAGATCATTCAAAATATTTAATACTAATATCATAAGATAAAATATCCTTAAAGTGCTCAACCTTACAGATGTTGTAATTTTATACCAGTCTTTGGTAATATCTTCAATATGCAGTATAGATGAAAGATCAACCAACCCCTGATACAATGCTTTCTAATATCCTCTACCTTAGCTGAATTTCAGAGGTTCTATTCCAGAAAACAGAATGTCTTGTCCTTCTGTCTGCATATTTTGGCTCACAGTTTGGGAGGTGTCAGTCCACAGTCAGTTAGCTCTGCTGCTTTTGCATTTCTAGTGAGGCAGCATTATGGCAAGAGCACATGACAGAGAGCGCACATTCACTTCATGACTGGGAACAAAAGGGAGAAAAACTGAAGTCCCACAACTCCATAAGGGTACACCCCCAGTGACCTAAGGCCTTCTACTAGGCCCCAACTCTTAAAGGCTCAACCACCTCCCAAAAGTGCCATGCTTGGGACCAAGACTTTATACATGGGTATCAACATAGCACAGTTGACTATTTTTTATTAGTTATGTTGTAAAGGGTTAATTTAGCAGGTACTCAAACCTGTATATTCAAACCCTGTATATTCAAAAAGTATAATTGGTTCTTTACCAGCTTTTAGGAGGTAACTTCTCAGCCCTTGGAATTTTTTGCCTGGTAAAGATTGCCTTTGGATACCTTGAGCCTTGGGCCATGCAAAATACTTTATGAGAATAATGTAATTTATGACTCTGATTGTCAATTTTATGTGTCAACTTGACTGGATTAAGGAATAGCTGGAGCTCTGGAAAAGCATTGTTTCAGAATATGCCTGTAAGGATGATATCAGTAGTTACTGACATGTTCGTTGGTGGACTGAATAGGAAATATCACTCTCATATTTCAATATGGCAGGTACTACCCAATCAGCTGGAATCCTGGATAGAGCAAGGAGAGAAAATAATTCCTTCACTGCTGTGGAGCTGAACAATCTTTTCTTCCTGGCCATGGACATCACCACTGAAAACTCTCTATCTTAAAAAGGATTTACATCAGCATGCCCACTCATTTTCAGACATTTGGCTTTGAACTGAGAATTACACCACTAACTGCTCTGGTTATAAGGCTTTTGGGTGTGTACTACACCTTACAGCTTTAGATGGACTACTGTGGGACTTCTCAGCTTTCATAATCATAGGAGTCAATTCCACTTGTAAATCCTCTCTCATCTCTCTCTCTATATATACCATTGTTTCTGTCATTCTGGAGAACCCTAATACAATGGTAAGATTTTATTCCCCTGGGCCTGGGCCATACTGCCTTAGTCTGACCTCTGGACAGTTAGAAGACTGAGTAGCAAATATCAGTCATATAACCAACTTCCAAAATTCTGGACCTCCAGCCTCAGGTAAGCATCCCTGGTTGGTAATAATTTGCACATGTTGTCACACATATAAATTAAGTGCTGTCCACATTTCTGCACTGGAAAAGCATAACTGGAGACCTATGCCTGAGTTCTCCTGGATTTCTCTATGAGCATTTTTCCTTTGCTGATTTTAATCTGTATCTTTTCTTTATAATATAATTGCCCTGACTGTTGTAAATTGTTATGAGTACTGTAAGTCTTGCTGGTTAATATTGAACCTGATGGTAGGTTTAGAAATGCCCAACACAGTACAAACTGTAATAGTTTTGGTACATAGATACAAGTCAAATTAAAACAAACAATTACAATAATAACTAATATTTATTGTGTGCATTTTAAGTCAGGTCCTCTTCCAAACATTTTATAGGGAACACCTTATTTATCTTTTTAATTAGCCCTTTAAAACACAAATAAGTTCATTAACTTTCCCAGACTCACAACAAGTGATGGAGTCCAAAAGCAAACCTCCCCGGCTGACTCCCAAACTCACACTCTTCCTCACTGTGCTGCACACTCACTTGGACCAAATGACATGCTAACCTAACTTTGATAAACTAGACATTCACCTAGATATTCTGAGAATGCTTTCTGCTATAAAGTGACAACTTGGTGTAAGTTCAGGGTTTTAGAAAGTAGTGAGTCAGCCATTCAAGTTCATACAATAAAAGATGAATGAAAGTGTACTTTTCACAAGATCCAAATGAGAATTGCATACTTTCTTATCTTCTCTCTTTAAAATCCTCAAAAAATGACTTTGTATTGTGCTTTCCTGTTTCTATAGTTACAACCCTGTTTGTTCTTCTAGTGTGTATCTTTCTGCCTTATGTTATCACTTATTTTCATGGGTTTGCGTGAATTTACTGAAAACAAATTTGGATGTGTATGGTTCTAGAGAGCTGAAGTTATTCATGGATTTCACACTGGTGTAAAAAATCACAAAGTTTGGCTTCTAATTTCTTGTAACCATTTCATTGTCTCAGTTTTGTTGCAGATTCCATGGGTAGTTTAAGTAACTCCATTTTTCCACTACATAATTCAGTAACTTTAATAAACTCATCTACTGGCTGAGAACCATGTTAAAAATCTCATGCACGATTTCTTCAGAGCAGCACTTTATTACCAGTTTTACTGTAATGCAATATTAATATAAAATGATGACATTGGACTGTGGAGGCACTATTATGCATTTACAATAATATTTATACAAATAATTAAACTTTCATTTTATAGGACACGTCTATGCAAGGAGATCTTTTGCACAGTTTAAATGAAAAAAAATTACAAGCATGTATTGACCACTGCAGTCTCTATCTGGATTTTCTCTGATTGGACTGCAGAAAAATCTAGTTTCAAATATTGCATCTGTCATCTGTACTTCATATCAAGAAATTAATCAAACTGACGGTGGAAAGAGTTTTTTGAATGTTCATTATTTCAGCTATTAATTTTTAAAAGCAGCAAATGTTGCAAGTCAATAGCACCCATAAAAATTGATTTATTGTGCAATTTCCTTCATACTCCTGAAAGCCAAGAGCAGATTCTGTGTATCCAATGCTTTCTATTTCTAAGCCGCCCTCTTCACATCCATTTTTTTAAGATAAATTATTTAGATGAAAGAAATGTAATCCTGTTTTAATTCCAATGATTTGAATTTGTGAGAACTGACCACATCAAGGAAATGTGAAATTTAGCATGAAAAAGAACTATACTTTGAAGCAATTACACTGTGAAAATCACAGACATGTAATTTATATTAAAAATTGCAAAAGATTCTTAATCAATGTTACTGCTGTGATATGGGTAACCTTACAGACACTCTGATAGAGTTGTGGACAGCCTGACCCACTCATGCCGTTTGTATCCCTAACATTTCCACTTAGATATCTTTCTTCTAACAAAGATCCCACATGTCATCCTGAATCTGTACCACTAAATATACTTGAACTTTGATTTCAGAACTGAATTTGGAGTTGGTCAACTTGTGTTTGAGTCCTGAATCTGGCTCTGCTTATTTATACACTGTTATTTTGAACAATACTAAATCCTCTGATTTTCAGATATTTCCCCATAATATGTAGATTATTAAGTTTATTCAATAGGATTTAAAGGAATGAAATATAAAGAAATAAAATAATATTCAAAAAAGCATAGATCACAGTGTTGCTCATTAAGTGTAATTATTTTTCATCCAGAAATGCTTAGGCCTCTGACATAATTTGATTATGAGAAAGTAGTATTTCTTAAAATACCACTTCCACTAACTGATATTATTTCCTCTTGATCCAACAATGATTAGTACAATTAGTACTTCTGCAATCCAAAAGAACATTCATAGCTTTTACAATAGTATGTTGAAATACAAAATGATAATATAAAACCTCAATGCGAATCAAATCTCAGATCTGCACTGCTTCTTTAACATGTTCTCTGCCCCTTACTGCAAAGAATTCTGTTTCCCATACCTAGATTGCCCTCTTCCCATGTCTGCAGATCAAAATGATACCAATTACAGCTAATGCCACTTTTGATTTTCAAAACTAAAACAAGTAGAGAATATACCAAATGGAGGTGTTAAGGGCTAGGTACTGAGCAATACCCAAGTTGCTCCTGCCATGTTGCCACAGTGATGTTTTTAATGTCCAGCTGGCTCCATTCTGCTAAGAGTGACAAAAATAATAAATTGGCTTTAAACAAAGGTGAAACTCCATCCCTTTATGAATACCTCCTGCTAACCCTGTAGGAAATATCAGATTACTATGCAGGCAACAAAAAATCACAAAGTATCTTGAGTATTTTCTTCTAATTTGCAAATTTATTTTAGATTCCAAACATACTAATTCTAACTACTTTCGCAAAAATGAGCAAGAAGAGAAAAATAAGTAGGCATATTAAAAGATTTAGCAGTCCAAAAGAGAACCATTTGAGCATTCAGAACATATGGTCTCTAGTGAATCACAATTATTACAGGAAATTGGAGACAATTTTTTAGAGCTTGTAGGGATTCTAAATGAGACTCAAGAAAATTCTACACTGACAATAGAAGACTTCTGTACAGTGATATAATCATAGATATTTAAAACAATAATTGCTGAACTTTAAAAAATTCCATTGTTCCCAAGGATAGCATTTCAACATCAGTAAAACTAAATTAGAACATTAGAAGACCAGAACTCAGATGAAGAAAAAAATTGATAGTATATAATGAGAGAAATATGAATTGTGCAGGATATACACAGAATTTTAATACATGTGTCATTTTAGTTTTAGAAAGGGCAACAGAATTTATAGAAGAAAAGCCATGATGAAGGAGTTTAAAAAATAAAATTTCCCCTGAATTGCAAAAGCCCTGTGTAATAAGTTTTCTACTGCTGCTGTATTGCTACAAGCTTAGTGACTTAAAACAACACAAATTTATTATTTTATTTTTCTGCAAAGTTAGAAGTTCCACATAAGTCTCACTAGGCTAAGTTAAGGTGTTTAGAGGGCTCTGTTTCTTTCATGAGGTTCTAGAGTCAATGTGTTTCCTTATTCTAGAGGCTATTCACAATTCTTGGCTTGTGTCTCCTTCTTCCATAGACAAATTCAGCTTTGCATTTCTGCTTCTCTTGTCACATCTTCTCTGATTTTAAGACTTTTGGGGATTATATTGGATCCACTTGAATAATCCATCCCCCCACATCAAAGTCCTTAATCACATCTGCAAAATTCCCTTTATCAGAAGAGGTAACATATTCAAAGCTTGCAGAAGTTATTATGTAGCAATCTTCAGGGAGTCATTATTTTGCTTGTTACAATCCAAATCTCCATGTGGAGGGAGTTCAGTGGGTTCAGAGTCAATGAAAAGGTGTTGTCCATACTACATTTCCTAAATCTCAAGAATAGGAAGAAAATTTAACAAGCATCTGGATTTTTAAAGCTGGTTATTATAAAAGAAGAGAACAATATTAGCATACAACCTGTGAAATACTGTAATCAGCACACTATCTTAGATTGGCTATGGTGAATTACAGACTGCTGCTTCAAAACCACATGTCTCGGAGGCTTAACATAGTAAGAGTGCTTCTTGCTATGGTAAGACCCAACAGGTATTTCTCAGCAAGTAATCTTCCTTGTGACCATTCAAAGACTCAGGCGTCTCTTTAGGGGTCCATCTTTCTCTTGGCCTTCAGAGTCCTCTCCTTTCAAAGTTACTAGAAAGAGAGGTAACAGGGAAGAAGGTTCAGGATGTTTTGGGAAAGCAAGTATAAATGTGACACCTGTCACTTCTACCTATATTTCATTACTTATATCTAAAGTTATAGATATTGGAAAGGTCAGAGTTGACTGCCCATCTTTCAAAGATTTGCACAGGGCTATTATAAAAAAACAAGCACTCTCAATTATGAATGGCAGAAATGGCTTTCTTAAGAAAAAAAGATGGATTTCCCCATAAATGTATTTGTTATATAGTTTTCATTTGCTTGAGTACATGCATACCCACACGTTCTTACCTATGTAAACTAGTTATGATATCCATAAAATCTTTCTGAAAAACTACCCAACATCAATACCAGAATAAATACTCTTTAATCAGAATTATTCACATAAAATATATTTTTACACCTCCAAATTTTCCCAAAGTAAAGATTGCGGGGTTGGCTCAGTGTTATAGTGCATGCTTAGCACATGCAGTGCCCTGGATTTGATCCCCAGCACCATGAATAATCATATATATATATATATATATATATATATATATATATATATATATATATATATATCCATTCCAGAGTAGAATTTAAATAAGCTGTGTCCTTGGATTCTCATGTAATAAAACTAGCATATACTTCTTAAAGGATAATGTGTTAGGGGAAAGCATAACAAAAGCCCAACTTCTTGGTATGGACAAGTCCTCTTCTCAAAACTGGGGAGCAGTGACCTGAGTCATGATGAGTATGGATACAGGAGCCAGGGTCAGGGTAGGACAGTACCTCTAGTCCACTTAGCCTTCCAGTGCCTCCTCCCTTAAGTAATATAAATGGAAATAATATCAGTTTCCATCCCAAAACATTTCTATCAGGACTAAATTTAGATTAATTCATGTAAATAGGAATAGAAAATAGCATCAAATTAAAAAGATTCTGTATTGTAAAAGAAACAATTAAAAATGTAAAGAGAGCACCTAGAGAATAGGAGAAAATCTTTACTAGTTATTCTGTCAGTGGATTAATATTCAGAATATATAAAGAACTCAAAAAATTTTAAGATACACACACACAAAAAAAATAAATGAACTAAGCAGACACTTCTCAAAAAAAGAAATACAAATGTCCAACAAATATATGAAAAAAATGTTCAGCATTATTAGGGAAATGCCAATCAAAATTATACTGAGATTTTATCTCATTCCAGTCAAAACGGCAAACAATAATACAAACAAGAATCAAGAATACAAACAATAGTAAATACTGGAGAGAATGTGAAGAAAAAGGAACACTTTTACACTGTTGGTGGGACTGTAAATTAGTATAACCACTATCAAAATCAGTATGAAGTGTCCTCAAAAGACTAGGCATAAAACCTAGTTCCATTAATCACATGGTGATATGACCCAGCTATACCATTCCTCAGAGTTTATCCTGAAAAATTAAAGTTATCACACTATAGTGATGCAGGAATAGCCATGTTCATAACAACGATTCAGAATAGCCAAATATGGAACTGACCTAGGTGTCCATTAATGCATGAATAACTAAAGAAAATATATTATATATACACAATGGAATTTTACTCAGCCATAATGAAAAATGAAATTATGCAATTTTCAAAGAAATTAATGGAAATGGAGAGCATTATGTTTTAAGTGAAATAAGTCAAACTCAGAAGTTCCAGGTTCCTATATTTTCTCTCATATGTGGATATTAGAGAGAAAAAAGGAAAATAGAGGGGGTGTGTGTAGGAGGGAATCTAATGAAAATCAAAGAAATATCAGAATACAGGAAAGAGACCAGAGAAAGAAAGGAGAGAAGGGAGAGGGGAATGATAATGTGTGCTGGTACAATCCTGTAACAACAAAGCCCACCAACTACAATGAACCAATAAAAATATGGAAAAATAAATAAAAATTGGAATAACATTAATTTACACCTCATAAGTTTTCTATAAGGGCAAAATTATATAATTCATGTAAATAAGAATAAAAAATATTTGTAAATCACATTCTAAGTGTAAAATACTGCCATATGTTATCTAAGTACATGACATATAGAGTTAATTATTTTCATTAATTAAAGCAATTTATATCAAAAATGGAAGGTGTATTAAAATATTAATTTTACAGAGTATGTAGAAATAAAACATAAGAAAATATATACATATTACTATGCAAACCAGTTTTTCTCTCCAGATGTGCCTATTCTGCTATTGAACCAATGCCCTGAACTTTTAGTCAACAACCCTCTTCTACTTTCAGAAATAGTATCTATTTTACAAACTCACTTTTTGTTTTTTCATAATGCTCCCTTCTTCATGATAGTTTTAATTCTTTCATGTTTCTAATTTTAATCACAATTATTTCCTAGTCTCTTTCAGTCTGTCATATACTGATTATCCTCTTGGTGGCTTATAATTTGTTTCTTATTTAATCTGTGTCCTTTTTCTTGTGAGCTCATGCTCTTTAGAACCTTATTTGATGTTGTTGATTTCCTTTTCTCTTGGGAGTTAGGGGGCTCTGAGGTGTGAGAGGAGCCTTCCAGCACTGCTGAGTTTATGCTTGTCCCTGGAGTTTCCAATATGCTTGGATCCATTTGAAATATTAATTTCTATAATAACAGCTGAATCAAAAAGTCATAAATTTGGACCTCTCACCCAAGACTGTAGTACCAGACAGCCTCCTTTTATCATTCACCATTACTCTAAACAGTGGAGGTACATTTAACATGCTCCTGGCTTACATGGATGGATCAATCTGGGCTCCATGTCTGCCTTCCCTCAGGCTACATCTTCTAATTGCTTGTGGAATGAGGATTCAGCCCCAGTCACTAATCTTCACCTGTGCTTGAAAAGCCCTGTGAGAGACCAGGTAATACTACACTATCTTTGCCTTCTCTTCTTATACTTGGGGTCAGAGATATGCCATCTTTCTTTCTACCCCTTTTTAAAAGTGGAATGAGATATTTTAAGGATCATATTTTACGCACCATTTTTTTATATTTTCGAAGCAGAGGGCAGAGTAGTAGAATCTTCTATATCAATTTAGCCTGCCATATTTAGGGATGTTTTTAAAAAAATCCCTTTAGTAGAATCATATAATTTGACAATGAGAGCAAACACAAAAAAAGATCAATCTCTTCAGGCACAATGGTGCACAGCTGTGATTCCTGTGACTCGGGAGGCAGAAGGATTGTAAGTTCCAGGCCAGCCTCAGCAATTTAGTGAAACTCTGTCTGAAAAAACAAAAAGGGCTGGGAATGTAACTCAGTGGATGAGTGCCCCTGGGACCCAGTACTAAAAGAAAAAAAAAATGTGATTTAACTTAAAGGCTTATAGTCCTCCATCCACTAATAATACGTTTGGAATGTTTGTAAGGCACAGTAAACTGTGAAAGGGCAGTGGTGAATTCTAGCCCTCATAGAGGCTATATTCTAATGAAATGAAGCAGTTCTAATAAATAAACTGGAGCAAATTGGAGCAGGAGGGTGATAAATACTTAACATATTTATAATCAATTGAACTTATTCCTGATATTCAAATACATTAGGAAATTCCTAATAAAGCTAAATAATCATCATACTTATTGATGATATGACTATCATAAAACCATTTTAAATTAACTTTCAATATCCATTTCTGATCAAAACTCAGAGTAGACTAGGTCTAGATAGTTACTTAATGCACAACAAATTTTAGTAAGAAACCAATAGTTCCTATAATTTTGAAAATTAAAATATAAGAACTATTATCATAAAAAAGCACTGAAGCACTATCTACTATTCAACATTGTTCAGGAAATTCAAATTATGCAATTAGAGATGGAAAATAGATTAGATTTAGAAATTAATCTAAAATATCATTATTTGTAAATGAAATCATTGCCTAATTATAAAACCAAAAGATTTAACAGCAAAAAATTAAAAACCGCAGAAAGTCTTTGTAAAAATTTTTTATAAAATAAAAAAGGACAAAATTATTCCAATTATAATAACATTTCAAAATTTTCCACAAGCATAAAAATAGATAACTCTACTGACAGGGAAAAATGTCTTGAGTTAGTGAAGTGACATCCATCTTTCTTGACAAGAAGTCTCAATATTTAAAGATAACAATTCTCCAAATTAACTTATAAATTGGGTGAGAAATCATTCTCACTTTTGATGAATTTGGAGAGAACTTGACAAAAATAGTTATTAAGTTAATTTATAAGAGTAAATGGATGATAATGGCCAATATAATTTTGAAGAACCACAGTAATGATTGACTTGGTTAGGGTGTATGCCTTCATAAGCTACAAAAATGCATATATATATATATATTTAATTTTGTTAAAATATTGTTCATTTGGAAGCTGGATGATTGGAACAGAAATATAAATTCAACAGTAGATGCAAGATTAGAAATGTATCATATGATAATGATTGCATTTCAAATCAATGGGGGGAGACAAGATTATTTAATAAATAGTATCTGAAAACTGTAAATAAGTAGTAAGTTGCATTCAATTTCTTCACTAGACTGTTTCCTAAAAGAATTAAAGACAATATTTTTGAAAAGACTACAAAAATTTGAGGGTAATATGTATAACTTTTTTATACTCTTGTCTTAGATAAAATGATAAATTCTTCCCTCTTCTTTCTTCTCATCTCCTCATTTCTCTCTCTCAGTCACTCTTTCTCAAGCTCTAGCTTTTAGTCTCTCTCATATTGTCCAATAGAATTGAAAAAAAATGGAGAGATTAAACTAGATGAAAATAAAATGGTTTTTTTAAAAGATATAATTCCAAAAGAGAGCCAATATTTGTCATTTTGGCATAAAATTATTTTATAATGTGTTTATATATTACATATATATTCATAATAAGAAAATAATAAATTGGGCAAAATATGAAAAGTTGAACATTAACCTTCTTGGCCTACAGTAAAAAAGGCTTATTTTTCACTTATGTAACTTGTCCATTTTGAGATTACTATAGCCATTTTCCATGTAATCTTTGTTGAGGGATCCATAATAATGGAACAGCTTCTTTTTGGAATGTGGTTAACTTTGTGGCAGAAGGAAAACAAAATTCTGAATCATGATCTCACTATTAAAGTGTCAGTTTGGAAGTGACACACATTATTTTTCATATTGCAATATAGCCAATCCTAAACTTTAGAGCATGGGAGCTATAATTTGCAATGAGGAAAGGGTAGCATAATAGGGACATGAACTCTGAGGGAACAATAGTATAATCTACTGCCTCCCCTGGCAGAGACAACCCAATAATTGTCCAATTACAACACTGGGCTTAAACTTTCATTCTGCAAGAACTGCCAGATTGTTCCTATACTAGGTTTAAGCAGGTAAGTTAAAGAAAAATGACAGCCCTGGCCCTCATATGTGCACATTGATGGAACTGGGGTAGGATTACCCCCCAAATACAATTTCCATTGAGAGGTGTGGAGGATGAGGGTGACACAGCAGTCTCTGATCTGCAAACTGAACTCCCACAGGGCAGGTTATGTCGTGATTTCTCTTTGTGGTTGAACTTTGCTGTTCCTCAGGTAAGCCTTCACTCTCTTTCCTGGGAGAGGATCCACAGCTATTGTTCTCCATACCCATTAACTCCTTTCTATTAGGTCCTTCCTTATCAACTTCTAAAACTGAAACAGAAAACACATTGCCTTTGGATTTCTTAACTTGCTGTATGTATTAGTGGCATTTTAAGACTGAAAGATACTTAGTCTCTTTGAGGTCAGATTGGTGGCAAGTTTGTCAGGTTAATGCAAAAAAATGTAGACTGCTTCTTATTTATTTGCTTTCAATTATTATCACATGCCAGGACACATCCTCAGTATTTTCAGGGCTTCACTGTCTCTACTAAATTATGGGTAACTATTAGGCTGGGTTTCAGAAGATCACATCTCTTGTCTCTTTTACTCAAATTTACTGGGTGCTAACAATTAATTTGTTTCATCTGTCAGGATTTGATCTTTGTTATGAAATTGAGTTTAAACATTCTTTGTCATTCAAAGGCTTGTTTAGTTTTATGTTTTCCCTAATAGGAGATAAGAAATAGTTGCATCTTCCAACACTATAATCTGAGTATCTCAAGACTCTTTTCTGCAGCAAACAGGTGAATTTAAAAAAATTCATCACTTTCTAAAGAATTTTACAAGATCACTCAAATAATAACTAAGAAATGCTACAAACATTCCATTTCCTACATTCTCACCCGGAAACATTTTTTGGATCATGATCTTCCTTCCAACTTCAGATCATTTTACTAGTACAAAGAGAGAAAAAAAAAAAAAGAAAAAAAAAAAAAGGATCTTTCTGCACCCAGCACCGATAATGGTTTAACTTCTGACCACTTCTTGGCCCGGAGGCAGACCCCACACATTTTATTCGTTATCATAGTTTTATAGTTTATTTTTATTGTTGTTGTTCAAATTTTAAAATTACTTACAATATCCCAGGTGATGATAATAAAACAAATGATATCAAATTATCCCTGGCTCACGATAATAAAATATAGTTTTTACATTATATGTTCATTGTGGGACAGTTGTGTTTCTTCTCAGAAGTACTTTCTTTCTAGGAATTATCAGTCTCCTAGTAGAAGAGGAAAATTACAAATGAAGAATTGACTGGTAAAATTTCAACTAAGAGGCATGCTCCTTCCATTCAAATTTGGCAGAACAATTTTCATGGTCACATCTGAACTTGACAGATCAAACATTGTATGGGTCAGTGTTCTCTAGAGAAACAGAACCAATAACATATGTAGAGAAATCTAAGAGGATATTTATTATGGGAATTGACTAATATGATTGTGGAGGCTGAGAAGTCCCACGACATGCTGTCTAAAAGCTGAAGAACCAAGAGTTAACCACTATAAAATAGGTTCAAGGGCCAGAGATGGAGTGAAGGCCACTGGTGGGAGTCTTAACAATTGAAGAGCTAAGAACAGGATCTCCAGTGTCAGATAAGAGGAAGATGGGTATCCCAGCTTAAGAAGTGAGAGCTGATCCTGCCCTTCCTCTGACTTTTAGTTCTATCCAGGGCCAACATAAAACATTGCTGAGGGTAACTCTTCTTTACCTAGTCTACCTGATTCAAATGCTAATTTCTTCCCTCATAGACATACCTAGAAATAATGTTTTATGAGCTACCTGGGTGTTCTTTAACCTAGTCAAGTTGGCACATAAAGCTAACCATCATTGAGGAAGAAGAATGGAACATGAGGAAACTGAAATTCATTTTACCAATACAATAAAATCACACATAAATACAATGACTCAAAATATGGGGTTGTTATGAAACTGCATTAGAAATAAAATGGAATTTAAAACTAAATGTTGCTGTCCACTCAAAATCTGAGAAATAATTTTCAAAAATAGAAATACCTAGTTGAAAAGGTTAGGGACAAAATAGTTACTATAATATCCTGAGAGATTTAAAATGTATAAATTTAAGCAACTTGCAGAAATGGGTAATATTTATGGATAATTTTCAAATGGACATAACCTTTGTTCCCCCAATTTCTCATTTTAATGATTATCAAAGTCAATCATGAGAAAATGCACAAATGTATATATGTTGATGTGTAGAAAATATTTCATTTGGGTTGGGGTTGTGGCTCACCAGTAGAGTGCTCGCCTATCGCGTGGGAGGTCCTGGGTTTGATCCTCAGCACCACGTAAAAAAAATAAATAATTAAAAGTACAAAAAAAAAGAGAGAGAATATATTACATTAGACGTAGTTACAGTAACATTATTTATACTAATGAAAATTTAGGACATTTACAATGTCCATCAATAATTGTTATTAAACATAGAATTGATTATAATATAATCTTTAAAATAATCCTTTATATGAATAGATGTTTATGTTATATTGTCAAATGAAACACCAAATTATTCAACAGTATGCATTATGGAAACAGAAAATTATAAAGCCCAAATACTTTGATTCAGTCTTGATTAAAATTATAGTTGAAACCATATGCCATTATTTTCAAATGGTGCTTAGTGGAAAACTTTGACTTTAATAATCTGTTTATATTGTGAGTCCAAGAATGCAAAGCAGAAGTGTGGCGATTACCCTTTGTTTAGAAAGATAAGAAAGAAGGTTAAAGAATATTTGCATTCTGTTACCATAAATATTGAGTTAAAGCTATATTCTGCCGTTATCTTGTCATCATCAAGTTGAGTTTCTCTTTACTGAACAAGACAAAGGACTTTGCTGTAAAATTCATAATTCTGCTTTAATAGTTTTTTTCACTAAGAAATGTTGATTTATAACCTTCAAACTACATGTTTACTATAGGAAATTACTATTATAAAGTATAATATATATACTTGTTGAAGGAGACTCTTGCTCAATTTCTAAATTATACTTCTTTTATGTGGTTAAATTTGATCACCAACTTTGCAATAATTTAGTAGATATTATTTACTTTTGTTATATTTCACAACCAAGGCATAAAAACTGTATTTTGTTAAGTTAGAAATGCAATTTAAAGCAGTCTTCCTTGAAAAAAAAAAGAAGAAATAAAATTTAAATACAACACAAGTCAGCACAATCACAGATCATCGACCAAACCTCTTCTTTTAGTTCTAATGGTGGAGGTGTTAGCTACATTTTCATATTTTCAACATATCCACCAAAATGTTTTTAATGGTTATATATATGCATCAGAGTTTGCCTTCTTTCTGCCTACTTTATGTTGTCTAAAATCTTTGTCATAAAAATGATCTTTCTTCTAAAAATTTCTCAAAAATTTTAGAAGAAACACACACACACATATATCTATATCTATCTATCTCTCTATATCTATCTGTATACATATACATATACAAATATACATATATATACATACGTATGTATATATATACGCATATATATATCTTGTCTTTGGTTTTGCATCCAAAGCAAATCCAGATCATTACATCTTTATTAATCACCCTAAAGGAAATGTTACTCTTCTTTGACATCTGGAGTCTAATTCTGCATCATAGTTATAGCTAATGTTCCTTCTTTTTATGAAATTCTTCTTTACTAGTTCATCAGTTCATTGGGGCAAGACTGTATTTTATTCTTCCTCATGATATGCACAGCTTTAGGATAGTACCAACCATCCTTTTGAATGATTTGGTTACAAAAATAAATGTGGACAATGACTTCCTTGCCCAGCTCTTCTCTAAATTGCATCAAAGGCTTAGTCATTGCCTATGACTCACTGTGACATCCTGTGTATTAGCTATTATACAGCAGTCACACCTGAAACATTGTAAATATTTTACATAATCCCCCTTTTTTCAATTCTTGCTTGAATACATTTTCCCTTTGTCAGTTGGTATGTTTACCCACTCTTGGGGCATCAGTGGGAAGGGAGGTTGCACAGCTTGCCCTGCACATCTGCATTAGACTTAGCCACCTCTTGGTTTTGGTCTTAAAATCCTTCGTGCCTATCAATTTCTTTCTTTCTTTTTCTTTTCTTTTTTTAAACAAAAACAATCCTGGAAAGTCTGCAGGATGTTATGAGAAAAGAATTTTACATTGCTTTGCAGCTTAGAGACGATGAGGGCTGCTAAGAATACAAATGTCTCGCTGTCACATGCATTTGTATTTTTGCCATCGTTTTGCTTAGGGTGATGTTCAAGCCCTTTGGCCTTTTGTATCTGGTGTGCAGCCCTTGTTATGGCTTGAATTATGCTCAGCCAGCTTGACTTGCAGAATTTATCATGTCTGGAGACAGTTCCTCTTTTCAAAACTCTTTCATTGCCCTTATCTAAATATTTAATTAAATGGCAACTTGAAGTATTTCAGTTGGTTCTTAGTCAAAATAAGGAAAATATTTTAGAAAGAGTTTTCAGAATACTTAGAAGGGGCACTTTGTGGAGTGGTCTTTCTAAATACTTGGGTTACTTTGGGCTTCTTGTTAGATAAAAATCTCTCTAAAGCAAAAAGCTTATGTTGTATAATAAGACCTTTTAAAAACTATTCATGTATTTTCACTTTAGGCTTTTGTACAACCCTTGGGTGGGCATTTGAAGTCACCAAAATATACCTGCAGGGGGTTTGTGGATTAAGTAATAAGTGGTAAGCCTCCAGCTGAGACTCTGTGTTTATCATTATCATCTTCCTTCAGAAAATATTCAGATTGGTAATGATTCTGGGCTACCTGCTGAGGGGGATTTCAGCCTCAGTGTAACATTTAATAAAACATTATCACTAAACTTCAGTGAGACTGTATTGATAAGAACTGCCTTTAGAAGATGTTGGAAGAGTGATCTATTGAGGTAGAGAATGCAAACTCTAGAAATAATGAAATAAAAACAAGATTCATGGAAGTCCAGATAAAATTTTACCCAAACTAATAAAAAACACAGTAAATGAAAAAAAAGGAAATAAAAGAAAAACACGCAACAACCTATCTAAAACCCAGTACTTAAATAGATAAAGGGAGTTCATAAATGAAAGTCCACACATTGCAAGCAAAGCAAAAAATGAATGGGAGAAATATATTACTAGCATAGAGCAAAACAAAATTCAATAAACAGAGGACTGAAGTATTGGTTCTGCAACATAATGGACTGGATGTTTGGTTTTGAAGCTTAGGACAGTGTAAATTTTTGTTGGGTCAAGTTCTTCCACTCAAGATTCACTGACTTTGTACTCTATTGCTTTGCCAGCACCAGCCTTCTTTCTATGATGCATATTTGCATGCCCCTTTTTTATTTTTATTTTTGGTTGTTCAAACATTACATAGTTATTGACATATCATATTTCACACATTTGATTCAAGTGGGTTATGAACTCCCATATTTACCCCATATACAGATTGCAGAATCACATCGGTTACACATCCACTGTTTCACATATTTTTGCATGCCCTTTATTTGGATTCAGTACATGTTCAGAGTAATTACTGTGCTGAAATCTTTGCTCTTTGATTATCCTGAAGTCAGCCCCTGTTGCTGGTTAGCGTAATTCAAAAGTGCTGACCTGAGCTCATAAATCCCATTGTGAAGAATCATAACTGCCCACGAAATTGCTCTTCTGGGATGGGTATTTCAGATGGAAGTTGTTTTGGGGGACCCAGTTATTTGTTGGCATTGTTTGGAAATTTTATGCTAACAAATTAGTGCCTAATATTGTTTCAAAGGGAAGCTTCATTCTGCTAGTTCAATAGATCCTCACTTAATTAACCTTTTGTGCTTCAAGTAAGACACATCTTTAAAACTTTTTATGCTCTGCTAGCTGTACATTATTAGGATTGTTTCTATCACTAACAGTGGTCTAAAGTGCTTACTTAGGAAGTGCATTAACTCTTATAGGTCATCAAGATATCATTTAGAGCATCATTTTTTTTTTTTTCTAATGGACTAAATGCTGTGCTCTTGACCTTTAAGTCTAAATCTCTGCTGGAGACATAACTGACTAATGACTTCTCACAATGAACAATTACTGAATTAATATATTTTTCTTTTAATTCCAAGCTGATTATTAAGTAAAGAACCCAGAGGTTGGCTGATATCTACTGTGTTTTATAAGTAGTTGAAATTCCTAGGTATCACATTTTGTTAGAGAAGCAGCAAATACTGCCTCCTATATTTCTGAATTCTGATTACTATTTGCAGTGTTAGTGAAACAAATAATAAACTTTCATAAGACAAGTGTAAATAGAAGCAAGAATAATCAATTATTTTTCCTGTTGATATGTTGCACTTGACCTTCAAGAAAGACAGATCTTAAAGGAAGAATATATTTCTTTCTTACTAGTGGCCTTTATGAAAATTTTGGGCATTAATATTTTAAGAATAGCTTTTAAAATAATTTTCTTTTTGGTAAGCATGAGCCAATCCATAGGACATATCCTGGTCTCTTCTGAATTTCTTATAAAACTTTAAGAAGAGAATTTAACTCATTAAATGTAGCTGGCATACATATTACATTATTTTCTTATTCACCTAATTGATAAATATTTATTGAGACTCTGGTATGTATATGAACTTTTCTAGATGTTTTGTGGATAAAAATGAGGAAGATATTAACTTTGGGGTTAGAGGATAAGGCAAAATACCAATATTATAAATTGAGAAAGTTCATAGAAATTCTATTCATTTAGCAGGGATTTGTCTAATAAGATAGCAAATGTTAAAGCCACTAGAAAACTAAAAGCTAGGTGTTTGCATTTTTTAATGCAAATATGTCTCTCTGTGTGTGTTTGTGTGTGTATGTGTGTGTGTGTGTGTGAGAGAGAGAGAGAGAGAGAGAGAGAGACAGAGAGACAGAGAGACAGAGAGACAGAGAGAGAGAGAGAGACAGAATCAAACTCTTAGGAGACCTACTTGAATGTTGACATTAGAATAGAGTAGAGCTCCATCTATGTTACCTGTTCAGGATCTTGGTAGCCATCTCAATTGCTGGCTCACAGCTGGACTCCACCTAGGACTTGCCTTTAGTAGTCAGAAAACTTCTTATACCAGGGTTATGAGCCCTCCCCTGGGGTAGCTGGGAGCCCATGACTCATTAGATTCAGGAGTACAAAATTCTGTCCTATTTGTCTAAATTCAGACAACTGTTAGGGTCATCTAAGCTCCAGAGTTTCCTCTGGAATATTGTCTGAGCTCAGTTGCCATCAAATTTCAGAGGAAGGCACTTCCTCACTTGCTCTCTCTCCAGAGAGCACACTCGAGTGAGCACTTGGCATGTCGCCTGCCCCTTCTGACTGTGTTTCTAGGAAATTAAATCTAAGACAAAGGTTAATTCTGAAAAGAAGAGCATATGTATATATATTTTATCTACTTGGTTGAAATTTGTATTTCTCAAGAGATGAATAACACAATATGAGAAAACTGCTAAACTCGGCTTATTTTTGAATAAATTTGGCAAAAGAAAAGTGGCTTTTAAAGTAGATAGTGTGAAAAATGTAGGAAAATATATCTTCAACATAATATTTTAAATAGTTTTAAAGCACTCTCTCCTAATTTTAAAGTAACAAAAAGATTATATTTTCTAACTTCCTCTCATGATAATCCTAATGCTAAAACAACACATGAGATTCTAAAAATTAAAATTTACTGTATGTATGCTTTGTGATAATTATTTAATTTTTCAAGCTCAGGGTTACGAACAGATATTAATGAAATGGTAAGTTGAAGAGCTTTCTCTTAATGAATCTCATTGATTACAACTGGATCACATGGATATAATCTAACAATTAGGAAAATTGAGAAGTGATGGGAGATGAGCCTGACAGGTAAGAGGAGGCCTGAGGCTGACTGCTGGGTAGGTAACGTCAAATGTCTGCGACATGGGGTAAAAGCAAGTGCCAGGGAGTCTAGGAGAGGCAACTAGTATCACATCTGTAGCAGATTTTCCCTACATAGGTAGTGACCACTATCTGTGGAGGGCAGGGTGAAAATGTGAGTGCAGCCTCTGAGGCTGAGAAAGTGTGATCGGGAAAGGATAGGGAAGGTTTTCAACATGGCCTGTACAAAATGGTGGGTGCAGGCTCAGCCCAGGTCAGCCTTCTAGGTGTTATAAAGGAGTGTTGACATTAGATTTAGAGAACTGGGAAGCCACAGAAAGAATTCAAGCAAATCTCAGGGTAAGGGTTTAGATGGGATGCCGTGATCAGGTGATTTTCTCTCTCTAGAGAGGGAGCAATGTTTATTATTGTTACTAGTTCTGTGTCTTTACAATCAGAGGAAAAGATGAGGAGAGGTTGGGAAAGGGAAAGAAGAATGTCAAATAACAAGTGCTTATAACATAAATCAGGTTCAACAAACTATTGCCTTCAAGCCAAATCCAGTTCTCTGCCTGTTTTTGTATGAACCTCAAACAGAGAATATTTTTTTTCTTCACTTATAAATTTGAGGGCTGTGATGTGGCTCAAGTGGTAGCGCGCTCGCCTGGCATGCGTGCGGCCTGGGTTCGATCCTCAGCACCACATACAAAGCAAAGATGTTGTGTCCGCCGATAACTAAAAAATAAATATTAAAATTCTCTCTCTCTCTCTCTCCCTCTCTCTCTCTTAAAAAAAAATTTGAAGGAGAATCCAAAGAAGAGTGATATTTTGCAACATGTAAAAATTAAGTGAAATTCAAATTTCAGTAACCATGAATAATATTTTGTTGCAAAAACACCATGCTCATTCATCTATGGATCATTCTTGGGCAGAGCTGAGTGGATGCATCATGGAGCTCCTGGTCCAAAAACCCTTCAATATTTAGTATATAGCCCTTTAGAGAAAACTTTTGACACAGATGATGAATTTTTCAGGTATTATTAAGCTTCACAATGTAAGAACTCCTAGAGTAAGAGTAGAAGCACCTACCCATATTTGTAGTCTGAGTACTAATTTATTTATGTGATTCTGAGGAAAGTAAAATGCACATTGTCTGTTCTTGCATTCTAGTCAGAGAGGTAGACATTCCACATCAATCTATGCCAAAAAAAAGGAAAAGAAATGAAAAGAAAATCTATATTAAAGGGGTCATAAAAAAAGCCGAGTATGCTGTGATTTGGTATGATTTATTTTCTAGTAAAGGGAGGGCCTTTTGAGGATGTAACATTTACGTTAGGAGATGGCATATGAAAAGTTTAGGCAAAACTTTCAGAGGGTAAGAAGAGCAAGGGCGGTTTGGACTGACCTGGGCACTGGGTGTGTTCAAGGAGTTAGAAGATGGTCCATGCGGCTATCGCACAGTGAGGCTGGCCAGGGCAGGATCAGGCAACATTCTGTAGATCAAAAATTAGAGATGTTGAGGATACAATGGAAGTCTTTGGAAGGGTGTTGAAAGAGTAACATGACTGGATGTACTTTTTTAAAAGAACCCTCTGATCTCCTTCAAAAGAGTAAATGGCTATGGCAATAGCTAGAGGGGGGTGTCAGACAGGAAAGATAAAAGGGATGGAGTAAGTTTTGACTACCGATCCAAGGGAAGGATGTGGTGGAGAAAAGTGATGGAGTCTGTTTTGGCCATTGAAGGGAAAGATCTGGTGGGGAGAGGGAGGTTGAGATGCAGGAGATAGACAACTCCCTGTGGCAGGAGGACTCTGAGGAGTGGGACAGGCTTCCTAGAGATAAGGAGGTATGCTCATTCCTCTGTGCCATTGGGAAGAAGGAAGAAAGGAGGTGGGAAGAAGTGTTACAACTTTTTAAGTTTTATCCCTTTGGTTATATCCAGTGCTACTTAACATTTTTCATTTTCTAATTAAATCAAAGGTCCAGGGATGTCACTAAGCAGCCACTTTTTAATTAATATGCAGTATTATTGTGCTTTGACTATAGTCATTTCATGTTTTATTTCTTTCCTCCTAAAAAGGAGTAAAAATCTCTTTGTTCTGCAGTTAGGCATGTCTTCCTGCTTCACATATTCAAAACAACCCATCAACACAGTGGAGCTCTCTGGAAAAACTCTTAGCCAAGTCATAGCTCTCTGTCCTTCCTATTCTTCTCTCTCCCAGCTTTTCAGTTGCCAGTTTTTCCTGTTTTCTCTACTGGACTCCTCATGTTTGCCTTCTTTGTCTCTTTCTCTGTCCTTATCTTTCACTCTCTATTGCTTTATTCCCTGTTTCTTTTCATCTCCATCCTTTGATGATGCTCACTGCCTCCTCTTTTCCCATTCTGCTGACAGTTCTAGCTATGAGAGCCCAGAATAAAAACAAACTCACGTTACAAATGCATATACCACCTAAATCATGGAAGTAAATTTGTTGAGTTCTAGAAAGTATTTTCCTAATCCTTATTTTAATAAAAAGTCTCGTTCATATTTTGGGGTTTTCATCTCTGCTGTCTATTCTTTTCTCCCCAAATGCAAAGGATTCTGCATTTCTTCTTTCCCATTTTAATAACATAGCCATTAATCATTTGTTCTTCAATGGTATGTTAATTGTCTGTGTCCCACATCTGTGATTAACCATGATGGAACATTCCCCAGGGGAAGGAAGAAGGTTAACATTATGCTGACTGTAAGTTATGGAGAAAAAAATTTCAAATCAACCAAATTAGCTAAATGACTTTTATTTTTTTTCTCTCCAGGCGAAGACAGTTAGGATTAGGGTTACTTCTCTATTGGGATTATTATTGTATCGCTTGAATGTCTCTAAAATTTCCACTAAGGACTATTAATTTCCCCCTTGCAAAAGATTTGACAGCAAGCTGTGGTTACAATTCTATAAGGAAACTGGGAGATCTTTAGGCAAACCAGGTTTACTTTGTAGTCCATGTCAGATGGAAAAGGGGAGATATTACCAGGTATAGCAAGATATCTGTCACCTTCAGGGACTAGTTTATTGTCTATTAAGTTGCTTCTCCATTTCTAGCTTTTAACCTCCTTCTTAGTTCACCTACTGGGTTAGGGTTCATGATACTCAGGTGTTCCCATCATGTGTCCTATTTCCTTTGTCTATCTCTTTTGAGATTTTGATTCTATTTTCTGCTTCACCTTGTCAATCTGATTCTGACTGCTTGTTCCCCAGCTACAGACTTCCAGGCTTTAGTTCAGGTCCTGGCTTACTACTACCCTGCTCTAATGACCTGCTGCCCTAGAACAGGACATTGATATATAAATGTGAATTTGCAGCTGCCACTTCTGTTTGTGAGTCAGCAGCTGAGGAGTATAATTGTAGTCCCATGTTCATTAATACATTCACATGGCTCCAGTCCCCCACCCAAACGACTGCAATATGTCTGTCCTTTTATGGCATTCACTATATCTGATGTCTCCTAGGTATTTCACAGCTGCTAATACATTCTTGTTCCAGAACAAGTCTCAGCACATAAGAACTAGCCCCAATGTACTATAAGACCCAAGAAAGAGACAAATAGCCAGGGTTGCACAGAACATGATTTACTGGAGGAATTACTGACAGAAGCCTGGCCCGATTCTGTAATGATATCTGTTGGATGCTCTAAGTTGAGTCAGAAGTAGGGAAATATATATTGATTAGGACAAAATAATCTTCATCCAATTTGAAATACACCTGATTTATCTTAAGCTAATAGGAAAGAACCAGACACAGTCCTGATACCAGGATAAAGCTCTATATGTCACTCCAGTGGTTTTGTCTGTTAATAGTATGCTGGAAACTATGCAAGGAAAATTGACTAGGGTTACTCTGGGGCAATCATGGTGTTTCTGATTCTAAATGGCTGAAATCATTCAAACGTAATCCATGCAATGTCTCTGAATTATAGCTTGCCACGGTATCTGAGTCTTCCAATCTCATCAACTTCACAGAAGCCACTCCAAGAGGCAACTCATTACCCATTTCTGGAGTCCAGTTAATGAGAAATGAACTAAAACTATGTGGCCCTCTCCTTTGGTCTTATTCAGAGAAGGTCATCCTCTTGCATAATCTCAGTGAGGTAAATTCACAACAAATTCTACTTCAAAGCTTTTTGAGTTCCATAATGTTATAGCATTTATAGGGCTGGGGATGTGGCTCAAGCGGTAGCGTGCTCGCCTGGCATGCGTGCGGCCCGGGTTCGATCCTCAGCACCACATACAAACAAAGATGTTGTGCCCGCCGATAACTAAAAAATAAATATTAAAATTCTCTCTCTCTCTCTCTCTCTCTCTCTCTCTCTCTCTCTCTCTCTTTAAAAAAAATAAAAAATAAAATAAAAAAAGAAAGGACAACAAGTTGGAGAGAGGCACTGACCAGAAAATGGCAAAACTCTTCTCCCTATTGATCCAATCAAACACTAATTTAGGTGTAGCTGTAAAGGGATTCTGTCAATGTGATTATGGTCACAAAGCACCTATGTTAAGTGAATCAAAAGGGAATAGACTTGCTTTACTTTATTTGAAGACCTTTAGAGAAGGCTTAGATGTTCTCTGAGATCAGAGGATCTGAACAGCAATTGTACTTATGACTGCCTCTTTCTTGCCTCCCCACATCTCCATTTTCCTTCCTGACTGATGCCTGTGGATGACAAGCTTCAGGTATGTTCCTGGGTTTCAGCCTACTCATGATCTTCCTTTCCTGAGTGTCTGCCCTACAGACTTTGGATTTGATTAGCTGGCCCCCCAAATTGCTTGTTGTTTGTATAAATTCAAGTGTATTCTCCTAGTTCCTTATTTAGTTGCACAGTGAGTCACTCCTATAAACCACCATCTTTTACTCTTGTACCTTTGGTCCTTTTGCTGAATATAGATTACCACAACAACCTGCTTTCCTCAGGGCCTTCCATCTCACCTCCTCCATATTCTCCCCCAGACTTGTCTCTGCTGGAGCCACTCTGGTCCATATTGTCTAAATCCTGGTGTTGAGCTTTGTTTAAGTAACTTCTCAAAACATACCTCAGTACAACAGAATTAGACTGGTGCCCAACACACCAGTCAGAAGCATTATTTTGGTTGGGATTTCACAAAGATTTGAAAATTCAGGCATCACAGGGAAATATCTTTGTTTGTAACTTCATTAGGAAGCAATTTGATGAAATGACATCTTTCCATACATTTGGTGTCCAAATGGATAATAATAAATATTAATGTCGAAGACCCATGCATAGCTCTTTTAGAAGAAATCAATGAATCCGGTTGAATGATAAGAAGGTTAAACGGGTTTTTCATGTGGCCAAATTCCATTTAAAGAAAATAAAGGTAGTGCTTTTCCCTTTTAAAATAGCTGACCTTTGTTATTTTCTCGAGTTCCAATGATTCTCGAGAAATTGATTTGGGAGTCATTACCGTTAACCCAAACTATGCCAAACCTAATACTACCAAGGTGTATTAAATTTTTTCCATTTTTTTTGTGTGTGTGTGTAACTCTGACTTCATCAAAATGAATCCCATGCCCTTTTCAATTAATATCTTTATTACCATCTTCAGAAGTGAAGAGATACACTCACTGGGGAGTAGTAATGGTGATGTGTCCAGAGAGAGAAATCATTTGGCCCCAGCTGTCCATTTTATTCTCAGTGCTAAATACGTTAATATACATAGACTATCATTTACATAGCAAGTGACTATGCAAGATGAATTATTTATTGTGTGACAACTACCTAATACCCAGTGTACTATCAAATGCAAAGCCATTTCTTATTTGACCTGTATATAAATTTGCATTATAGAATTCATTGCCTTTATGTATAAGTCACATTGAAGCTGTGTGCAGCTATCTCTCAGAGAAGCTGCAGGTTACCTCTGCTTTGATTTAATTGCCACTCTCCTTGTATGGCAAAGAAGTCTGCCTTTGGAATGGCAGAATTGCAGAGACCCCAGCCAGGCGGCATGTGAAAAGCCTCTCCTTTGATGCACAGAGTAAGGTGAAAGAGAAAGACAAGCCCAAATTTAATTAAAATGTTATGAGAGCTAGAAACCAGCACATGAGACAAAGTAAAGGGGAACAGGGTTTGTGCCTCCTGAAGAGTGTGTGCTGCCAGGGATCACCAAGGTAATAAAATTCAAGCTGCTTTCCCCAGGCAGTGGGTGACCCCATCCTCTGCAGAGAGCCGCATGTTTACATTCTGAGGGAATTGAGAGGAAGTCTTCTTGAATAAGAAATTGCCTCATTTCCAATTTATTCTTTAGTCTCCAGAATGTAATTTAATTCATCTTTGCAGTTTTCATGTGGCTTTTCAGACTATTCGTCTCTGGATTATCTTTGCAACCTCTAATAATATGGTTCATCAGGGAGGTTGGTGCCTGTGAACGTAATAGTGCTAAGACTAGTTCCTTGACAGGGCAGATAGCAAACTAATTACCTAACTTGTTGGGGAACCAGAGCTGTAGGGACTGGAAGTTTCTGGTATTGAAATGAGTGATGGGGAGTCTTTAGAGGCCTGAAACTTTAGATATCCTCCCCATTAGATTCTTAGTCGGTCGCTTGGGGCTCTGCAAATTGGATGGCCTCAAGATTTGCTTTGCTTGTGAGATTTTTTTGTTACTTCCCAATTCCAGCTGGACTGCAAATACTGCAAGAAAACCCTTTCTTATTATTGGTATTTTGGTCCTTCTATTTCCCATCTCACCTGGAAACAGGCAGTGCAGAGGAGTGAGAAAATGAAAAGAACAATGGAAAAGGTAATAGAATTGCACTGAACCCTCAAAGAGATTTGCTTTAAATTCCACATGAAGGTTGAGGTATCTACAAACTTCACCTAAGTCAATCCAGGTATGCCTGTCCCTCTAACGTAATTTCAGAGCTCCCTTTCCTGGGGAAAAAGCATTTTTGATATGAGTTCTGTTGGAATACCCATAAGATTACAAAGCTTCACTTGCCTCTCTTATTTGATACTCATACACTCAAATTAGAAGTATTTTTTCTTTACTAAATAAAAAATTTGGAATTAGAGATTCATATTCTAATTCCTTATTACACAGAATGTGATCTGGAAGTAGGCAGTACTAGAACCAGCTAGGACCTTCTTATTATGCCCACTCAAACGATTGAATTAGAATCTGCATTTTAACAAGATCCTCTATTTATTTGTAAACACTTTAAAAATTGGGACTCTGGTCATGTCTACTGACCTTCACTCATTTCCATTTTTTCCTATGAGGATCATTTCTCCAATGACTTATATGAGGCTTAGCTAAAGGAGGGATGTTGAGTTGAGACGGATGTCAAAGTCTCTTCATCTTTCCATGTCTTCCTTCCCTGCCACAGTCTGGGTTACCCCAGAGCACTACGGGACACTGTGTGAAAACACTAAGCAATCCTTCCATCATTGTGCACTAAGAGACTGAGGTTTTGAGAGGTTAAATAGCTTGCTTTAGGTCACAGAGCTTGTTAGTACTAATGCTAGGTCTATAAGCCAGGTGGTTGGACTCCCTTTTCATACTGCTTGGTTCTGAGACCTAGGATTTGCAATAAGCCTTTGAACAAAAAAATAAGCTGTGTCTGAGACTGAAGTTATTATCCAGGCTTTGCCACTCTCTGGACAGTGAAAGGCATTTAAACACCTGTCCTTGTTTAAGAGTGAATTGGTACATTATGTGTTTATAGCTCTGGTAATTGCACCCTATACATGCTATTGTATTTAGAGAACAAAACTGGAGTTGAATGCACACTCCTAGATTTGATTACAAATGTTTACTTAAAAGATGGCTCTGATTCAATGTTATGAAATCAGTTCCAGGCCACCAGAGTGAGTGAATACAAGCTTTGTACCCTCTGGGCCTGAAAGACAAAAGCATTGTATGGTGGTATGGACTAAATGTCTCTGTCCTTAAAATTTTATATGTTGAAATCCTAATCCTCAATGTGATGGTACTTGGAGATGATGCCTTTGGGAGAAAACTTGGTTGAGATGAGGTCACAAATGAACAGGTCCTCATGGTGGGATTAGTGACTTTATACCAAGTTATGCCACAAAGCCTGCTCACTTCCTCTCTCCCACGAGTGCATGAAAAAAAAATGATTGAAAATTATGTAAGCACACACAAATAAGATGACAGTCCCCTAGCTGCTATCAGAATGAAATGAAACCTACCTTTCTGGAAACTTTATCTTGGACTTCTCAGCTTCTAGAACTCCGCAAAATAAAATTCCTTGCTTCAGTCATGCAGTCTATGTGTTTTGTTATGGTAGCTCTAGTAGACTAAGATAGATGACATGTCTTCCACACAAACTTATGAATGAAATCCAGACATTCTTTTGGAAATTGAATGATAAAAATAGCTATCTTTACCAAGTGAAGACTATATGTCAGGTGCTGCCGAGAACCATGCTATAAACATTTCATATGCATTACCGATTTCATCATGCCACCAGACTTTTAAAATAAATACTGCCCTGGTTTCATAGACTGATTGAGGAGAGAGAGCATGTCTCAGGCTCTCTTGTAGTCTCCAGATTTTAGCATAGTATTTAGCATATAACAAGCCTTCAGGTGCTGTTTTGGTATTGAAGGTTATAAGGTTTACCCAAGTCATGCATTTGCTAAATTTCAAATCTAGAAATAAGGACACTATGAGAGTTTTGAGCCTAGAGCTGAGACTTCTATGTAAAGAAGTCTAGGATAATCTCTGTGATAGCAACATCCACTACCAGCAATGGGAATGAGACCATCGTGGACCACCTGCCCTGCTGAGCTGAGTGCTGCTGCATGAGTACATTCAAGTGAGACTCACAGAATTGCCAAAATGAACTCATGAAATATTGAAGATTTGCACTGTTTAGTCAGTTTTAGTCTCCACTGTAACCAAAAGATCTGACAAGAACAATTTTAGAGGAGGAAAAGCTTATTTGGGGCTCATGGTTTCAGAGGGCTCAGTCCATAGATGGCTGACTCCATTACTCTGGGCACAAGATGAGGCAGAACATATAGAGGAAGGGTATGGAGGAGGAAAGCAGCTGACAACATGGAAATCAGGAGCCAGAGAGAGAACTGTGCTCACCAGGAACAAAATATACACTCCAAGCCATATCCCCAGTGATCTAGTTCTTCTAGCTAGACCCTGCCTTTCTATGGTTACCACCCAGTTATTCCACCAATAAATTAATGCAGTGATTAGGTTAAGGCTATCATACCCAATCATTTCTCTTCTGCATTTTCTTGCATTGTTTCATAGATGAGTTTTGGGGGATCTTCACATCTAAACAATAACACACACAATAATGGAAAAATAAATGATTATTCTTTTAAAACACAATAAATGAGATAACAGCCGAATAGCTCTCAAAATGAAATCTACCTTTCTGGAACTTTTATCTTAGTGAAAATTTTAGATTGAATAACTTCTCACAGAGGTGGTAAGTGTTGTAGTAGATCCACTCCAGTATCATCAACCACCCTATACTCTTCACCATTAAGTGGAGGAAGTTATGTGGACATATATTTGGAGAGGGTGGGTTAAAGGAGCATAGTTTGCACAATAGTGCTCCCCCCAAAGTTGTCTGTGTCCTAGTCCCTAAAGTTTGTGACTATATTGCATGGCAAAGAACAACTAAGTAAGATTGCAGATGGAATTATCATAAACTTGATAGCTTAAATGAACAGAAATTTATTGTCTCATGCTCCTGGAGGCCAGAAATCTGAAAGCAGTTTCATTGGGCTGAAGCTAAGGTGCTGGCATCCTTGTCTTGTGCTTCCTCTCAAGACACTGGGGAGAATCTACTCCATTGCCCCTTCAAGCTTCAGTGACCACCAGCATTCTTCAGTTTGTAGCCCTGTCACTTCAATCTCTGCCTCTATAATCACAGTGCCTTTTCCTCTTCTGTGTATACAGTCTCTTATACTTGTTAATAAGGACACTTTTGGTGGTCATTTTTAGTGCTTACACAGATAATCCAGGACATTTTTCTCATTTAAAGAATCTTCATGTAATTAAATATGCAAAGTTCCCTCTCCCCCCCCACCATGTAAGATATCATTAGGTTTCAAGGATTAGGATGTGGATGTCTTTAGAGGGACATTATTTAGCCTACTGCAACTGCTCACCTGAGGATATGGAGTAGAGGAGAGTGTCCTGGATTATATAGATGAGACTAAATAATCACCAGGGCCCTTAAAAAGTAAAAACAGGGGTGGAAAGAAAAGAACCAGGGGGAGGTGTGTGACTCCAGAAGAAAGGCACAGAGAGATATGATGAGGATGGAGAAGGGGGCCATGAGCTAAGGAATATGGGAAGCCGTCAGAAGCTGGAAAAGACAAAGAAATGAATCCCCTTAGACCCTCCAGAAAGGAATGGAGACACCACTGTAGGTAGACATCTTGATTTCAGCTCAGTGAAATTCAGGTTGTACTTCTAATCTAGCTGAACTGTAGGATAATAAATTCTAATTGTTTTAAGTCACTAAATTTATGTAATTCATCATCAGGAAGTCAGATGCTCTCTTTCAATGCTGGCCTTTGTTGAACCAGTTTGTGTTTTATCAGTTACCATACTAAATTCTTCACATATATTATTTCTTGTAATTTTCAGAGAAACATCAAATCTTTTCAAGTAATATCTCCACTTAATAGCTCTAAGTACTCAGACTTACCCACTTAAAGACAAACAGCTACATAGTGGAACCAAGATTAAACACAGATGAGCTGACTCTTAAGCCTCCATTAGTTGGAGCTCTTGACACATCCATCAGTTGCCAGATACCTACAATAAAGAACCTCTACAGAAGTACTTACCTGGATGTGTACTTCTCAACCATGTGTCAATAGCAGACTGAATGAAGACATCCTTGTTAATGATTGATAAGGATATACCACAGCTAGGTAAATTTCCTATAATATTTAAGTTAAACAAGATCTAACTTTTTAAATTTTTAAATTTTCTTTTATTAACAGTAATGAGGGTAAAAAAGGAATTCAATGGAAAAAAAGAAACAAAAAGTTAGATATGAAGGAAAGGAGGGTTATCATTTTTCTTAGTTCAAGTTAGCTTTGACTTCTAAAATTTTGCGACAATTCTTTAAAGACAAATTCAAGCATCTAGAGATTTCTGGATTCTAATCTCTAATTTATTATCAATTGCCTAATTGAGGTCCATCAAATGCCAATATGCCTGTAGAAATAAGCTCTAGGAAATTAATTTAATTTTCAGTGAAGTGCCACTTATTTGCCATTTTAGTTATGCATCTGCCTGCTTTATTCTGTACCATGACTGAGTTTTGTCCAATCACTTTTAATTATGAGATTGTTCTTGGGACCTGGTTTCCTTTGATAGAGGCTTTTCAGACCCAGGCTCTGGGTCTCATTTACCTGAGCTCTGGCTTCAACCCTTGGAACCCTGAGGCCTGATGTTGGTTGGACACTGACTCCAATTATTTTCTATGCAAATTGCTTGACCCTTCAGCTTTGATTCTCCCTTCACAAACTGAGGATATAATCACTTCTTCTCTTATCTCACAAGGCTCCTAAGGGAAACATTAAGGAGCTTTGGATATAAAAAAACACTATATACCTGGAAAGGAGTGTTATGCACTCATCATTTCACATCCAATTTCTAGATAATATCAGGTTGAACATTCCCCAGGGAAGCTAGTTAAGTCACAGTAATCCTTGGCCAGGTCTGTGGTTTCCTCTGCTGCTTTGGAGGTGCCCTGCAGCAGATAGTAAGCATCATCCTGTTCCCTCCAACAGATTTTTTTTTTTCATGGCTGTTTGCAAGTGAGATCTTAGCAGAATTGCTGAGCTTCTGTTAAACTTTTCCCTTCACTTAACCTACTTGAAAAGAAGCTTGCTGCATACATTTGTCCACATCATCACCCTTGAGGAGCACTGTGAAAATGCCCTCCTATTTCTCTGGCCTGCTGGCAGGGAAAGAAAAGCAAGTAGTTTCCAGTGCATTCTGAGTTTAGATGGATATTTTCAGCATTAAAGCAAACTGGCATTATAATTACAGTACTTAAGGCCCCCTCAAACTGAACATTATCTTTTCCTCTTCTTACTCCAGATAAGGACATCATCAGACTCAACAGGTCCCCTCTTACTGCAAATGGCCTCATCAATTCACAGCAAGTGACAGCATAGCACTTCGTGGACCTGGGACCTTTCCTTTCTCCACAAAGAAACACTGAGTGTGAATGAGTGGGCATTTATTTATTTTCTTAGGTTCTGAATCCTCTTCCAAATTAGTTGGCTTGGATTATGTATAGGTAACTCCTCTTCCTTTGTTTTTTTTTTTTTTTTTTTTCCTTCGTTTGTCTACTCTACCTTTTCTCAAAACCTCCTCTTGTCATTTTCAGGAAAGACAATTTCAGGAGTATTTCTCTTTAAATTACAGCAATGTCAAAGCATGAACTCAGTAGTTCCTGGATGAGAAAGGACCTCAGTTGACAGAGAAGGGAGATGAGGCTCAGAGCTGTTCAATGATGTATTCCAACTTACATATGCAATTAGAGACAGACCTGAGGCCAGAACCTGGGTCTCCTGACTGCCATTTGAGGGTTCCATTCATGGCATAGCCAGTAAAAACTATTGCCTCTAAGCCCCAAATGGAACATAAATGGCAGGATTTTCCTTTAGGCTGTGAAAGCCAAGGCTTTCCTTCACCCTCTGCTTCTTTGCAAGTAAAAATCAGTAGCATGTCTACATTTCCCCCTTGACTATTGGTGTTCAAGAAAGACAAACCTGTCTAACTTGAGGTTTCTTAGTGAACTGTTACATTTGAACCACACGCTTTCCAGGGTAACTTCCATTTCCCATACTGGGGTAGTGTGGAGGTAGAATAAGGCCACAATAACAGTTGTAAAGCCATATCTAACTTGGGACTGAACCACATTTGGAAATTACAGCCCCCTCAAATTCTTCCCAAGTTGTTTCAAGGGTTCATAGAAGTTGTTTCCCTGGAGCGCTGAGAAGTAGTTTTTAAGTTTCATAGTCCTTATGTCTCATTGATTATCATAACCTCACAGTGCTAACTAAAAATCAGAATTTTTTTTTTTTTTTTATGGCACTGTTCCCAGAAAATCTGAATTAGCAGGTTTGGGATCAAGCATAGTAATACGTATGTCTTTAATCCATCACATCAATTTTCTGATCACCTGTATCTGTTAACCCCCTCCCTAATTCTATAGGCCATGCTTTCAGCATTTTTCTAGGTAATGAAAATAAGCAATGAGAAAGCAACATTCTGACCTCCTGGAGCCTTCATTCCACTGGGGAAATAGCACTTTAATAAAGGATTACATGTAACAACTCAGCTCATGGCTGGAACAGTGGAGAAAGTGAAAAGGGGAGCTGGGCTGCTTTTTATACAGTGTGTTTGTGGAAGTTCTTTTCCAATGTGGGACACTTCAACACAGATTGAAGAAAATGGAGGAAACAAAGCCAAGAGAGCATTGTGGGGAAAGGTATCTGAAACAGGGAGTAGCTAGGCCAAAGACTCTTGAGCTGGGAATGAGCCTGTTGTTTCAGAACAGCAAGAAACCTACATGCCTGGAGAGAACAGCCTGAGCACGGGAGAGTAGCGTGATTATCTTGGGGGAGAAGGGCTCCATATTTAGGTCATAGGTCAGTGTGCAGACTGGAGAAACAGGGTTTGATACATGTTTTAGAGGGATCACCCTGTTCAACTGAAAGTCAAATTAAAGATGCCAAAGCCAGAAGACCAGTCAATAAGTCCAGGGTAGACCTGATGGAGTTTCATAACCAGGTGGTAGCAGTGGTCATGCTATGGATGTACTTCAATGATAGAAACTGGAATTCTGATGGATTGGATATGAGGAAGTACTAGAAGAGGAGTCAAGAGTGTCTGATTTTAAGACTGGATTGGACAACTAAAAATCACCACTTTGAAAAAATGAAATATGGAAGGGGAAGACTTGGAGAGACCATCAAACATAAAAATCTGGGGGCTGGGGTTGTGGCTCAGCGGTAGAGCACTCGCCTAGCACGTGCAAGGCACTGGGCTGGATTCTCAGCACCACATAAAAATAAAGAAAATAAAGGTATTGTGTCCAACTACAACTAAAAAAAATTAAAAATTAAATAAAGTAAAATAAAAATCTGATTTTGGACACATTAAATTCAAAATAACTGTTAAATATTCAACTGAAAACATTAAACAGTCATTATGATACACAAATCAGGAATACCAAGGAGATGTATAAGTTGGATATATAAATTTGAGAATCACTGGGGTCGGGCATTGTTGAGGACATAAAACAAATGTTATCACCTGCTGAGTAAAAAGAAAGGAAGTCTAGAGGCTAAAGTCCTATTGTACTCCAATGTTTAGAGGTTGATCAGAACAGAAGAAGCAGAGCACAAGTGTGAAGACAGGTGGCCAGAAAGATTAACCATGTTCTTCTTCTCCAGCTCTGCCTCATGGAGACAATGTTTCCTGCTATTGCTGGACTCCACACTGAATTCCAGTGCTCAAACTTCAACGGCAATGATATTGCTAGTGCTTCCAAGGAAGGAAGCACTAGGGCACTGCCAGGGTAGAGATCCTGTTCTTAGTCTCATTATTTATGGCACTTATCTGAGAATCCTTAGGAAAGGATTTAGGTTGTGATGTGGAAGCCAGAGTCAATGCTACACCATAGTCTATGAACGGAATGCATACATTTCAAGTATATTTCAGTTCTAAATTCTAGCATGAACACAGCTTAGATTCAAGGAGAGACAATGACCATATTGGGAAAACCTGAAACCCTAAAAAAAATTAACAATAAGAGGCAGTTCTTAAAAATTATGGAAAAAACTGAGCTATAACATCATTGAATTGTGATTTCAGATCCCACACTAGAACAAGCTAAAAAGCTTACATGGGGAAAGAGTAAAGTTTTCATACTCTATTGCTATCTACAAGTATAAGGAAAACTTCTGCCAGGTGCTCTGTGACCCAGTGGTGGAGGGAAGGAAGCAATTTAATTAACTGAAGTCCTTTCCATTAGTGTTAATTAACTATTGAAATGCATGCTTTAGTAATGCACAGTATACAAACATATAACTTGTTAAAGAGTGGCTTCTTCTCTAACTTTCCCTCATTCTGGGTACCAGAATTGTGATTTTGAAAGTTCAGTAGGGTCTTCCCTGGAGTGGAATCTTTATTGATAAAACCTAGAAAGGATCTTTCTTTAAGAACTTTCTGAAGAGCAGTAAGAAGTGACTGAGCCCGCATTCCACTATGATAATTGTAGTTTGTGTATTTTTGTGTATACACAATTCTTACATCCTACTCTAAATAGTCCTAAAGTAGCAAATAGTAAAAATCCATCATCACAAATATGGGGTAGTATGATTGTTTGTTTGATCCTTTGATATGCATCCCTTGCAGTTCTCATACAATGGTCTCTAATTGGCCTACAAGATTTGATTCTCTGTTTAGAGAACTTATTGTCAACTCCTGAGATGTGTAAAGCTTTTCTTGTTAAGTCCAAGAGGGTATGATGCTTCAATTCTCTCCATTTAAGAGTCCATTTTATTTGAAGTCTTTCTGAAGGCCAGATTCTCTCAGTGGAATCAACTGTTGGTTTTATGGGGTTCTCTGTAAACCTTGTGAAAGGATAGTTAAACAGTCACTCTGATGAGAAGAAGCTCTTCTAACTTGTAATAAGAATTAAACATGAATTCTTCAGGCTATTTCATGTGTCACTCTGTTAAATATCTATCACTCCATTTCCAATATCACAATGGTTTATATCATGATCCTGCAAGCCTGAGTGGCAGATGGATTGAGATAAACTGACAATAGAGGCTGTTCAAGTAGCATGCTCATATTCTGCACTAGAATGGGTGTTCATTTTTCACATGTCCTTTAGTGTTTCTTTTTGTAATGGGCAGAGTAGCACTATGGTCCATCTAGTAATCGCAGCCAGACTTTCATGTCTCTTTTGACCTCTTTGTTCACATCCTATTAGTGGAAGAATACTCCTACTATCTCTTAATTTACTTCTCTTGTTTCTGGAGAGAATTATTCAACTCAGACTTGTTATTTACTACTTGAATGATTGCAACAGCCTTGTATTTGTGCTTTCTATGTCCTGTCTCACTTGGTGAAATCCATGCTACGTGATTGCCCAAATGAGCTTTTGAACTTTTCCAGACAAAACAACAACAACAAAAAGCTGGAATGTCTTTCATCTGCTTCAAAACTTTATAAGGTTGCCTCAAAATATAGCTGTATAACTCTAAATGTGGACTTAGTTGCCTCCAAATACAATAGTATATCTCTAATTGTGGGCAATAGACCTCCTTCATCAGACCTTCAATCATTGTTAAAGATATGCATTCTAAAATTTACAATTTGTTTTAAAACATGCTTCCTATGTACTCTCAATGGTTAGGAAGTAGTAACCTAAATGATAATCCTTCAATGTTCACAGTGTGTATGGCACCCTGCTTATGTCTGTAGTGTTATCTTGCATTGCACAATACCACATTTTCACCCTCTATTCATAAGGAACCATATATGGTTCTGGAAACATGTTCATTGGTCATGGAAAAGTCTTTATTTAGGTACAGTGGGTGTCTGCCTCTGCTAGGTGACTCGAGTTTTTTGTATTTTATCAGCTTCAACTTGTTAGAACCAGTTTAATTGGATTGAAAGCTAATTGGATTTGCTAATGATCAGACAAATGTAAACTTTCCCTTCTGCACAGAACAAACTAAAAATACAAAATTCCCTTGCCTCCAGAATTTTACTTCCAATATGGTAGTCACTCATCCATGTACACTAGAAATGTGGCCTGTCTGAACAGTGATGTGATATAGATCTTTTGGATAACTGGCATAAAGATGCATCTCTCTAATAATTTTAAAATATGAGCTTTTCAGGTCAAAATGAGAATATTATGGACACATTGGTTTAAACAAAATGCACTATTAAAGTTAATTTTATCTGTGAATTTTTTCACTTTCTGAATATGGCTCTTAAAATTAAATTATATTTGTCATTTGCATTGTATCTCTGACAGCATTGCTTTAGTATATACTAAGATTGAACATAAGTGTACCCTATTTATGCCCAGCAATTCAGCTTCTAGGTATGCACACACAATAAGCCCTATCTATGTTCAATAAAATCCATTTTCTAGAATATTTACAGAAGCACTGTATTTAATAATAAAAAAATCAGGCCCGCAGTTCCATTTGTTTTGGTATCTCTATAATCTCCAACAGCCAAAGTCAAGTGATATATCTTTGTTGAATGAATAAATGAGTCAACCATGTGTGGCAACCTATTTCTGTGGATTGGGGACAAAAAAGATAGACTTTAGAAACTGAGGATTTTTGTGTTTTGGGAAGATCCCCCAGAAGTTAACTGTTCTAGAAACAGCGAATAAATACTTATTGAAAGCATGAAGAGATTTCCCTCCTTCAGTGACACCTGAAACAGATTTTCTATCCCAAATATACCTTTACTTTTTTTTTTCTCTTACTATAAACAATATCCCTGCATATATAGCTTGACCTACATGTGGAGTATCTCCTCATGGTGAATTCCTGAGTTTGGACTCTCTGGAGTAAAAGGTAATGTACAGTTTATATTTTGGAACCTGTTTCCAATCAGAAGTGTGCCTTTATGATTATCTCAGCACCTTAATACACAAAGGCAGAGCGCTGCCCTCCAGGGAAGCCCGCCCCCCAATAGAGTGCTGCACAGCAGCTCAGCACTAACCAGCCCTGACCACCTTCTCCACATTCATATCCTGTGGCTGAAGGGCATGAAGACAAGCCAGAAAACGCACAGTGGTTGTGTTTGGGAAAGTCCCAAATTTCTGAACTGCTGATATAATAACACCAATTTATGAAGAAACTTTGCAAAGTTTTGACATAAAGAATAAAAATTGCTGAAGAACCCTTATCAAAAAGTTATATCAAACCTTCTCAGACTGAGATGAAAGTGTGGGGCTGGCCAGAGCAGCTCTCCTCCAGAGCCAGACAGTCCTGTGGCTCCCAGTCTCTCCCACTGAGCTCCCACCGGCAGCCCAAAGTCCAAACCAAGTCCATATGCCTCACACACTTGTTTCTCAGTAGGAGCTTCCAGAAGACTGCAGAGGACATGTGTTGTTTTATTCCAGCCCTCTCTTTTTTTCTGGGAAATTCTTTAAACCTTGTGAATCTAATTGGGACTGTCATACTCCTAGTGATGATTGGATCAGTAATGGGCAAGGAGAATTCTTCTAACAGAAGAACTCAAGTCCCTTTCAAGTTGTGAGAGAATGGAGAGAGAGAATGAAGATAGGCCTCAAAACAATGTTGAAATAAGCAGTTCAGAGAGGGAGAAAAATAAAAGGAGAAATATTCTGATGTCATTTAGCCCCTGGACCCAAGTAATCTTGAGGCCAAGGCCTCTTATTTTCTTTTTTAGAGAGTGGCACGCAGGGCTGACACTAGCCAGTTGCTTGATCCTTAATGCCTCAATAGGTTTATAGAATCCAATATAAACTGCCCCTCTGAGGTTCTCAGTTGGCTTCTTTTTGTGAAACACTCCTTCTCACCTGCTACGTTGAGGCCTACTTGACTTCTCTCAGCCTCCTACATTCACCAAATTGTGTCACTGTCGGACCTTTGCACCAGCCATCCTCCCTCTTGGGGATGCTTCTCTATTGCCTTTTTGGCCTTGCCTGGCTTATTCCTGCACTCCCCACTCACCATTCAGAATTTGGGTCATTTCCAAAAGGAAGTGGTCACCCAGGGTACTAGTTGAATGAAAGTACAACAATAATAAAAAATATTACCCATGTTTCTTGAGGCCTATTTGTGTCAGATACCATATGGGGTTTCTTTCTTTCTGTTTTATTTTTTGGTTAACAAAGTCTTCATAATGGCCCTATATGAGACTAATACTTTTATTATACCCATTTGACAGATGATGAAACTATGGTATAGGAAAGTTGAAATGCTCATAGAACAATGCCTTCGGCAAATTAGAACTTTGAATATTTGATGTACTAATCAAAAGAGGAGGAAAATAAGTGGATAAAAAAAAAGGGGGAATCACGGAGATCCAGGGCATGGATGCTGCTCTGAATATTAGAAAAACAGGAAAGCAATCTAATAAGAAAGTATGTAAAGAGGAGGGGAAATGGAAATAAAGCATTTGTCAGTTTTTTAGGGTTGCCCCAACAAAATACCAGAAGACGAATGGTCTAAACAGTAAACATTTATTTTGTCACAGTTCTGGAGGCTAGGAAGTCTAAGTTTGGTTTCTTCTGAGTCCCGTCTCCTTGGCTTGCAGATGTTTGCCTTCTCACAGTGTCCTTACAGGGTCATCCCTCATTCTGTATTGTCTGTCATAGACTTCTTATAGGGACACCATTCATACTGGATTCAGTTCCAAATCTATATCCTCATTTTACTTTAATTGCTCATAATAAGGGAAAATAAGAAGTGTGTAAAGGGAAATTTCCTTTCTGTTGGTTGTAGATTTTTTTAGAATGCAATTATAATGACAGATGAATCAGAGAAAAGATTTACAAATTTAATATGTGAATGGAGATAATCACATAGTGTCATTACCCACTTGCCCAGCATGATTCATGAGCTTATATAACCCCCTTTTCCATAGCAGAAAGGGGTACTGTGCAGATTTTAGGAGAATCATAAATGATTTTCAGGGAGAATGTGGAGAACACACAGTAAACTGGGATAAAAGGCTATTAGGGTCACAGAACAGACTATACATTGTATATGATTTTCAGTAGGACTGAAATAAAAGACAATGGTGTTTGATAAGTTTTTGCAGGTATGTTGGCATACTTCAGTCTTTCTGCATATGATATATCAAATCTTCTGTAAGTTGGAAGTTTTCTAAAGTAAATATTGGTGAAATTTCAGTGAGAAAACTAAAGGCAGCTGTGTTGTTCTTTGGGCTGATTGGTCAGGTATATATGGGAATTTTCCAGAAAGCCTCCCCTTGGTCTGGAAGGAAGAGAAGCAGGGAGGGTCAGAGGAAACTTGAGTAGGTAAATTCTAAGGTCTCTCCACACGTCTAAGTGACAAACTTTGGGTATTGTTTTCTGAGACCCAACATAAGAAATCGGGTATAAAGTATAAAAGTATAAAGTATAAAAGAAACTATTGCATAACTTTATTGTATATGAAGCAGTGAAAAAAAAAGAAGTCAACGAAGAAATAAAATGACTCAATATACACCAGAAGAAAAAAGACGTGTGAATATTTGAACAGAAAGAAAAAAAAAATAAAATACAATACATACAATATTAACACAAGAGGGAAAAAAACTGACAGATTAGAGATAATGACATAAAAATTACTAAGAAGAAGAATGAACAAGACAAAAACAGGAACCTAGTTCTACAAAAAAAGACACTGCTTTTCACTTTTGTTTTGTTTTGGAAAATGACCTATCATTTTGTTAGGTAGAATCGTGAAGCACATGATTTCTCTGACTAAAGGTTTTACTGATTTGAAATATTATAAGAAGTCAGTGCTGATATTGGAAATATCATGGAGATAGAGACAGGAATACTTTCCTATATGACAGTACTGATCCGTGTCATAAGAGAAAGTGTATCAGCCGCCTTTTATAAAGCTTCAGGGGGCTTTAAAAAGCAAAGAAATTGAGATTGAGTTAGCTGGAATCCGACAGCAGGTTTAACAAGAGATACTGTTCTGCTACAACTCTCACCAAGGGAGTTCAATTTCAACAGTGCTAATCTTTCCACAGTGGCGTAAGTTTAAATTTTGTGCCCCTAAGGAAAAATTTCCAAAGTAATTCCCATTGAACTTGCCTCCCAGAAGTCTCTGCTTCCTGCACTCACCGGGTACCACATGAGCCTCTCCAGGGGTGACTCTCTTTCTCCCCTGGGTGAAGACTTATCCATGTGACATTTCAGATATCAAATTCTCTATTCCAGTATGGTTAAAGTTTCCATTGTTTTATAAAATGTTTGACATGGAATATTAAGGCAAAAAGTATTTTTCACTTTAATTTTGCTCACTTATTATCTGGCTTCTATTATTGCAAATTGATATAATGCTTTAAAATATGAAGCTTTTTTATGTGGCTATACTGAAACACATAGATATAACAACTGCTATTTTACTTTCTCTGTAATTATAAGTATTTTTCTTTGTTGACTATGCATATAAAAATAGTTTAGCAAGTAAACTGTCTTTGAATAAGACAATGATAATTTACTGTTTAACTTTCACTTATTCCAAGTGAGGCTTGGTCTGTCTTCATTGTAACTAAGGTTAGAATTTAAAATGTTATGTATTTCTTTCATATAACAGTGTTTCTTTAATTGAGGGATTATAAATCACCCAAGTCATTTGGAATCCTCTGGAAAAACAAACAAACTAGAGATCTCAGGGATCCACTCCATATCTATTGAGCCCAAATATGAGGAATTGGTGTAATGAAATTTCATCCAACAAGCTGCCCAGATGACTAAATGTTGAGAACTACTGGCAAATATTTTAAATACAAGAACTAGAATTGAGTTCAAATAAATCAACCTTCTCAGTTATCACATATTTTATGTAGTTTGTCATATATGTAAAATTACAAATAATAAAATATTTTTGTCTCCTTAAAATGTCCTTGAAGTGCATTTCAACTTTACATTTCGCTACATGAACATTTGAAATCTTGTTTTTGTTGTTTTGTTTTGTTGCTTTAGACTTTTCCTTAACAAGGTAATGTCAATTTAGTGAACCCAAAGCACATTACACATACAAGCAAAAGCAGAACAAATTCTCCATGTCTTTCTGTGGCCTTGTCTGAAACAGGTTATTTTGCACAGCAGCTTGGTGTGTCAGTTGAGGGAACATGAATCAAGAAAATTTACTCCATTACACATGATCCCCCAAATCCAAATAAATTCTCCTTTCTTTTCTCAATGACAATCAACAATGTTGAGGAATTACAATTAAAAACAAAATCTTCTCTCAACCTAGAAATCTTTTTCTACATGGGTAGTAGAGGAAAATAAACAAAACATTTTTTAATTAAATTTTTAATTTCTTCTATTTTGTTATATATGACAGTATATATGCTAAACAAAACACTTTTATTATCAAATTAACATTAAGTCACAATTTGATGTTAGTCATTGACAATCAGTTAGTAGACTGCAAACCAGAAAGACATTTTAACCTTTTATATAGCCAGGAAGACAGAACCCATTGCATATATGCTTTTTTTTTTTTTTTTTTTTTTTTGGTCCTCAAGTGAGAAGACTAACAGCATCATTTGTCACACCTAATTTATCCTTCCATGTGCTACTAATTATCCTCATCCAGAGGAAAACAAACTTCCCAGTGTATTAATAATAGGAGGGGAAGTAGATTAGCAACTTGGAGTCAGGCACCCCTGAAGTTAGACTCCTACCCTCCCAGACAGAGTGGCAGATAGAGGTGCCATATCCCTTGATGTTTACATTTCAAAGAGAGGGTTCCAGCGTCCTTGAAAAAGTCCTTCTGAGTCTTAAAGCTAACAAAAAAGGAATATGTAACTTTCAAAAGGATTTTTATATATTTCAAAGAGAAGAGAAACAATTGTAAGTTTTCTAAAGTAAATGCTCAGTGAAAAAGAAAAGGTACAGCATTTTCTTTTTCCATTTCGACAGGGAGAATCAAGCTTCTTATTTTTAATTTGAACTTGCTTACAACCATCGTGCTTAAATGTGAATTCGTAATTCAGATTCCTGGAACTGACCCATTGTCAGATAAAAGCTTTTGGGTGCCTTTGTACATGCATTGTTTTCTGTGATCAAGGGTCTGCATGAAGAGGACAGCTAGGTGGGTGATCAACAGTCATCTATTTGTAGTGATAAGCCTGGGACTCAAGGAAACAAATTTGTAGACTTGCATCACGATTCTATTGTATCACCAGCTGAGGCAACTAACCATAGAAACATACATTTATGATGTTCAGTGAATTCTTGACCATTAGTCATGAATTTTGCCCACAACCTGGACTAAAGAACTTTGATTTTAAGAATGCCTGTTATTACTGTGTATATATATGTGACTGCATGACCAATGTGATTCTGCAATCTGTATACTCAGAAAAATGAGAAATTATATCCCATCTGATTCAAATGTATGATATGGCAAGATCACTGTACTGTCATGTGTAACTAAGTAAAACAAATTAAAAAAAAAAAAAAAAAGAGAGAAAAAACCAAACCAAACGAAATCAAGCAAAAAAGAATGCCTGTTCAATACCAATGTAGGCATAAATGTTTTCTAGGAGATTCTATTGAAAAAGGTGCACCCCAAAACTTGTATTTTATTTAAAGGGTGCTCATCAGGACATACTTGGGGCCATCTGGGCCCACGTTCCTGGTTATACATGAATTGTTTGCCCAGTAGGGAAAATTAATTGTACCAATGTTTTTCCCAGGACATTCCTTTGACTTTCTGCATAGATAGGCATCACATCCCTTTCTCTGCGCCAATTTCTATCTCCTTAAAAAAGAGCAATGTGTCCTGGTGGGGGCCAAGGGGAACTACTGATTTAGCAAATGGCAGTGGAATAAGGAGGGGCCATGCTAGACTCAAGATAATTACTCTTACAGGGTTGGTTTCCAAGGAGTTAGAGAGATAGTTCTTGGGCTTCAGTCAAAGAAAAAAATAACACATCTGCCCTCAGCAAGGGGGAATACCAGCATAATGGACTGGCAATGGAAACTGTTTAAACCAATATAAATATAATAGCCACCCACTGAGAGGCAATTTACATGCACCAGGCCAGCCTTGCAATGATGTACTTGGCTAGGGTTATCCACCAACAAGAATTTTATGAGGCTTGAAATTAGGAAAATGGAAGAGGATGGAAAGTCGGGTGTGAGGTTGACCATTAAAAAAAATGGCACAAGAGAATCACACACTTCTGCTTTGTGTACCACATAAGGAGTGGCATCTGTCTGGCTACTTTTTAAATAAGTAATATTTTTTGAAGTGACAATGTGGCCTTGGTTTCAATTCATGTATTAAATTACTAAATGGTTTGTGTTACTTTTATTAAAGGGCTGGGTAAGAAAAGTAGCTGAGACTTGGGCTCTGGAAACAGGCTCTCTGGCTGTCATTCCACCCATGGTGATGTAACATTGGGCAAGTTTCCTAAGCTCTCAGAGGCTTGCTTTCGTCGTATGTAAAATGGACAATGATAATAATTTCCTCTTCTGGTTATTAAAGAAGATAGGTATTCAAAGAGATATAAAAATCTTACTATGCTAAGTCTGTGAGTACTTATTACAGGTAATAATTGTTATCATCAGAGACATCTATGACCTCTATCTGTTCCTCTAAGAAATTTATGCTTAGTCATTTCTAATTTATAGCTGGGTTTTAATGCCTAAGGAAAACTCTCTTTAAGAAGCCAGGCAGGGTGGCTCATGCCTATAGTCCTAGAGGCTCCAGTGATTAAAGCAGGGAGGATCCTGAGTTCAAAGCCAGCCTCAGCAAGGTGCTAAGGAACCAGTGAGACCCTGTCTCTAAAATACAAAATAGGGATGGGGATGTGGCTCAATAGTTGAGTACCACTAAGTTCAATCCCCAGTATCAAAAAAAAAAAAAAAAAAAAAAAAAAAGAATCATTCATATTATAATCATGAGAGATGGTACAGAAGTTTCTTCTAAAAGTTAAAAATGCTTACCATAGCAGTTCTGTGTGTGGATCTACATAAAGTTTAAGATGGAAAAGAAATATATCTCACTAAACTTAAGAATTGCTTATCCAAAACTACTAGTCAGTCATTAGTGACCAAAGAGAAATAAGCATATTGTATAACTTCCTTCAGTCATTATAAAATATACAATTATAAAATAAATGAGGCTGGGGTAGGTAAGGGAAATTGGATGAGACTCAGGAATTCCATTCCTGAGACTTAGAGTACTTTGTATTGTAGAGATGATGAGTTAGTAAGAGTAAAACCGCTTTTTAAAAATGTTTTTATTTGTTTTAACTTTACAATTTGAAGACAAAAAAAGCAATTTTTTATGTTGAATTCAGGAAGATTATGTTAATATGCTTAGAGAACATAGCCAAATAGTAAAGTAGTTTCAAGTGACTAAGTATAATCTTCAGTGTACTCATTCTAAACTTTAGTATTTTAGGGACAATTAAACAAATAAAATGAAGTCTTAGTTGCAAAAGAAATTCCTGAACAAGCAGCCAAATTATTATTATTATTATTATTATTATTATTATTATTATTATTATTATTATTATTTGCTTCTATGGATGAACCCAGAGCCTTACACATACTAGTCAAGAGTGCTACCACTGAGCTGTACCTCTAACCCCAGCTGAATTATTAATTACAATAATGTTATCATAAGTTTGTAGTTAGTGTGAGCAGATTCAACTTCTTTTTACCTTACATAGGTAAATTTCATTGCATTTTTTTGAATGTCTGGTTTTCTCTTTATTTACTAAATTCCATGCTGTCTTGCTCACCAACATGAATATTTGCTTAGGTGTATAATCTGTAAAGCAGTTCAAGCCCTATGTCAATACATTATGAAAATCTAGATTTGGACATTATTCATGCAATATTTTACCCAGAATCCTTTCACAGACATTTATAGACAGATATAATTCTTATTTTAAAGCCAGAATGATCTTGGCTTCAGAAATAAAGAGGTTAAAAGTGGTCCAGATGTGACAGACTACACTATTTACCATCACCTTGATAACTGACAAATGATTGACAGCATTACTTGACAATGACATGATTTCCCTAATGTGTTGATAAGAACTGAAAGGGGTAATTTTGAATAAAAAAAGACTCTGTGGGTTTCTAACATCTGCATGATAGAACTAATCAGAAAATCCTGTTACTGCAACTTTGACTGCAAGAAAATTCACAAAATACTGGAGTGAGGAACCATCAACTTCAGGATATGTTTTAAATTAGTTTATCTTTATTGTTTTACTCTGTATACTTTATGATTCACATTTTAATCTGAAAATAATTTCAGTACTAAAATTAGACAACATAAAAAAGTAAGATGGTAATAAATTTTTCAGAAAGCAAGAAGACTAAGTGGATGTCAACAAACCCATGCTTGGAGTGAATTACTATGGCTGTCCACACAAAATGGTTCTAAGTTTCCTAGCAGGAGAGGCAAAAAGACAAACACCTTGGTTTATACATTTTTTTTTCTTGTCTGAAAAAAGTAAACAAACACATTCATCTGTAGAAATAAACTTCTTCAATGGACTAAACTTCAGAAGAAATTTATCATGTGGTTCCTTGTATAAGAGGCACTGAATAACATAACAGAGAATGTCTGTAAGAAACAAAAATATTGTTCAAATGGACAGTTCTGGTATTGATTCAGTTTATAGGCTGGGAACATAACATTAAATTGCACTCAGTGAAGTCCATTTGCAGAGAATAAGAGGAAACAGCCAAGATATTCCACTTTCTAATGATTAAACTTGATAGTGTGGATAGAACCTGGAGTCCAGACAGTATAGTTAATATGCCTATTAAACTGCTTTCCGACATCACATGTCTTAAGAGAGACTTTGGTCTGTGTTAGGTGGCAGTTAACTCATGACTGCATTCTCAAGGGTTCCTGTGGTATGGATAGCCTGTGTTGTTTGCTGAAGTGTGGAACTTACAGTTAAGAAGGAAAAGTGGTTACTGAATTGAGAAAGTTTAAGAGAGAAACTTATATTCTTGCTCAGACAGAAGGTCAACTGATTCATCTTCAGTTGTGGGAGCAGGGTTACCTAAAAGTGGTGCCAATCTTTTTCACAAAGAGAAGTGTTTCATCTAGTAAAGTGTTTCAGAGTATTTGGTCAAACTTCTGTACTCAGCACCACATTGCAAAGAAGAGAGATTTCAGTATGAAAATGTTTATGGCAAGTGTTATCAAAGACTCTCTAGACCATGGGGCTGGAGGAGTCTTTGCATGATCCTTGTAAGATGTCTGTACTTAGGTAAATTATTCACATAAGTGGGATGAGAAAGTAGTTTTAGATTTTATACGATGATGGTGAGAATTGAAGTTTACTGGACCAAAGGCCAGTATCTTTAGAATCAGAGAGACTGAATCTTGGTGCTACCTCTCCCTAGTTTTCTGATCGTATACAATTTCACCTCTCTAAACTTCAGCTTCCTTTTATGAAAAATGCATACAGAATTGATTTGAGCTTGAAATGAAAAACATGTATGGAGGTTGCCTGTATTCAATAATTACTATATCCCACATTCCACATCTCATTTGGCAGGTACAAGTTAACTTGATTCAAACTCTCTGGACAGAAAAGCTAAGAAAATAAACAATATCAGCATAATCATTTTCTTTCTCCATTGTACTCTTCCCAAATTCTAGTTGTGGAACTGAAAGACTTACATAATTGTGCATTATTTTTTTTTATCATATGGCATATCCTGAAATCATAGATACATTTTTCAAAATGTGGATCTTATATCAATCACCTACCTTAGAATCACTGAGTCTATTTAGGAGTTACCTTGTATCCAAATCTGACCTACTGATTTATAATCTGTGGGTATATGAATCTGCTTCTCTGAAAGGGGCCAGAGGTAATATGCACACTAGAATTTGGGAATATCTGTAGTTGGCTATGAAAAGTCTTAGTCCAAACTCCAGGGAGTAAACTCTATTTCTATAGAGCATCTTTCATAATCCTAATCCTTTTTCCACCATTATCATAACAATCCATATCTCATAATATAGAGTGGGGAATATAATGTGGACACAAGAGGATTGTGCCTGTGTATGTCATCTTTAACTAGATCTGAAATACAATCTATAAGACTTTACTTCCCAAATATTTTTCACACAATTGCATACTCCACTGCATATACCTTTTTCAGTGTGATGTTGTCCCTTCTCTACCAAGAGATGGGGCCCATGTGTCTTCCCTTCAGATCCCAGTGGGCCTGTAGCAGAAATGATACTGTGCGACTTCTGAGGTAACATCACAAAAGGCCTTGTTTCCATGTCTTCCTCTTAGGATGCTTGCCTTTAGAACTCAGCCACCATGCTGTGTGAAAGACCTCTTGGGAAGACCTTGTTTTGGTCTTCTCAAAGCTCCAAACTTCTATTTGACTCTAAATAATTGAGCTTTATGTGTTTCCTGCCCACAACCTCTAAGCCACTTAGCTGATGCTAAGTGAAATAGAGATTTGTGAGATTAAATTAAATTTCAGATTTGTCAACACAACAAAATAGGTATTGTCATTACTTTATTCCCCCACTATGATTTGAGATATTTTTTTATAAATCAGTAGATATAAAAATTACTCAAATTGTAGGTAATTATCTATATGATTCTAACTGGCGATGAAATCTTTCTCTTGTGGACATCTGATGTGTACCCCATTATTTCACTCAATATATAAAATATGCCCTCTGAGTTCTGGATTTCATCTAGCATAGGATGCCTTGATCAAACTCTTTCTTATCCTATATCAATGCATTGGGAAAATGACAGATTATACTGCTCTTCCATAGCCAATAAATGAAGTTAATTAAATATATACTTTACTCAGAGAGAGGTCTTGCTAAATTGGGTAAAATAGAGGGAAATGAAATTTAATAACACGTCAAAGGTGATGGAAGGATGTTGAAAACTTTAGAAAAAAGCAGTATCTAAGTGAATGAAAGAGAAACATAAGATAAACTGATGTGAATAGTTTGCCCAAGTGCCACTGAAATTGGTTTCATTCTCTGTTTAAGCCTAAATGGAACATTATCCTAAGGCTAGAGGAAACCATAATTTGGTATGATAGTCCCTGCCTTTTAGGATCTTACTTTTCCAGAGGATAAAATATGTAAACAGACACATACATATCTTTAAGAGAGTTCATATTAATTGAAGTCATAAGATACATAAGTATATGGGAAAGAAGGATGCATGCCAACAATGTAGATCAGCATCAAATGGTACGGATTAGATTTGACAAAAAGGATATGTTTTGAAAAAGGAAGTATTTAGTTCCAACTTGAGAAAACCAGGAATGAAAACCTGTGAATGAAAAAAATGCTCTTGGAATATTTATTGTTATTATGACCTGGAATGGATTAGTTGGTTAATAGCACATAGAATTATAGGAAAAGGTCAAGGTATTTTCTGATTTGAACAAATCAATTGTTTCACATGAAGAAGCTGAAGGATTTAGAAGGCAGGGGAAGGAAATGAAATTTGCTTTAATGATAATAACCAAGACAATCTTGTCAAATGTCCATCAGAAAGTGTGGAGGCAAGAAAATATTTTAAAAGATTGTTTTAATAGTTAAATAAGTAAGAGCTCAAATTAGGTAAATGGCCAGGAGAGGAATGCAAAGAATGAAATAGTGGGCAACAGGGAAATACTGACAGCATAATATGTCGAGAAGGTGTTAAGGAGGTAGACCCAATGGGATCTGATTGAAGTGGGCCAGGATTCAATTTATGGGGAAAGATGCAACAGGAAGGTGAGGCTCATGATGATACCATTAACAGAAAAGAGCTATTAGTTGGGTGTCCTTGTTGGCTTCTGTATGTAAGTGATTGAAACTATGTGGATATCTCCTCCACTAGTCTTTGAGTAGCTGAGGTGAGCATCCCTTAGTGAAAAACTGAATGATTTCTGGGTTTAATTTGAATAATGGAGAAGGCAAAGGAAGAATGAATGTCACAGGTACTTATGGATGGACAAAGACATACCAGAAATTGTGTCTTAGGAGCTTTACATATGTATGGAATTTAGTTTTATCAATAATGCTAAGAAATAAAAGTGATTATTTCTCTTTTTCAGGCAAAGAATCTGAGATGCAAGCTGGCTATGTGTAATACGATATCAGAAAATATCAGCCCTACTATCTGCTTGTATGAAGTATTTTTCCTCTAGTATTAAGACCTTACTACAAAGGATCTGACTCTGGTCATTTCCCAACATCTGTTCCCTGCAAGGCCTGCCCATCCCCAAATCATATCTTAAAGATTAAGAGCAACTTGGATTTAAGATCATCATTATTTCTCTAATCACTAAGTTACCTATTGTGCTCCTTCTTGGAGGTTGGCACTGGGGAAGAAAAAGAGAATTTTATTTTATATATTACAAATCCCTTCCATGTGAATTTGATTTTTAATCAATCCTATAAAATGTTTTTCCTTTCTGTGGATGGATGCACAGTGGGGAGGCATACCAAATATCACAACATATGCTAATATTTGAGAGGATTTGAAATTCTCTAAGCAAATATGCATCCAATAGAAGGTACTTAATAAATTAAATGAATTTTTCCACAAAAAAGTGATGATTGCATTTGTTTGAAGGTGTACAATTAACAGAAAAAATAGTTTTATAAATACCTGAATGAAAAATGAAACACCAGAAGTAAGTGTCTCTGGTGCTTAGAATTCTAAATATCTTTGTTTTGCAAAATGTAACACCTCAACATGTATTAGGTATGTATTTTGTGGGCAAACTATTGAAGAATATGTTAGAAAAAAGTAGAGAAATCTAAACAAAACAAATAAATTTCAAATAGGCCACTAAGGTACTTATTTTAGATGATCATACCATAATTTCTCTCTTTCAAATTATATTTCTATGAATTTTTACATTTAGATATTGTATAAAATAGTTTGTGGTGAAAGGTATTATTTTATGATTTTCCTAGGTCAAAAAAGTTACAGGGAGCATTATAGAGAGTTTGCTTAGTTAAAGATTTCAGTTTAGTTGGTAGGTGAAAGCTTCAGCATATTCTAAATAGACTTAGAATCACAAATATTTAACACCCTTTGGGTAGAACCAGACAACATACGTGCTGGGAAATGGGGCATAGAATTCTGTATTGCTCTCTAGTATTAGTCTTTACATTTCTTTATTGAATCTTTGACACTGTTTTTTATAATCAGGTCAGTGAAGACTATCCATCAAAAAATGGTTTCCCTGAAGGTGTATGTACATGTACATATATTTTATAAAAACAACAGCAACAACAACAACAAAAATCCTCATTTTTGCTTTGAAATTTCAAAAACTATCACAATACCCCATAAAATCTACCTACATACATAGATGAATTTATATAGATCTATTGAAAACATTACCAGTATTTCTATGTCAATGACTAGCTTTACACATTTTAGAACATTCCGTGGCAAACATTCCTCTGAAAATATTTATTAAGTACATGAACATCAGGACATACTTCAATATAATATAGCAAACTTTTAGGTGTATAATACTTATCTATTGAACTTTCTATGTTTGATTCATCAATTTAAGCAGCAATATTGTTTTTATTTTTATTATTTTTAAAAATGACTTTATTATAATTTAACAAGTAAAAGGAGCTATGTAAAAGCTTAGGAAAAGGGGAAACCATTAATCTGTTGATGCATTTTTATGAAAAAGACTCTTTGAAATAACAGTATTGATTGCTCCTTACCATCTAGGAAAAATATGAGATTTTATTAGTATTTGTTTGGAAAAAAAATAAGAACACAACATTACATTCTCATTGATTTAATAACTATGATTCGTTGAGCTTATTGATGTTGCAGGAAGTTTGCATTATGACCTTGCTCTATGGATGGCTGGAGAGAGAGAAAACTATCACAGGGGAGGTCACTTATAAGCAGGGAGTCAGAGTCAGAATGGTAATTCAGTATGTCAAGCTCCACTCTTCAAATTTGCTTTACACAGTATTGAGATTTCTTGTTTGTTTGTTTTTAATGTTGAATCTTCCTACTGGAAAATTCAGTTTTCCTGGCTGTAATTCTATAATGATATTTGGGAGGTTGATGCTGCGCAATGCTTTTTATGGTTTATTTTCTTGTTTCAGGCATTTTTAATTACAGATCACATTACTTTTTAATCCAAAGTGGATTTACATAAAAGGAAACATAAACCAAGTCACTTTGCCTTTTTGAGAGGATATAAAGTTTTTCATTATTCAAGCACTAAATTTTACTGCTTTAGGAAACACTAAAATTCTTAAGAGGATATTTTCAGTGACTTTGGAGTGCATAAGAAAATCAGCATTTCTTCCAAATTTAAAAATTATATGGAAATTTAATTATTATTTACTAAAAATTAAGAGTAGATAGACTCTGTAATTTTATTAGAGTTGGCTATTTGGGGATTCCAAGGGTTTTTTTATATTTTAAAAAAGGAAGGCACATGAAGATATTTAATTCTCAAGGATGATAAATTAATATAATGAGAAAGTATTAGTAGTTTATTTTATTAGTTCATATATTTTTTCTCTGATTTAAATCTAAATTGTGATTTGTTTAACATGCCTCACAAAATATTAGGTAGAGTTATTTCCACTGTTTCTGATTTATGAATTTAATCACCGTACTGTAAAGTTTTTAATATTGGCTAAAGAAAAGTAAAGAGAAAGAAGTATATATATATTCATGACATCACTATTAAAATATTGAAAAGAAAATTTAAGGTTTTATAGCTATATATTATATAGAATATAGCATATATGCACAATAAAAAAAGCTTTTTTGTTTGTAGATGGACACAATACCTTTATTTTACTTATTTCTATGTGGTGTTGAGGATCAAACCCAGTACCTCATGTGTGCTAGGCAAGCACTATACCAATGAGTTACAGCCTCAACCCCAGAATATAGCATATATGCACAATATTTTTCACAACATTTTATATGCATATACAGATGCATATGGAGAATATAAAAGATAATGGATTTGTAGGATAAATCATATGACTAATGCCAATATTTCAAATTATCTAACTTACATATGAAAACAACAGTCTAAGAAATTTTGATTTATCCTTTTTTTTCCCAATAATTATGTGTTTTAAAACCACACTGTCCTAGACAAATCCCAAATCTTTGTTTTAGTGGTGGTATGACATTGAGATAGATGCCTGATCCCTAAACTTAAATTTAATTACTTGTAGAAAAGAATTAAGACTTGATACCTCATGTTGTGAAAATTAAAATTGAGTCTGTGAATATAAAATGTTTGGCAGAGTAGCTAGCACGTGGTAAGTAGCTAGTTAATAATAGTTATGTTTTATTGGCATAAAATACCTTTTAGTTTCAATAAGATATGTCTAAATTAAGATACCTATTTTAGGTGATATGATTGTTCAACAAACTATAGATTCTTAGAGTCATTGAGTGCAAACTTATGGCAGAAAAAGTGTGGAGGATTTGGACCATCTTTTTCATGAAGTGAGAGAATAGGTTACTGATAAAAATCAGCCTGGAATCCACCTTTCCTGACACTGAATCTAGTGGTGTGCCCTCCGTTGCTGGGGTTTGGTGGGACAGGTAAGTTGTACCTCTCTTCATCCCACTAGCTCAGATCAGGTGAGGCACAAGAGATGAAATGATGAAAAAGATCTGATTGGATCATTTATCGAATTTTCTTTTTAACCCCAAGTAATATCAATTTGCCCACGCAAATTACAGACAGTGCTGGAACTTGAGGTATATTTCATCTGAGGCTTACTTTCTTTATAATTCTAAAAGAAGGAGAGGTAGAGGCTGCTTTTGAGGGTGGGCTGCCGGGGCGGGGTAGGGGGGAGAAAAACAAAAACGAAAGAAAATTTAAAAAAGAAAAAGATACAGGAAAACCTAGATCTGATGTGTCTGAGCTGTTCACGTTCATGTTCTTCACCTAGATTCACCCATCAGGCAAATAACGGAGATATGGAGATGAGAATCCTGACTGGGAAACTTCCTCATGGAACAGAGGGAAAGGGGGAGAAATATCTCTGTGACCTACTAAAAAACCCAGGCATTACATTTCATTGTATTCTAGTATTTAATAATCATTCATAAGGACCTCTTTTTAAAAACCTTCAAGCTGAAAGGTTTTCCCTGATTTTCTTATAATTTCTCCCTTGAATTCATTTTGTTTTACACAGACATTTATAGTCATAATCTAAATTCTGTGAATAATAAAGCTGTTTATTTTTTTTCCTCTAAACTTCGTTCCAATTTGGGAAGGTCTGACATGCTTTTCATTGCTAAATTGTCTTAATCCTTTTGTTCTCTTTGCAAATGTCACATTTTAAAACTGGATCTTGGTGACTTTTCTGATATTTTTTCTCTTATGAGGGCTATCAAAATTTTCTTGAAATCTAAGTTGGTATCCCAAGAACTCAATAAAATCCCCAAGGCAGTATTTCTTGTAAAATAACTATGTGATCCACCTTATTTTAATTAAGATTATACTTAAATTAAAGTAGTGACATGAAAATCAAAATAAATCAATTTAGAATGATTATCATTCTAATAAATAGCATAACCTGAATATATTTAATGGTAAGAAAATGAAAAGAAGTTTCATAGAAGCTTACTAACTTACAGAAACTGTGAGAGATCTACTGCACATTATTATATTTTATAGATTAGCAAAAATATGAAAAAATGAAGTGTGTGAAATTAGAGATATCAAGTGCATTGCATTTGTATTGGAGGACCACATGAACTATTCCTAATGCTTCATAATGCAGTGTTAAATGCATATAATACTCTCTCTGAAATTTTGTGAAATTTTCTCATTGCTGTTATTTGTTGGCAATTGTATTTTTTCTGAAAACTGGGATAAACTGTGAAGACCTTTTTGTGAAAATTTTTACAATTTACAGATTATAAGAAAGTGTTATTGAAGCTCCATGGCAATTGTAATTTCTTCTTGACAAATTTTACATTAGAGGCTGGTAACTTTCATGTAGTATTCAATACTATACACAAATTGAACACTATTTCATGACTGTGCTAGTTATATTTACCACTCCAAAATAGAAGCAAAGAATGCATTTATTTAAAATGAAAAAAAAAATACCTTTTTTATTCCCCTACATGTATGGCCTTGATTTGAGTAAATATTTTTGAAGTGAGTTGAGCATGACTAGGGGATTGCCGTAAGCATCTCATTTTAAAAAGCAGTTGACTCTCACCCCCCAGACATTGTTACTCACCATCATATGGCTCTCTTATTTTTTTCCATTTCGCAAAAGCTTATTTTCTGTCTTTTCCTGGGCAAGGGCATTCAAGCATGGTCTCCCCTGAATTTCCTGGGCCTCAGGTGATGCTTGAGATATGCAAACACTTAGTGATCATTTAGCAAGTGAAAGGACAGATTGACACTAGGACTTTGTGCATCCACACACTCTAAGAGTTCTCTATAAAACTGGACCTTTATTTGCATGTGTCATTAGGAATGTATCTTCATACAGATGAGAGTTCACTCTCTGAGATTGCAGAGGGTAAATGCTAAGGCATTTTGCTGGCATGGAGCAGGACTTGAAATTGTCCACATTTGTGAACATACAAACCTTTGTGCAGTCCTCTGTAAAACAAACAAACAAGCACTAAATTTTGCAAGTTCTGTCTTTTTCTCACCTCTAAGAAAACATTTCTTTCTCCACATGAGCAAATTAAGAGCAACAGTCAATGGTTGGTTGAGATATTTGTGTTGTGAAGAGAAAACCAAAAGCAGGAGTTGGCAAAGAACATCAGATCACTAGTTGTGAGCTTATGAGCTAAGAATAGTTTTTGTATTTCATGAGAGCTTTCCTTTTTTAAAGAAAAATAAGAATATACCACAGAGAACATACATGTGCCCAAACCTAAAATATTTACTGCCTGATTCTGTAAAAAGAGCTTCTGACCCCTGGGCTAGGGGATGACGACCTATGTAACATCCCTTGCTTGATGCCATTTAATAATCAAAGGAAAATGAATAATACATTTTAGTGTTTTATAAAGCATTAAATTATCAACTATGAAAGTATCACTACTTTTGTTTTTTATATGTATTCTTCATTGAGTTTTGCTTTTTAAATCTTGGATGAGCCTTGAAATTTTAATTCTGGCAGTAAGAATAAGAATCTTGGACCAATATGAAAACTAAGACACTTCTCATTCCTATTTATATCAATTTTTAGAAACAATATATCTATGACTGTACATTATAAACAAGAAGAATGTTATTGCTTGTACCATTTACTTAACTTGATTTTTCTTTCTTCAAAAATCAATGTTTATCATAGAAAGATGTATTATACAAATAGTCCATATGCCATTAAAAATAAGAGGATATTAATAAAACAAATAAATGAGAGAAAAAGAGAAAGGGAGATGACAATATGTGATTGCTTTTTTTGATTTAATTTATAACTCATTTTGTAATATGAGACTTTTCATGGAGCATAAATTTAACTTGTTTCCTATAGATTTCCAGAAATGCTGACCAAATGTTTCTGAGCCCTGGAAAACATCCACTTCAAGAAAATATACTTTTCATCTTGTTCAGCCAGAAGGGATGATTCTCTTCTACCAATATATCTGGTTCTCTGTGTTTCTGATGTAAAGAAATGATTGAACTTTATCTTTTTAGGGCTAGTCCAGATCCGGTTTTAAAGTCCATCCAGATGATCAACTATGACTCCATATGTAGTAATCAGAGTCTCTGAAAAATGGGGCATTTGGATCCATTCTAATAATGTCTGATTGCAGAATCATGGTCAGGAGCTACATTCTGTCTAGCTGTGCAGGGGTTCCAGGGCTCGGCTGTTTGTACAAAAATGGAGAACAGCCAAGTCAGTCTTGGAAGCAACTATGCCGCATGAGACTTGCTGTTTGGTTAAGCAGGATTTTTGCAATCCTGGGGCTTCATCTTTGCATTACTAATATTTTTAAGGGCATTGGCATTTTAGGTGGATTGAATAACAATTAGTGCTTTCCTCTATTACAGCCATACAGATTGACCCACAGCAAGTAAAGACCACACCTTGTTCTTTTCCACATGTCAGTTTCTAAGTGTTTATATGAGAATGATATCTAAAAGGCAAATGTCTGAATAAAGTGGGAAATCTCATACAAGTTTCGTAGCCTTGGATTCCTAACTCTGGCATTCCCTACCCAACATCCTGTTAATGTTTTTAGTATTAGTTTTTTATTTTCACCATAATTCTTATATCATGATGTGTTAGGACAAATGTATATTAAAGGCATACTCTAAACTAGGAACTCTTCCAGGCCTCAAAACATGGTAGTGAACAGAAGATAATTGGTAAATGCATGCATCTAAGGTCCTAGTGCCTAAATCTTAAACACGAATGTAAATTATGAAGACCAGCATAATCTTTCATTAATTGTTAGATTTAGACTCTATTTACTCTGCCTATCTGTTTTTCTTCCTAGACTGATATCTCCTTAAGGGCAAGGTACTTTAATTCATTTGTCTCACCTTAGTCTTTATTAACTATCAAATTAAATGGGTAGTTTGTCTCAATTATAAATCTATGTGACAACTTCATTGTGGTGTATCATCATTTAAAAATTTTTGTCAAATTGTCTACACACACACACACAACACACAGAATCTTTGGGGTATGCTCAGGATACTTATACCATTTTTCTGGATCTGAAAGTGTAAAAGACAATGTGACAACCTGTGGAATTCTGGTGATTTTTTAGTGTCATGAATATTCAATGCTCCTTCTCATCTCTTTTGAACTTACTGTTGACTGACTTAATGATTCCAATAGAAAATGGATTCCTCCCTGTAAACTTCTCAAAGACCAAGTTTTCCTTGTCCCTCACTCTCCAACATTCTCCCCACCACCCCAGTTCTATTCTACTGAGGCTGGTAATCAGCAACTTGGCTTTCAGGAACTTTCACTTTTCCAACTCCCTGGATCACTTCAAACTTTGGATCAAGCTAAGTTCAAGTTCTTTCTGAAATCAAATGTACTTCTTGCTTTCTCTGGCAGTTGATTTTGGAACTTTATCCTACCAAGTTATCTAGTCTGAAAGAAAATTAGAAAATATCCAATGCTTTCTTTTTCTTCCTTATCACATTAATTCAGTTCCTTTCCTAAAGGGAATGTTTAAAGTAAGAGTTAATGAAATTTTTAAAGAAAGCATTTGCTATGATTTCAATGTAAGTATCTCTCCAAAATACATATGTTGGAATTTAAACTCCAGGGTGACTGTATTTATTATTAAGCCTTTGGGACGTGACTAATCATGAAAACTCTGCCCTGGTGAATGGAGAAGAATGCCACCTCCCACGTGTTTGTGAAGGCACAACAACAAGGAACTCTCTTTGAAGCAAAGAAAACCAGTTCTTACTGGACTCTGAATCCATCCACACCTTCACTGTGGATTTCCCAACTTCTGGAAAGGGAAAAACAAATTTCTATTATTTCTAAATTACCCTTTCTGTGGTATTTTGTTATAGTATTAAGAATGAACTAGGATGGCATGCTGTATGTTATTATCATTTCACTGCTTAACAATATGCTATGAATTTCTTTTGTTCACAAAGTTAAAAAAAATAACTCTAATGAAGATTAGAGACTTTATAATATCATTTAAGGCCACCCTTATGGTCTCATTTCAAATAACTTTCTCCCAGTTACCTAAACACATAAAACTCCCAGACTTGCATTAGACCATTATTTTGTCTTGATTTTCCTTCAATTTAGAAAGTCTCTTCTTCATACTTCTAGTTGGTCACCTTTCAGTCTTCAGTAAAAACCCAGCTCAATATTTTCTTCCACTCTCCATTTGTCTACAATACTCTTTGTTACAATTAATTCACTTCTTTCTGAGAATCTGTAGCACATCAACCATCACTGTGTTCATGGTACATTCATCTTAATTTTGCTGATGCTTCCTCCCTAGTTGGACACAGGTCAAGTCCCAAAGCTGAGTCGTCATCATTTTATCTCTCTTGCCTACTGCAGTGCTGGACACATTTTCAATCATTTCTGGGGAGTTCTGCAATGCTAGTAGGAAAATTTGCATAGAGTATTACACTTGACATATCATGATACTTAGCATATCATGTATTAGCTTTAAATTCTCAGATTCGTTTTTGAACTGTAGCCTACAAGCATTCCACTTTAATAAACCCAAGTCCTGAGTGCTTGCAGATTCTATTACACTGAAAAAGAAAGACAATTTTTCAAGATTAGTCCAAGAGATGCTGGAAAATATGAAGGCGTTCTACATAGTCACCATTTGATTAATTTTTTTTTTTTGGTAAAGTATTTGGATTTAAGTTCAACTCTTATTCATCTATTCCTTTTTTGTTTAACACTAAGAAGTTTTTCCCATCTTAATCTCTGGATATGATTTAATATAAAATACAGAGAAAATACAGCTTCTCAACTCTTTATGACAGATGGAAAAGGGAAAACAGTTAAAGTTATATTGACTCACCTATTTATTTTTAGGCTTTCTTAAATTAAAGGGAATAATGTTCAATCAGTAATAGTGAAAGAAATATGGCAACAGAGTTAAGTCCCATTAAAAGAAAGAGATAGTAAAGGAGTACATGTTTTCATTGAGTTGTCTCCCAATTCAGATAAATTATGTTGCATTTAGTCAACATTGAACAACATCTAATACACACTAGGATTTGAGCTGGATGCAGGTATCTTAAAAACAAATAGTACATACTGTTTACATTTGAAGAATTTACTTATGCCAGCATGCAGTAGTCCTGGTTAGAATCCAAGGAATTTCTATTCATTATGAATTTTGTTCTGGGTAATTCAAGTTTTATGAGTTACTTATTCTTTTACACTGAATTCTTGAATAATCCCTTGGGTTTTATATCTCTAAGATTTCTATTTTTTTATTTATTTCTTACATACATGACAATAGTGGAGTGCATTACATTCATAATTATCCATTCACAGCACAATTTTTTGTAACTCTGTATATAAACTATGTTCACACCAAATTATGCCATTTTACATGAGCTCTCTTATTTTTTTTTGCATACAATTCTTAATACACCTTTATACCACCATTTATCATATCTCTGTATATAAAGTATGTTGACACCAAATTTACATAAAAATATGGAATTCTTCACGAATTTGCATGTCATCCTTGCACAGGGGCCATGCTAATCTTCTCTGTATCATTTCAATTTTAGTATATGTGCTGCTGAAGTGTGCACTATCTCTAAGATTTCTAAAAGGATTTGTAGACATTAGCTCAAAGCCACTATTTCTAATTTTGGAGGAATGATGGCTAAAGATTAGTTTCCAAACTACAAGTAATCAAGAATTATCTCATTTGAGAAATGGGTGGAGATATAAAATTTAAAGAGAATAGTTACTCAAGTTCAGTATTAATATTTAATATCCTAGAGCAGAAATGAAGTTGTTAGTCCTTAGAATGACAGGTGTGGTTAGTAGAAAGAGACACAGCTATCTTAAAAACTAATTGTGTCTGCCAACCCACATTTCATTTCTTGGTTGTCTGTTGCAAACATTCATGTTCAGAAATTGTTAATTTATTGAAGAATGATGATTTGGAGAGAACCTGTTGATAATTCAGATGGCCATGCCATTTTGAAAAATAATATGTGAGTGGAACATTTTTAGACTACTGAAATATCTGAGTTATTTGCAGGGATTCAAGTATGAATAAATGAAATTTAGGGCCTTAAAACTATTGAATGATAATATAGTGACTTTTTATATTTTAAGATGACAGAAAAGTGTGAAGCATCTAAACATAATAAATAATAAAATTAATGATGTAAATTTATCCCAATAGAACTTATAAGCAAATATAAAGTTATGTATGTATGTTAAAAAAAACCAATCCCAGTTTTCTTTCATGAGAGAAATTTAATAAAACATTAGTTAAGGTGAAAATTATTTGACTTTTTATTGACCCCAAGAAAATGATACCAATGCTGAAGGTTTAATATGATGTCATGGTGGAGAATGGAATTGAGGCAGAGACTTGGCTGAACTTGAGGAGGCCCAGAAAAATTCCCATATTATGTACTAAGTTGTGATAATTAGATTTCAGAAGCAAAACATCAATGTGTAGTTTGTGGAGGAATTAGAAAGGAAAGTGGTTTTAAGTATAGGAATATTTGTAAAATAAACAACAATGCAGTTATATATATTTTAAAACAGTATAAGGTTATTAAAAACACTACAGTATTATGAGGAGAAAAACTCAGATCTTATTTTTTAAGGAATATATAGACATTTAACCTGAGTTTTAAAATATACAATTGCAATTGAATTGTTCAAGTAAACTGTGATAGAATGTTTTAAAACCATAAATCACATTATAAGGCAATTTATTGAGTAAAAGAAGTCCCTAAATTCGTATATGATATTTTTTCCCTAATTTTTCTTTTCTCTCGTTTTGTTTTTACTTTCTGGTTTTGGAATTTAGTATTGACATTTTGTTCTGCTGCATTTTCAACTTAACTACACCAGGAAATAGATGCAACATTATTACTATTCTTAGCAAACAGAAATTTGCTTCCACAACTGCTACAAAGTAATCAAGCAATACACAAACCTTTTACTGTCCTTATTATTTTGTCACCATAGGCAGTAAGCACTATCATATAACATTCACAATTATAGCTTATAATAAAAATAGATTTCCTCTAAATGATATGAATATAAAACTTTCAGGGCCAATTCTGCTTACCTTTATACACATGTAAAACATTTATGTATATAGCTATCAATACACACATGCATACATAATTCAGAGCATATTATAGTAATATTATTGAGCTGATACCAAAAATATCAAAGTTTTGGAAAAACATAAAAATTTGAAACAGCAATTGAAGTATAGTATAGAAAAAATTATCACTGGGGGAAATAATATATACTATAGAGGCATGGTGTTTCAAATGGAGTTCTAAGGAGTTCAGTTTTCCTGATGTGGGACAAGAGATTTGAGTAGTTTCAGCTTTTTAAAAAAATTCTAGGCAGCCCTAAAATCCAGAGATCATTAAGGACGATTTAAAAAAACTTATATTTCAATGAATTGGAGACTCTAAAAGAAATGGATAAATTTTCACACACATGCCACTTAGCAAAATTGAACCAAGAGGATATAGAAAACATGAACAAACCAATAACAAGCAATGAGTTTGAAGTGACAGTTAAAACTCTCTCATGAAAGAAAAACCCAGAAACAGATGAATTCACAGCTATATTCTACCAGAACTTTAAAGAAGAATTAGTGCCAACGCTTCTAAAATTATTCCATGAAATAGGAAAGGGTGGGACATTTCCAAACTCATTCTGTGAAGTTACTGTCACCCTAATAACAAAACTGGACACTTCAAGAAAACAAAACTTCAGACCAATATGCTTGATGAACATGGTTGCAAAATTTCTTAATCAAATAATAAAAAATCAAATAAATGCAATAAAAGACTTTAAAACATGGTCAAGTTGATTTCATTCCATGGAAGCAAGGATGTTTCAATATATAGAAATCAATAAATGTAGTACAACACATAAGTCAAGGACAAAAACAACATGATCCTCTCAATAGATGAAGAAAAGGCCTTCAAAAATTCACCACTCACTCATAAAAACATTGAAGAAACTATAGGGATAAAATGAACTTACCTCAACATCATGAAGGCTACAAATAGGAAAGAAAATAGTTGAAGATGGTATGATCCTATACTGAGTTCTTTAAAATCTACAAGTGTGGGAGACCAACCTTGCATGTGACTGAGTCACACTTCCTGGCTGGATGTTTTGAGGTGTTCAAGTAGCAGAAATGAGGCAGGACTTCCCCACCCTTCTTGGGTTAGAGGGACGGTGTCTCCTGCATGGGCATGTCTTGCTACAGCCCCATGGGTGGAGCTATGCTCACCTGTTCCTTTGTAATATTACTCCTTGTCCTTTTTGGGATAGAATTGTTCCATGGAAACACCTTTTGTGTGTCCCTTTTGTTTGGGATAGAATTGTTCCATGGAAACACCTTTTGTGTGTCCCTTTATCTTACTGTGCCTTCCTAGATGTCAGTTAACCCTCTGACAGCAGACATCATGAAGCTAGACTCAGCCCCCTGAAATCTGACCCTTTGCCTCTTTGAATAGCTTCTCCTTAATAAAAGGGGTCAGCACTTGTGGGGTCTCTCTCTCTCTCTCTCTCTCTCTCTCCCTGCAGACCCTTAAGGTCAAAGGAGCCATCACAGTAACCTCAAAAGAAAAAGGTAATTCTGTCTCTTGTGTGGTTATTTTGTGCAGCCCAATTAGCCCCATCCCACTAGAGTGACTCCTGAGTGTTTTAGTCATGAGCAATCTCGCATACAAGAGTCCTAGAACTGATTAAAAAAAAAAAATCATCAAAGTAGCAGAATACGAAATCACTATACAAAAATCAAAAGCTTTTCTATACACTGATAATAAATTTGCTGAGGAAGAAACCAGAGAAATAATTCCACTCACAACAGCTTCAAAAAATACTTAGGAATAAATCTAGACAAAAGGAAATGAAAGACATCTACAAGGAAAAATTACAGAATACTGAAAAAAAAAAAAATCAAAGACACCAGAAGATGAAAAGACCTAAATAGGCTCCTAAATAGGCAGTATTACTATTATTAAAATGGATATGCTACCAAAAGCAATTCAAGGATTCAATGCAATCTGCATCAAAATACCAATGGTATTCTTCTCAGAATGGAAGAAGAAAGACCCAGAATAGCCAAAGCAATTCTGGGCAAAAGGAGTAAATCTAAATCCTTCACAATACCTGACTTCAATTATACTACAGAGATGCAGTAACAAAAACAGTACTACCATAAAAATAGACATGGAGACTAATGGAACAGACTAGACGACACAGAGGCAAACCCACAACCACAATCATCTCATTCCTGATAAAGTTGTCAAAAATTGTGTTGGAGAAAAGACAGCCTTTTTAACAAATGGCCCTGGGGAACATTGGATATTTACAGTAAAAGACTGAAACTAAACCCTAATGTCTCGCCATATAAAAAGTCAACCCTCTAAAATAGACTAAAGATCTTAGGACTAAGATCAGAAACTTTGCAACTGGTAGAAAAGAACATAGGGGAAATGCTTCAATGCATAAGTATAGGCAGTTGGCTCCTTCAACAGGATTCCTAGAATGCAGGAAATAATATGAAGAATCAATAAATGCAAATACCATTGCAAATTCTCTTGTTAATGATCCCACACTTTCACACACACACTTTTTTTTTTTTTTCTTAAAAGCAGCTAGATATACATAAAAGAGAATTTGAAATTCCCTGCTGGCTAGCAAGTCAGTGTGTAGCTGGGCTCCAATCACTAAGGGCAGAAATGAAACCTATCCAGGAGGAGGGATATTTAACTCGTAGTTAAAGGCCCTGGTCCTTCAAATAATAGTTTCAAGAGTCTGTGGAGTCAAACTGGAGACATTTTCTTTGAACTATGTGTACAAATGTTAGTTAAAAAGCTTTCATTAGTGTTAGTAAGAGGCTCCAAGGCCTGCCTAGCACTTGAAAATGCTAGCAACAAAGTAAACTTGAAATAAAATAAAATAATATAGGGGTTGGGGTTGTGGCTCAGTGGTTGAGTGCTTGCCTTGCATGCATGAGCACTGGATTCGATCCTCAGCACCACAGAAAATAAATAAATGAAACAAAGGTCTTTTAAAATATAAACAAATAAAATAATATAAAAGGGATAGCATCAAACTAAAGACTTTCTGCACTAAAATGGAAACAATTATCAGTGTAAAGAGAAGACCTGCAAAATGGGAAAAAAAAAAAAAAACTTTGCTGCCTACTCTTTAACAGAGGATTAGTATTTAGAATATATAAAGAACTAAATAAACCTCAATACTAAAAAAACAAATAACCCACTCAATAAATGGGCTAATGATCTAAACAGATACTTTTAAAAAAGAAGTACAAATGGATAAAAAATATGAAAAAATGTTTAACATCTCTATCCATTGGAAAAATGAAAATGAAAACTACACTGACATTTCGTCTCACTCTACTGAGAATAACAGTCATCAAAACTGCAAATAATAATAAGTACAGGGAAAGGGAATGCAAATTGGTACAGTCACTGTGGAAATCCATATAGAGGTTGCTCAGAAAACTAAACATGGAGCTACCAGATGACCCAGCTCTACCACTCCTTGATATCTATCCAAAAGAATCCAAGGCAGCATCCTATACAGACAAGTTCATTTAATTTCCCATGTTATTGCAACACTAATCACAATGGTCAGATTATAGAATCAGCCTAGGTGTCTGTTAATAGATGCAAGGATGAAAAACAAATGTGGTATATATACACAATAGAGTTTTATTCATTTGTAAAGAGTGAAATAATATCATTTACACTAAAATGGATAGAACTGTAGAATATCACGTGTTTTAGTGAGCTTTTTCATTGCTGTAACTGAAGGACCTGACCAGCAGGGGAAGAAATTATTTGAGGGTTCACGGTTTCAGAGTTCTTAGTTCACAGAAGGCTGGCTCCATTCATCAGGGCTCGAGATGAGGCTAACCATTGTGGTAGAGTGTGTAGCAGAGGGAAGCAGCTCACATCATGGTACTCAAGAAGCAGAGAGAGAGACTCCACTGGCCAGACACAAATATATACCCAAAGCCACGCCTCAATTTCCACCTCCTCCATCTGTACCCTGCCACTTCAGTTACCATTCAGTTAATCTCTGTCAGGGGATTAAATCATGATTGGGTTAACACTCTTACAACTCAATCATTTCTCCTCCGAACCTTCTTGCTTTGTCTCACATGTGAGCTTTGGGAGACACCTCACATCCAAACCATAACATTATGTTAAGTGAGATAAACCAGACTTAGAAAGACATGTGCTGTGTATTTTCTTTCATATGTGGAAGCTAGAGAGGCAAAAAATCAATCGTGGGGAAAAGGAAATCTCATGAAAATAAAAGAGAAACCATTAGCATAGAAGGGGGCCAGGAGGAGAGAACAGAGGTAAACAAGAGAAGAAACTGAGGACTGTATAAATGTATATTCTGATATCAGAAGGATGTTCTGCAATTCAATTTTCACACTAACTCCTTAGAGTTGGCATCAGATTCCAGAGGTTTAGGGCTCAGTTGCATAAAACTGTCCTCATGTCAGACAGTGGAAGTAATAGCCTCAGGTTATGTGCATCTGAGTCTGACTGGGCTCCACAGTGGAGATCCTCTTCTCTACCCCAGACTTGGTAATTTGCAAGAATATCTCACAAAAGTCAGAGAAACACTTAATTTATATTTGCCAGCTTATTATAAAGAGATAAAAATAAATAGCCAGATGAAGAAAAAGTATATATCCTTAGGTCTGGAAAGAGCCTGGGCACAAAAACTTCTGGCCTGCAAAGTTGGAGTGTACCATCTTCTTGACACATGGGTCTAATAGCCAACCTGAAACTCCTCAAACCTAGTTATTAATTTTTTTTTGATGGAGGTTTCATCACAGAGTCATGATTGATTAAATCTCTGACTATTGGTGATTTTCAGCCCCCTTACCCTCCCTTGAGTTAGTGGAATGGGACTTAAAGTTCCAAGCCTCTAGATAAGCCTTGATATTTTTGGAGGCCAGGTTCCATTATGCTGCCATCTAAAGGACTCATCAAGAGTGTTTCACTAGAACAAAAGTTGCACCTGTCCTCTTTGTCACTCTGGAAGATCCAAGAATTTTAGAATGTCCATGTGCCAGGAGCACAAAGACCATCTCTGATACCATAGGTTGATTTCTTTAAAAATACATAGTTAATTGAATATGTGTACACTATTTAAGAATGAAATATAAAGCAGCATTGTTTACTTATTGAAAGACAGTGCATTTTATGCCTCAACCTCTGGATGAATCTAAAACAAAACAAAACAAACAAACAAAAAATACTGAAAAGTAAAATGTTTAGTCAAAGAGTTCCATATCATACTTTAAGTGAAGTAACTAGATTCATCTAACATTTTAACATTAGAGATGTGGAAGCAGTATCTTAAATTTCTTTAAGCCTAACAATTTTTATTATCTTGTTTTGTGATGAACTACCCTATACAAGTGGCAACACAACAACTACGAGGAAATGTATTTCTATAGTTGACAAAAATTTGACCATTACTCCTGTCTCTTTAATAGTAGTTTCCCTAAAGTCTGCAAGATGGCAGTGTTCTTTTATAGAAAATGATTATTTTGGAGATGAATTCTAATACTAACTACAACCTGAAATCTTAGTTTATGTCAGTTACTGCTTTACATGGATTATCTGCTGAATTGTCATGAAATTCCCATGATACTCTTACTGGGAAAACTCATATGACCATAGAGAGTAAGTAATGAAATCAGAAATAAAATCCAGGTGTGTCACTCCAATGTTTTGGTCTTAAAAATGTATTCACTTCCCACTAAAATAAGACTGTTCCTTCCTCAATTTCTAGAACAAATGCTAATCATGTTGAAAATTGATATCAAAATAAGAGGACATGGAATTCTGGGGAAGGTGAAAGATTTTGATGAAGACATGATTGAAGACAAATACACTTTCCTGATCTAACTGCAGTGCTGCTTTAACTACTGTCTTTATTTATATTCTATTGTACAGAACTGTAATTAATTCATGGAGAACAATGGGCTTTTTCATCCAATCTAAATGTGGTCAACAACACTATCCAGACTATATTCTAGCTAATGTCACCAAAACTAAAACAAGTCACAGATCCAATAATGATTTAACAAAATGTTCAATGCCATGATCAAGAGATTAAACTGTTATTTATTTAGTAGACTTTTATGATATAAAATTTAAAATACACTAGGAAAGATTAAAACTTCGGGGAAAAAATAGATGCACCATCTACTATATATCTGTAGAGAATTACAAGGACTGCTGTTTGCTTGTGTGGTCCATAGATAAGGAGTGATTATGGCTGATATGACTACCTTTTACAGAGGAGGCCAGGTCTCTGAAGAAACCCAGCTGAGCAGAGACCTACATAAAATGTCCACACATAAATCTTGACAGTCACGGGCCCACTCCCCTGCATTATTTCTGTTGCTAATGATGATTCTCCTCTAGAAATGTTATGAGAAGAGTAGGAATTCATTTTCTCTTTGATATCCTTGGCAGGCATGATGAACATTAATTTGTTTAGTTGTGGAGGAGGAATTTTGCATTATCAATGATTCTAATGCTATTTCTGGCACCCGAGTTCAGAAAATATATTGCTACTTAAAGAAAGTGTCATCCTGAATCCAGAATGTTTTATTATCTTTACTTGTGAGCAGCCTCTCTGAAATTTCACTTTGAAGTAAAACAATTTCCAGCCCATACATTCAGCAGATGCTAGGTAGCGTTGCTTTAAGATTTCTTTTTTCCATGAAAACTGCAGATGTATTGTTTTAAAGCTATGAAATTCAGCAGGAGGTTTTGACACTCAGCTACTCACAAATAGAAATATTATTTCTGTATTTTAATTGTTTAAGTTCTACATTTTAAGTTAAATTTTATGTTATAAGAGAAAATTTGGATTTTTGTCAGTGATCTTCATTGTTTAAGGAAATAATGACATCCTCTACGTTGCCAAATAGTTAATAAACTTTTTTCTATTTTTTGTGTTAAAAGTAGCAAAAATATTGCAAAAATTTAAATAAGAAGAACATTTTAAATTTTCAAATCACCCATAGTTCTATCGATTAGATAAGAAAGCTGGTAGTCAGCTTTAAAAACATGGTATATGTGTTCTTAAAATTCATAGTGCTATAATATATAAGCTAATTAAAGGAAAAGAAGTACATCGATAAAGTTGTCAAATCAACTTCCAATTGTTCCTCCCTAACCTCATAGAAACTTTTTCATCAAAGATGTTATTATTCCATCAAAAAATTAATTTCCCAATCATTTGCTCTTGGTCACTGTTCTGGGTTCATTTTTAGGCTACTTTTCACAATTTTTTTTTTTTAAACATTTGTGTCTTAGCTTGTGTTATGACGAAGGTTACAGACAGATGTTGGAGCAACATGACACAATCTTAGGATGTCAATTTTGCCTCAAAGATTTGAGAAAAAAAGGTTATCCCTAAAATAAAGCTTTTATTATGGAGTAAAATAAAGCATTTACATAAATTTGAAAGAGCCTCTTACTTTTCAAAAATAATTTGCCCTTGGTGAAGGTTACTTTGCCCTTCCAGAATTTTTCGTAAAAAAGGTCTGAGAATGCAACAATATATGCTTAGGAACACTAAATTCACAAAAGGGGAATTTCATAAGTACTTTAAAAATCATGTGCAATTGCTATCTAAGGCTCTGTACCAAGTTGTCATCCTCAGGTAGTATCTAAGTACACTCAATTTTTCAGGCAGGTTGTATTTATGTAAAGAGCTTTAATTTTGGACTTGCATAGCAGAAGTAGCCTGAATTTAATGAATTTATAAGGGAAACTCACTGAATTTACTATTCAACTGGGCATTTAAGCCATATATTCATGCACCCTGCACATGTACACGTGTGCCTGTATGTAATGTGTATGGTATGTCTGTTTTGTGTTTTATTTAAAGTAGACAAGATTGAATCCAGTGTGTTTGCAAATATCAAGTAACTCAAATAAACTCAGTTGCAAAAGTTTAATTATTTCTTAACATGATGTTTTTCCTCTCATAAAGACAATGATGAATATTTGTTATTTTAAATTAGTGCATTTATATCTGATTCTAAAGATAATTTCTAGTGATATAAGGATTCTTAAGAGCACTGTTTTCAGTGACATCTACAGAAACCTTACAGTTTATTTTTATGAGTCTACATAGCTATCCCATGTCACTGAATTTTATTGGCATTTTCCTTTGCTTTTATTCAGCTTGGCTCTGTAACATTTACTTTGTCAATTATAGTCATCTTACTATTCACAGTCAATTCTATCTCTGTGTGACTTTAATTGTATTTTGCTAAATTAAAGAGGCATTATAAAGTTGTTACCCTTTGATTTTTCAGTTTAATTTCATTTTTCTTTAATCTTTGGAGCACACTAGATTATCAATTAGCATAATAAAACAGTCAGTGTGGAATTTAGTAACTATATTGAATATTCTATAAAGTAGACTAGTATGTACAATGCTGGTATATGCAGATAACATTAAAATGCATATCATTCTCTTACTGCACCTTAAAAGTATCCCCCTATGTGTCTTAAACTGATAGTATATTGGACCATTACACAGGAAAACACTGTTAATGGGTGAATGATATTAATGCCATGTACTTTAGTAATGCATTTTATCCAAAGACCTTAAAGTGCTCCACACATGACAATTAATCAAATCTTACCACACTATTCCAAGCAAGGTATTATTATCTGCTATTATAATTTAGATAAACTATCGTTATAGTTAAGAAAGATGAAAGATTAAGTGACTTGTCAAAGATCACATATTAGTTCAATACCAGAGCAATATAACTCAGATTCCTGACTGCTGCTATTAGCATTAAGCAAGGCTCTCTGTACATATTATCCAGTGAGCACAGCACTACTCTATTGAAATCACAGCTATATGTGAACCTATTAAGAGTTTAAATGAACCTGTACATAATGGCACCACATCATTTGATCAATTTGAAGCAAGTATGTGTCTTTCTAAAAGATGTGAAATAAGCATCATTTTTATTATCATTAGAATATGTTGTATCTTCCTCAAAATAGTGTTGAGCTCTCTCATTGTTCCTGGTAACTGCAAATGTGAGAACAATGGAAAATTGAAAGTGGTTCCCACTTGTGTAGCAGGGCTGTTACCAAAGTAAAAGTTCTAGAATGAAGTCTTTTCACAAGGCTCTATTGCTCAGATTTCGTGATTGCTCCTAAGTGTTTGCAACAAAGGACCCTGTTGATTTCTTTTATGATCTTTCTTTATAATTTAAGAGAACAGCAGGAACTGCAAGTCTCTTGCCTTTTCTCCACCCCCCCACCCTTATCTACTATAAATGATTTTTTTCTCCCGGTGAAGGTAGTTTTATTTGGTTTTCTTCTGATACTAACTCTTCATTCAGTGCTGTATATCTGTTCCAATGTCCATTTAGTGAGAATCACTGAGAATGATTTGTGCAATTGATTGGTGGCATCGAGCACAGAATTGATGCTTCATCGTTTCAGGAGCCCTTCCTAGAGGAGACAGAATTGTCAAACAAAATGCAGGATTGTATTTCATCTGGGTGAAAACTGGATACCACAATTTCTGGAACTCAGCTTCTGAAAATCCTGCTTATTTTTCTGTGCTATTTGACACCAAGCAGCACCTAACTCCCGTGAATACCAGAGTGTTTTATATTTGTATTCATGGTAGCTGTGCACTAAAACTACCGCAGATAATTTAGGTAATTGGCAAACCACAGGGGCACTTAGTCTGCTCACCTGCCTATTTTAGGTTGGCTCATCATCACTCTAATTGGCAGTGGGTAGTTACTGGTCCATTTGCCATGTATTATGACAAAAGATGCTAATGGGCCCCGGCAGTGGGTGTGTTGTACCTTTGCCCTGCTTCTGGCATGCAGAAAGCAATCCCACTGTTTTTGCATAGCAAGTAGCATGGCTGGACATTTTTCCTACATCAAAAGGAGCTTTTCCTTTTGAAAAATGACAACTTCCACTGGCAAAGGCCTAATCTCAGAATTGACGTGTATCCTTTCTTACAGCCACCACATTGAACATTGTCCCTAAAAACAAGAGTACATCAGTCAAGGTAGTTTTCATCATTTTCACCACATTTTTATTATCAGAACTCCTCTGAAGCTTGAAATTGAAATCTGTTTCTTTCTTGACATTTTTCTCTATATTGGGCATGTAATTATGGGCCCAAACGAAGTTCAAGAGGAATGGATCAACAAAGCCCACAGCTAAGTACACTAAACTTTGATCTTGGAGGAAAATATGAATTCTAAGGTAGATTTGGACAGCTGTGCTGTGAATGCCACAGTGAGCAAATGTGGAGTCAGAAGAAATACCCCATGGTTAACGGGCTTTTTTTACATAAATGCAAGGAACATCAGCAGAAATTCAGCTTTCCTTTCCACAGGATCATGGTTTTTGGTATTTTGAAGATAATTCATTTTTAAAACAATAAAACAGTGTCTGTTCTGTTAATAATAACTGTGATTCTGCCACCCATTGAGTGAGGCTACATTAGTATTATTTCAACAATTTTAATAAAAATGCTTGTTTCATTAGTTGTATCAGCAACTGCATATAGGGAAAAATGTAAGGGAAATATTATTCAAAAGACTGAACTTTGCACATATATAGAGATTGACAGACCAATAACAATAGCTTGGTCAACTATGGTTTGAAAATTGCTGATGTAGGGTCTATGAAGAAAACTTCAGTATTTTAGGGTTGTAGTCAAATTGTAGTGTTAAACATTTATCAAGCTAATAAAATGGATTAATGATATTATGACATTAGGTGGGATGCATTGATAGGAGTGTTTACATTAATTTATTGAAAAATCAACTTAGAAATTAAGAAAAATAATTAATGCTTATTGATCAGAAATCTGTTAAATTCTCTTTTATTTCCACCTGTTTGTCTGTTTGAATTAAAGTTACCTATAGTTATTAACATGATTTGGTGTGCTAAATTTTTAAATAATTTGCTCCGATTTTGGACAACATTATGGAAAACTTACTCAGAACAAAGGCTGCAACCTCTGAAAGTATTTCAATACCATGACATTAGTAATTAGATACAGATTGTTCTAAAGCTTACACTTTGAGAATGCATGAATTATATTTTTGTCTACAATTTTATTTTAATTAATTTGTCCTTGCTCTGGATACTCTTTCCTGTTTGATGATTAGCTGGGATATACCCAAACACATTTGCATTTATCTTTCCTGTTAGAAGATGTGGCTGTTAATAGAGTTTGTAGTCCATTAATGGCTGGGTGAGAGCAAACAGAGATGTGTTTGAGAGCCTTGTTTTCTTTGATTTTTTTCCTCTTGTGTAGAAACAAAGCTTCAGGTGTATTTAACACTGAAATTGGATCAAAGACTATGAGAAAGTATTGGTGATTGCATGTGCTGAGGTTCATCTGTCATGTGGCTTTCTGTCATCTATGTGGATACCTTATTATTAGTGTGTTGTCCCATGAAGTCTTCAAGTGTAAGTATCTTGGCTAATGCTTATCTCTTCTCAGTCCCTTGACAGGGACAGTTAGTCTTTGTTCCTGTCACAAATGCTACTTCTCTGCAAATTAACTTCAAGACTTAGTGATGGGTGGTCCTAGAATTATCTTTCTCAATTTCTGCATTTTGAAATAGCAATTTTTATTATGAGGTTCTATCCTATGCCTGGTTAGATGTTTAGCAGCATTTCTGCCCTCTGCTCCCTGCATGGCAGTGGTACTAGCCCTTGCCTGAGTTGTGACAATCAAAAATGTTTTAAGATGTCACCAATGTCCCTTTGGGGATAAAATGGTTCTTATTTATAGACTATTTTCCTAGTTTGTCATGTGATGAACAATATAACGTATATATAACACTGAAGAAGACATTAGGAAGGTGGGTCTGATATTTATAATAGGCCTAAAACATTTAATCAGAGATAAAATAAGATAGTTCTATGACCATTTTATAGATCTTTGCTTTAAGGACCATACCAGGATTACACTATCTATATACAATATCATTCTTTCATTGAAAGGGATACAAAATAGATACAAAAGTCACAATCACAGGTATACTTCCAGTACATGTTTATGATCCTTCTGTAGATAAATGTGCTTAAGTCAGGTTGGGGAATGTTTGGTGCTAATCCTTAAGTTACATAGAAAGCAAATTACCTATACTACAGACTTGAAATTGAAAGGGATTTGTAAATGTTACTACATTGATTTCTCTAGCTGAGTTTGACCTTAGTAGGTGTATATGAACAGACTATATTTCTTTTTGGAACTTTTGGGTAAAACAGTGACCTAGCTGAAACAGAAAGCCTATTACTACATGAATAGAATGGATTCCTTGTAAACCTTAGGGAGATATTGGAATCAGCCTGAAAAGCTGTTTGGAGTCTCTCTCATATTTTTTCATGCACTAATTTAACAGGTATTTATTAAGCATACCTTTGCCAGGATTTTCAGAGCTTAAGACTTTTCCTTTTCTTTCTTGCCATTTGTCTGCTTCAGCCTTCTTTTCATATCCCTCACGACCAGTTTTACATGTTTCTCAACATACATGCAGATAATAAGGTCCCCCCAAAGCCTACATTCTTTACTTCTGTATTAAAAATCACTCACTAATGAGAGTATACTGTGCTCACACCATCCATAGTTTTAAGGAGAATGGACTTGGGCTAGCCCTCTTGGTTTGGCAGCCTGCCCTCAACCATCTGTGGTGTTGTGTCCACAGGACAAAAAAGACGTCTGGGATTTTTCCTCTCTTATCTTATGAATGAACAGAGCAATGTTCCCAGAGAAGGGAGTCTGTAGAGTTTATCCTCAAAATATCCTCTACCTCAACTTATAGGGACCTGCTAAGTGCAAAAGAAGTCTATCTAACTGAAGAAAATAAGAGAAAATAAAATTGGTTTGGGCCATAGCTGAGCCAGCATATATGGCTGCTCAGTGACAGAACTCCTTACCTTCAGTGACAGTTAAGAAGGTGAAGATTGCAGGGGTAGGATCAGTATGAAGTGGTATCATACAAGTCACAAAAATGGGTTGATCCCTCTGAAGTCCTTTGGAGATTTGAGATAAATCGTTCAGGGATAATTCAGAAATAAGTTTAGGTGGTGATAGTTATGAAAAGTAAGTAAAGGATGCCAGGAGAAAGCACAGACACTATTATAGTGTTAGATCAAAGAAGAGCTTTCCATAGATCAAACAGTTCCATGGTTTGGGATTAAGTAACTATGGATATCAGAGGTAGCTCAGGAAATGAGAGGAGGAGATAGGGGCATTTACATTTCAGTCACTCAAATCCAGCCCCAGACCTCAGTGATGTTGTCTTTCACCACCAAAGCCATATGGGTGCACCTGGAAGACCTGAATGACCTGCCTTTTCTGTGATAAGTCTTGGGGCCCACTGACTTCTCATAGACCTTGAATCTCTGAAATACTTGGACATGACCAAAATGTAGAGGGGAGGGTTATTATAGTCTTGAAATATACAACCCATAGTTGAAAAGAAATCACATTAAACTTATCATTTTATACTGCTCAGGGCAGACTTCTAAGATGATTCATGGGATTATGCTTTTTGGAGAAGCTAAGTATTGGCTCAGCTATGTGATGAAGTGGCACCTATTCTTAGGTTTATATTGTCTTCAGAAACAGAGAAAAAGAATACTTTGCAGATCATGCTTTGGGTAATCCAACATCCTATAGTACAATAACAAATGGTCTCAAAATTTCCATCATATTATTAACTTGTTATTATTAATTAATCTAGATAATATGGAATTTGGGAATGAAAGTAACCATGATTTTAGTTTCCCAGGGAAGACTAAGAATTCTTTCAAAAAACAATCAATCGATCTGCTGTACCATGACTATAAGTAATAAATGTTCTCTGTTAACAAAATAATAATACTCCGGGGCTTATTGCACATCCAAACATGGTAAGTATTTTCCACATTAAAATGATCATGAAGAATATGATTTTTATTAAAGTATGATAGACATAAGATGATTTAAACTCAACTGAAACTGTCACAATTGTTTAGAATGTGGATTATTTTGTGTAACAAAATTTTTATTTCTGAGAATAATATTTGATCACCATCAGTGTATATTTATAGTATAAAACAGAATGACTTTTAGTTTCTCCAATTATTGCTTTCAAGTTCATTATATACAATGCAGACTTTTGTTGTGTACACTGGGGTAGAAACTTTTCTGAGCCTTATATCTGTATATTACTGCATTTGTCTGTAATTATTTCTGTTTCCTATGTACTATTCAACATTTCTCATGTGGGAATAACAATAAGACTACTATGATTTGAAGGAATGTCCCTCAAATGTCCGTATGTATAGATTTGAACTCCAGAATGGCAGTGTTGGTAGGAGTTGTGTTGTGGACCTTAAAATGTGGGACTTAGTAGTGGGTCCTTAGACAACTAAGGAGGGTGTGTCCTCCAAAAGGATGATGGAACCTCACTCTCCCAACCCCCATCCCCACTCTGCTTTCTGTTCATGATATAAGCACACATTGTTTCCTCCTGTCATAATATGCCATCCTCATTGGGGGCCAAAACAATGGTACTGTTATTCTATTTTGGCCTTGAACTTCCAGAACAATGAGAAAAAATAATTCTCTGTTTTTTAAATAACTTGACTGTAAGGTATTTCTTTATTAATAAGAATCTACCTTGTTTAATTGTTTTATTTTATATGTTACAAGTGCTAAATAATATATGTGCTTAACATATAAAAACTCAATTATTTGTTACTTATTATTCAAAAAAAAGTTGGTATTTATTATGGTCATCATTTTGTCCATTTTATATTATAAAATTGCTAAAAGAGATTTTGAATGCTTCTGTTTCAAAAATTACAAATGTGAATTGAGAGTTTTTAATTAGTTTGATCTCATCATTCCACACTGTAATTATATATGAAAACATCACGTTGAAACTCCATAAATATGTATAATTGCTTTTTTGTCAATTAAAAATAGAGTAAAATAATTAAAAAAGAAAAAGTAGGGTATTTTTAGTACGTGTGTCTTTTTTTTATAACTAGGCAAAATATAGATTTCCATTATGCAAAATACAGATTTCCATTAGATTGATTAAAACACTTGTTAAAAAATGGTCTCTAAGAATTCCAATGTTTATTGAAATTGCTGTAGAGCAAATCAGACCACATTTCTATTTTCATAAAAGTTTTGGCATCATTAATAGTGGTCAGATCTATTTGTATCTAAACATATTTTGTTGATTTGAAAAGTTTGGCATGGTGCTAAAGCTCTTTGTTATCATAGAATTAATCATTGAATTAGTAGCCTTATTTTTTGTCTTCTTGCACTAGGGAGTAAATAGCATTTTTTAGTGACAAGTTTCCTTTTGTTTATATAAGCATATCCAAAAATCTGTGATGTAAATTGGAAGCTGGCATCTAAACACATTGCTGTTCCTCTCAGAAACTTACTACTTTGTATGGAGACACACACACGTACTCACCATTGCCTAAGAAACAAAATATGAATAGTAGCTATGGTTAAGAAGAAACAAGTTGGACAAAGATGAGCAATTCTGAGTCATTTAGATTCAAATGATTCTATAGAAGTTCCTTTTAAGTGTTTATTGAATTGGGATTGGTATATGAAGGTTGTTCTTGATAAAAGGAAAAACAACATGCAAATATTGACATGCACTCTGAAGGTGTATACACGGTTGTGTATGACACACTTGCTGCGGATTAACAGAAAGAAAGATTTTAGAAACTTTCAGCCATTAAAATGAGTTGCTATTCTTTGGGTCACATGTGGTTAAAACCTGGTTGGGTAAAATCATAGCTGACATACATTGTGGAACAATTTAGGTGCATTATAAAATACTTTGTTAAAAGGAATTGGGTGAACTAAATTATATTTAGTTAGGATTGTTGGTATTCAGATCTAGAGAGCCCATTTTAAAATGCATTTGCATCAACAGTGTTTTCATTGCTTAGAAAATATATATGCAAGGCTGATTGAGAAGCAGGGAGAAGGGCAGAAAAATGACACATTTAAGTATCATTATTTGTTCACTGTTTATATGCTTAACATCAGGGCACATAGTGTTTGCTGAGAATACAACTGCACTTCAGTATGCTAAATGGTCAGTTTCCAGGTCCACCTTGCTAAGGAGAACTTCAAGAATGCAAACCAAAAGAAGCCATGCATATTGGATTAAATAAAGCACTTCGCAAAATCCAAAGGACAGATAAATTAGCTGTAACAGAAATGGTAAATATTTGATTCAGATATATATTTAAAACTTTTATCACAACAAAAGTGAACACATAAGAAAAAAATCAAATTTTTACTACACAGAAAATGATTAAAAAACTACACAAAGCAAATTGTTACTAGGACATCTCTTGACATTCTTTAATAATACTACTTACACTTCATCATGTAGCAACAAAATTATTTGAAACTGTGTCTTAGTTTACTAGAGCTGCTATAATGAACACCAGTCTGGGTGGCTTAAAACATAGAAATTTATATCCTCATTGCTCTATTGGCATATCAAGGCTATTGGTGAATTTGTTATTTCCTATCTCCCTGGCTTGCAGAAGGTGGCCTTCTTACTGTGTCCTCATGGACTTTTCTGTGTATGCATATACCCTTGGCATCTCTTCCTGTTCTGATGTGGACAACTACCATTTTGAATTTGTGTTCTATATTTATGAACTTATAAGTTAAACCCTTATTACCTTTTTAAAGGCCCTAATTCTAAATTCAGCCACATTAGAACTTCAACACAGAAATGTTTTTGTAGGGTAGGGGACACAGTTTAAACCATAGTACTGTATTTTGTAATATCTACAGTTTTAAAAACCTATTATTTACACTACTTAATATTTATCATGATTTAGGAAATCTTAATGCTTATCAACTAATTGATATTGATATGCCATATAATCTCCAATTTGGAAAGAAAATACTAGCTCTGGTTTTGTTTTGTTTTTTGAAAAGGATTAATTAGTTCATAATTTCTTTCTCTTTCTCTCTACCCACCCCTGTCTTCCTCTATCACTTTTTGAACATGATGGCTGATGGCTCCAATTTCTGTCAATATCTCTTTGTCAGCTGATTTTTTTCCCCTAGTACTGGAGTACCTGAATAATAATAAGATCTAGTGCTATCTTTTGAGAAATAATAACTTAAAAAATGTTGTCATTGCTGTGTAAATTATTTATCACTAATTATGATCAAAGACAAAATATTTAATTAAACTGTAACTTACTCTTGAATCATCCTGGGTATATGTATTTGTTTAATCAAAGACCAAATCATAGATTAAGCTATCAAGGGTTCTAAAAATTCAGCTGGAATAATTTTGGAAAGTCCACGGGTTCTTCTTTTCCAGAACTATTAGTAATGTAGAAGTCTTTTTTTTTTTTTAAGATAATATGGTAAATGGTAAAGAAAACTTTTCTAGTTTTCTTTGTAGATTCCTCTGGACTTTCTGCAGAAGTTGAGGCCAGAATCCGGTTCTGAGCCAAACAGACCACCAGACTGATGATGAAAATCGCTGAACTTTTTACCTTTGAGTCTGTTGCAGAAAATGATTCTAATAGCTAGGAGTAATCAAAGAGATTATATTAAAGTTGTAATTAAATTAGAACTTAAAAATGGGAATATTTAGTTATTCAGGAATATTCTTGCAGTACTTGATTTCATAAAGGGGAATAATAGTGCCCAGGAAAATGTACAAAACTGTGAGGTTTATGGCTCAGAATTTCATACTGTCTTTCAAGTGTTAACACTTACAGATCAGAAAACTGTGCATGTGCTTAAGTCACTCTCTCTGTAGTTTCTTTTAGATTGAGAAACTTCCTACCAATACATTAAGCAAAGATGGAGGAGATAAACAAATCTGTAATGTAATTAAACTAATGGATTATTATCGTTTTTAAAATAATGACTATATAATTTTAAGAAGTGCACCATCTTCATCCAAGTGATGAGAAATATCTTAAACTCTCCTTCCCCTCTATTAAAGGAAGATGTAAATCACACAAATGTTTACAATTTCCATGGTAAATCTGACTCATAGATTTTAAAAAGTTCTTTAGCCCATTTCAGTAGTTTTATTTTTTAATAAATTTTGTCCATGAAACAGCTTTCATTTTTTTTATGAATTTTTAAAATGTATATATGACAGCAGAATGCATTACAATTAATGTTACACATATAGAGCACAATTTTTCATACCTCTGGCTGTATACAAAGTATATTCACATCAATTTGTGTATTCATACCTATACTTTGGATAATCATGTCCGTGACATTCCACCATCATTTCTAACTCCCTGCCCCCTTTCTTCCCTCTCACCCCTCTGCCCTATCTAGAGTTTGTCTATTCCTCCCATGTTCCTACTCCCTACTCCACTATGAATCAGCTTCTTGTATCAGAGAAAACATTCAGCATTTGTTTTTTGGGGGGATTGGTTAACTTCACTTAGCATTATTTCCTCCAACTCCATCCATTTAATGCCATGAATTTATTCTCTTTTATTGCTGGGTAATATTCCACTGTGTATATATGACACATTTTTTTTTTATCTATTCATCTACTGAAGGGCACCTAGGTTGGTTCCACAATTTAGCTACTGGGAACTGTGCTACTATAAACATTGATGTGGGTGTCCCTGTAGTATGCTGTTTTTAAGTCCTTTGGGTACAGTCCAAGGAGAGGGATAGCTGGGTCAAATGGTGGTTCCATTCCCAATTTTCCAAGGAATCTCCATACTGCTTTCCATATTGGCTGCAACAATTTGCAGTCCCACCAGCAGAGTATGAGTGTACCTTTTCCTCCACATCCTCACCAACACTTATTGTTGTTTGTATTTTTAATAGCTGCCGTTATGAGTAGAGTGAGATGAAATCTTAGAGTGTTTTTGATTTGCATTTCTAGCAATGATGAACATTTTTCATGTATTTGTTGATTGATTGTACACCATTTCTGAGAAGTGTCTGTTCACGTCCTTGGCTCATTTATTGATTGGGTTATTTATTTATTAATTTTTAATTTTTTTTTTGGTGTTTAGCATTTTGAGTTCTTTATATACCCTAGATATTAGTGCTCTATCTGATGTGTGAGGGGTAAAGATTTGCTCCCAAGTTGTAGGCTCTCTATTCACCTCACAGGTTGTTTCTTTAACTGAGAAGAAACTTTTTAGTTTGATTCCATCCCATATATTTATTCTTGCTTTTAATTCTTATGCTATAGGAGTCTTATTAAGGAAGTTGGGGCCTAATCCCATATGATGGAGATTATGACCTACTTTTTCTTCTATTAGATGCAGGGTCCCTGGTTTTATTCCTAGGTCCTTGATCCATTTTGAGTTGAATTTTGTGCATGGTGAGAGATAAGGGTTTGATTTCATTTTGTTGCATATGATTTCTAGTTTTCCTAGCACATTTTTTGAAGACACTGTCTTTTCTCCAATGCATGTTTTTGGTACCTTTGTCTAATATAAGATAATTGTAATTTTGTGGGTTAGTCTCTGTATTCTCTATTCTGTACCATAGGTCTACCAGTCTGTTTTGGTGCCAATTCCATGCAGTTTTGTTACTATTGCTCTGTAGTATAGTTTAAGGTCTGGTATTTATAGTGGTGCCACATGCTTCACTCTTCTTTCTAAGAATTGCTTTAGTTATTCTGGGTCTCTTATTTCTCCAGATGAATTTCATGACTGCTTTTTCTATTTTTATGAGGAATGCCATTGGGATTTTGATCGAAATTGCATTGAATCAGTGTAGTGCTTTTGGTAATATGATTATTTTGATAATATTAATTCTGCCTATCCAAGAACAAGGTAGAGCTTTCCATCTTCTAAGGTCTTCTTTGGTTTCTTTCTTTAGGGTTCTGTAGTTTTCATTGTATAGATCTTTCACCTCTTTTGTTAAGTTGATTCCCAAGTTTATTTTTTATTTTATTTTTTTGAGGCTATTGTAAATGGGATAGTTTTCCTCATTTCCCTTTCTGAGGATTTGTCACTGATATACAGAAATGTCTTTGATTTATTGGTGTTGATTTTATATCCTGCTACTTTGCTCAATTCATTTACTACTTCTAGAAGTTTTCTAGAAGTTTTTAGTCTTTTAGGTATAGAATCATATCATCAACAAATAGTGCTAATTTGAGTTCTTCTTTTCCTATCTGTATCCCTATTCTTTCATCAGTCTAATTGCTCTGGCCAGTATTTCAAGAACTATGTTAAAAAGAAGTGGTGAAAGAGGGCATCCCTGTCTTTGTTCCAGTTTTTAGAGGGAATGTCTTCAATATTTTTCCGTTAGAATGATGTTGGCCTGGGGGTTAGCATAGATAGCATTTATGATGTTGAGTTATGTTCCTATTATCCCTAATTTTTCTAGTGTTTTGAACATGAAGTGATGCTGTCTTTTGTCAAATGCTTTTTCTGTGTCTATTGAGGCAACTATATGATTCTTATTCTTAAGTCTATTGATTTGATGAATTACATGTATTGAATTTCTTGTGTTGAACCACCCTTGCATCCCTGGGATGAATCCCGCTTGGTCATTGTGTATTGTCTTTTTGATATGTTTTTGTATTTGATCTGCTAGAATTTTATTGAGAATTTCACATCTATTTTCATTAGAGATATTGGTCTGATGTTTTCTTTTTTTTTGATATGTCTTTGCCTGGTTTTGGAATCAGGGTGATATTGGCCTCATAGAATGAGTTCAGAACTGCTGCCTTTTTTTTTCTATTTCCTGAAATAAATTAAAATGTATTGGTCTTCTTCTTTAAAGGTCTTATAGAATTTGACTGTGTATCCATCTGGTACTTGGTCCTTGATAGCTTCTTCTATTTCATCACTTGAAATTGATCTGTTTAAATTGTGTATATCATCCTGATTCAATTTGGGCAAATCATATGACTCTAGAAATGTGTTGATGCCTTTGATATTTTCTATTTTATTAGAGTACAAGTTTTCAAAATAATTTCTAATTATCTTCTGTATTTCTGCAGTGTCTGTTGTGATATTTCCTTTTTCATCATGTATGCTAGTAATTTGAGTTTTCTCTCTCCTTCTCTTCATTAGCAAGGCTAAGGGTCTGTCAATTTTATTTATTTTTTCAAAGAACCAACTTTTTGTCCTGTCATTTTTTTCAATTGCTTCTTTTCTTTTGATTTCATTGATTTCAACTCTGATTTTAATTATTTCCTGTCTTCTACTGCTTTTGGTGTAGATTTGTTCTTTTTATATGTAATGTTAAGTCATTTGTTTGTAGACTTTTTCTTCTTTTAAGGAATGAACTCCATGCAATAAACTTTTTTTTAGAACTGCCTTCAGAGTGTCCCAGATATTTCAATATGTTGTACCTGTGTTCTCATTCACTTGTAAAATTTTTGAATCTCCTCTCAATGTCTTCTGCAATCCATTCTTCATTCAGTAGCATATTATTTAGTCTCCAAGGTTGGAGTAGCTTTTTATTTATCATTGATTTCTAATTTTATTCCATTATGATCTGATAGAATGCAGGGTAGTATCTCTTTTTTATATTTGCTAAGAGTAGCCTTGTGGCATAATATATGGTCTATTTTAGTGAAGGACCCATGTGCTCCTGAAAACAAAGTGTACTTGCTTTTTGAAGGATGAAATATTCTATATATGTCAGTTAGGTCTAAGTTATTGATTTATTTATTAAGCTCTATAGTTTCTTTGTTCAGCTTTGTTTGGAAGATCTATCCAGTGATGAAAGAGGTGTGTTAATGTCACCCAAAATTATTGTGTTGTGGTCTATTTGACTCTTAAACTTAAGAAGAGTTTGTTTGATGAACATAGATGCTCCATTTTGGGGGGCAAATATATATTTATAAGTGTCAAGTATTGTTGGTGTATGGTTTCTTTGAGCAGTATGTAGTGTCCTTTTTTAAATCCCTTTTCATTAACTTTAGCTTAAAGTCAATTTTATTTGATATGAGGATGGAAACCCTGCTTGTTTCTGTAGTCCACGTGAGTGGTATGATTTTTCCCAATCCTTCACCTTCAGTCTGTAGATGTCTTTTCCTATGAGGTAGCATATTGTTGTCTTTTCCTCTTGGAGGTAGCATATTGTTGAGGTTTTTTTTAATTCAATCTGCTAGTCTATGTCTTATTGGTGAGTTTAGGCCATTAACATTCAGGGTTATTAGTGAGACATGATTTGTATTCACAGCCATTTTTCTTTTTGAGCTTTTAGGGGTCATTTATTTACTTAAATAAATGACAGCGGAATGTGTTACAATTCTTATTGCATGCATACAGCACAATTTTTCATATCTCTGGTTCTATATAAAGTGTGTTGACACCAATCCATGTTTTCATACATGTACTTTGGATAATGATGTCTCTCACATTTCACCATCCTTGCTAATCCCCTGTACCCTCCTTTTCTCTCCCACCCCTCTGCCCTATCTAAAATCCATCTATTTCTCCCATGCTCCCTCTCCATATCCCATTATAAGTCAGCCTCATTATATCAGAGGAAACATTCAGCAGATTTTTTTGGGATTGACTAACTTCACTTAGCATTATCTTCTCCAGTGCCATCTATTTACCTGCAAATACCATGATTTTGTTCTCTTTTATTGCTGAGTAAAATTCCATCGTGTATATGCCATATTTTTTCCCCTGAGTGTCATTATATGCCGTATTTTTTTATCCATCCATCCACTGAAGGTCGTGACTTTGTTTCTCCTCTGATTAGATTTTCCTTTAGTGTAATACCTCCCTCTGTTAATTGCTATTTTAATCCTTGTTTCTCATTTTCTCTTCATGGAATATTTTGCTGAGGATATTCTGTAGTGCAGACTTTCTGGTTGTAAATTCTTTTAACTTTTGTTTATCATGGAAGGTGTTTATTTCATCATCAAATCTAAAGCTTAGTTTTGATGGATATAAGATTTTCAGTTGGCATCCGTTTTCTTTTAGAGCTTGGTATATGCTGTTCCATGATCTCCTGGCCTTCTGCCTTTAAGGGTCTGAGTTGAAAAATCTGCTGAGATATGAATTGATCTCCCCCTATATGTGATCTGATTCCTCTCTCTTGTGGCTTTTAAATTTCTATCCTTATTCTGTATGTTAAACATTTTCATTATAATGTGCCTTGGTGTAGATCTGTTATAATTTTGTACATTTGGTGTCCTGTAATCCTCTTGTATTTGGTTTTCCAATTCGTTCTTCATGCTTGGGAAATTTTCTGATATTATCTTATTGAAGAGATTGTGCATTCCTTTGGTTTGAAACTGTGCCTTCCTCTATACCAATAACTTAGATTTGGTCTTTTGATGTTATCCCATAATTCTTGGATGTTCTGTTCATAGTTTCTTATTATCTTATTATTATTTCTTATTATTTTCCAGATTGTATACTTTGTCTTCTTTATCTGAAGTTCTTTTTTCCAAGTGATCTAATCTGTTGGTTGTGCTTTTTATTGAGATTTTTATTTGGTTTACTGTATCCTTTATTTCAAGGATTTCTGACTTATTTTTCAGAGTCTCTATTTTTTTTTTTTTGAAGCAATCTTTTGCTACCTGTATTTTCTTTTTTATTTCTTGTTTGAGTGATCAATTTTTGCCTGTAGTTGCTCATTTAGGTCATTCTTTAATTCAGAGATCATTTTAATTATGAACCTTCTGAACCCCTTCTCTGACATTTCATCAACTTCACTGTCCATGGGTTCTATTATTGTAGTATCTTGGTTTGTTTGGGGCACTTTCCTCCCTTGTTTTTTCATGTTATATATATGTCTTCCTTTTTTGCAGTGAGTATCCTGGACCTGGGTCCAATGCAAGTCAGTGAGAGCAGATCTGGTCCGGGCCTAAGCTCCAGTGGTAGTCTGCTGGTCGAAAGGGGCGGTCCCTTGATGGAGGCTGGGCTCCTGTGGGTGTCTGCAGATGGTGGGATGGATGGGGGCCTATTGTGAGCCTAGGTCCTGTGCAGGTAGTCAGATCTGGGCCAGGCCTGCCCTCCTGCAGTAGTGTGCTGTTTGAAAGGGGTGATCCTGTGTACCAGCTTTCAATATATGTGTGTGTATATATATAATTTTTTTTAGTCATAAGTGAACATAATATCTTTATTTCATTTTTATGTGGTACTGAGGTTTGAACCCAGTGCCTCACATGTGCTAGGTGAGCACTCAACCACTGAGCCACAACCCCAGCCCCTCAATTTGATATTTTTATTAAGTCAAACACTTAATTAAAATGTTAGACTAATGGTATAGTCTATGTCAGGAAATGTTGGTATCTTTGGATGATCATATTTTATTAACTGCTTTTTAACAGTAGTAATTACAGAAATAATCAATATTTACTTTGCACTTGCTAGGTATAGTGTTAGGAGATAAATCTTTATGGATCCCTTATGTTTCTGTACAGCCTGCAAGTGAGGTACTGATTTTGTCCTTGGTATTGCATTCTCTTTGCAGGATCATTAATAGTGAATAACCATGGAAAATCGCAATAGTATCTCCTTCCAGAGCAAAGGGCAGGTATTTTTATTGCTCATTACATGTGATTCAGGCTTCCTAAATTCAGGGTTGCTCACCTATAAAGCAATCCATTGCTGGTGCAATTTAGCCCTATTATTATTGTCCTATGGAAACTGGGGCTCAGGGAACTGGCATTAAAAATGCTGATCTAATGGTCACTGCTGTTGCTCTGAATAATAACTGGTTGTTCATCACTAATCTGAATCTTGTGTATTTTATTGGTATCCATGTAACTGTGGCCAGCTTACTTGGAAGAAAAGTATAATTTCAGAGCATTTAGCTTTTGGCAGGAGGCAATATAATAAGTACTTCAAAAAAGTCTCATTCAACTCTCTACATATCCATAAATTTTAGGGTGCTGAGACTATTTCCATAACCTCATGCTGCTTCTATTTTACATCCCTTACCTCTATTGTATCCAATAAAGAAAATTGGTATATTCTGTGTTTTCTCAGTTTCAAAGTATGAACTCATTCATTTAGGGATTTTCCCTTCTTTTTTCTCCAGTGGGATTCTAGATATTTAATATAATATTATGGTGTGGAGGGTAGGACAGGAGCTGAGGTACAAGAGCTGCAGAAGCTGGTCTTCAGTTGTTTGCATCTGTCCTTTTTGATATCCACTGAGTGACCCTGTCCTGTTTAATCCCATCTCTGGTTGAAACCATATTCCTCTGTGAGATCTGCTGGTTAATCCTGCAAGTCAGTATAAGTTTCATTTATAAACACTCTTACTCTCAACTTGTGTTCTCTTTTTCAGGGAACAAAATTTTGGCTGGTCTGCCAAGTGGTTTCGTGCACTAGGTGACAGTGAGCAGATGCCTCTCAACACCTGGCAGTGTCTCAGATGTCATGACTGTATTGACATGGGAAGTCACTGAGACAGGCCCATCTTCACCTTCCAGTGCTCCATGGGCAGCATGGTCCAAATAAATTCATTTATGCTGAGTTCCCATGCTTGGGTAGTGGTTTTGTCACCTTCTACAGCCCACTGCCTCACAGGCCAACGCTTTGGTTGGATATTGGGGTATTGAATGGTTTGCAAAAATTCTCCTTTAGATATTTTGCTTTCTTTAGAATATACATGTCACTTTTCAGACCTTGGAAATTTTATCAAATCTAGGATGAAAAACAATCAAATTAATGAGTTAAAATAAAAAAAAAAACAAAATAAAAACAAAACCCTGATTCATATCATCATAAATTGTTTCCATGCCTATTATTTATGGCATAAATTTGGCTTTTGTAGCACCTTGGTGAAGACTTTTTTACTCTAAGCCCTCTCCTGTCACATGATTTCTCTGGGGTGATTCATAAGATAAACCTTATCTTCTCCCTTGAGGCAGGGGAGGAATGGGTAAAAGGTCATGGTCACAAAGTATTTACTAGATTTCGAAAGAAAATACTGATTTGATCACCATGCTGCATTTGTGAATATATTCACACCATTAAATGCCACACCTCATATACCTACTAATGTACAAGTTTTCTGTGCACAGAGATGCATCAGATAGCTCTGTATTACTTGGCATATGGTAGCTTCTCAATTGTTCAGATGTGAATAGTAATTTCTGTTGATAAACAATTTTTTGTTGATTGATGTCTTTTTAAAAAATTATTTTGTATAGTTATGATTTGTAGTTCTTCAAAATGTTGGTAAGAACAGACTCATGGAAAACAATCATAATTCAGCTACATAAGATCATTGAAATCTCAGGTTTTCAATGTGCTTATTAAAAGTTCATTTGATAAGTAAAGTTTATTTCATTTAAAAAAAATAACATTTGCTATTTATGATTTGTGTGTGTTCCAAGTGTGCATAGTTATTTGTATTTTTATATATAGGAGAATTGAAAGCATACCTATGGAAAGAATAGAAATCAAGTATTTGATTTCAGTAGATTTTAAACTAAACCTCACAAACCTGATTTGTTCACAGCCTGATTGAAAAAAGAACATCTACTTTTTGGTCTTCAAATATGCATGCCATGAAATACTGAAGTAGAAAAATATTTTCTCATGTGTCTTTATATAACAAAACACATGTAGATACAGACGTCAGACACATTTTTTTTCTACTAGAGATTTGTGAAGGAAAGAGTAGCCTTTATAGATTGGACCAAACTCCTTTTTCTTTCATTTGATCCAAAACTGCATCAAGAGAGATAGTTTTTGTATGCTTTGATTTTTCTGAGTATTGGAGAGAGAAGCTACTATATTACAAATTGCCACTATTGTTCAAAGCCATCAGACCAACCATATAGAAACCTTGATAAGAGCACTTGAAAGATTCTTTTATAGTGATAACTACAGTGGAGGAGGATATAGTCCTTGGAAGTGAATACAAGGTGTTAGAATGGAGTGTTGCAGACTATTTGACACTCTTTCTGATAGTTATGGTTTTGGACTTAACTCTTAAATTACTTTCAAAACTCATCTCACTATGTCATGTTTCATATATGTATTAATCGATTAGCTTGGAAAAGGATGTCACTGGACTATTGATTTTTACTTAAAAGAGAAAAAGTACAAGGATAGTATGAACATTAAAAAGCTATCAATGCTCTATATTAGATCTTTAAAACTTTGGGAAGATAACCTTTCTCTGATGTATTGCCCATCTTAAAATGAATATTTATTAGAATTATATATGCAAGAAATAAGCAGTAGATTAAATAAACAAAATGATCATGAACTAAAATGCACCTAAGAATATATCCTCTGATAATAGCACATGTCATATATAGAAACATTAGATTAAAAATAGAAAAAAGTAACAAGAAAACACATAGATGAATCAGAAACTGTTTTGGGAAGTTTTTAAATATATCTTTATCAAATCTGTATGGTCAAGTAGACAAAAAAGAGAAGATCTGATTAATATGCCCCTCCCACAGTCTTATTTATCCAAAGAAATAACTTCTTTATACTCAATAGAAAATGTATTTTATTTTTGAGTCAATTATGATTCAACCATGTCTTAGGCCATAAAGGAGGTTTCAAAAAGAATAAACCAACATATTACAGACTATGTTTTTGGACCATTATGTAGTAATGTTAAAAAAATAACTGACAACATGAAAGCTCAGAAAATAAAGTTTTTATGTTGAGACACTAAGAACTGTCAACATTTTGGTAAAAGATAAAAGCATAAAGGAAAAAACAAAATACATATGCATGGAAACCAATGATAGACTGTCTTTCAAAATTTGTAAAACAAAGCTAAAATAGTACTTAGAGATAAATTCATGGCTTTAAATATGCAACCAATAAAACTGAAACTAAGGGAATCATTCAGTCATTTTAAAAATTGAATTGCCTTAATTGCTATATCAAACAGTAATCTATGAGAAGAAAATTATAGGCACACTTCACTTTAAGTATATGTATAGAAATCTGAAGTTAAATAACTAAATAAATTCAGAAATATGTTTAAAAACCCATACCATCACAAAGCATAGTTTATTCTTCAAATAAAAGAATTGTTAAATGTTCACTATATACCTATAATTTATCACATTAATGACCTAAAAAAGAAAATCACATGGTTTGTCAACTGAGAAAGCAAAAGCACTCAGAGATATTCAATATCTTTTATGACAAATTTCTTAAAAGGAATAGGAAAAAATATCCTGGTATTTTAGATTCTTGCAACAAAAATCTTAATTTAACATTTTACTTAGCAGAGAATTTAAATTGAATTCATTCTGTTTAGAACAGCAATCATGTAGTATAGGGAAACAGTTTTTCATGGACTCTCCTATACATATTGTTCAGAGTGCCAAAATTAAAAGGCCTGATTGGTTTTTCAACTGGAATATTTCTTAGGATTGTTTAAGCAGGTAAAAATTCTGAATAATGAAATAATGCCTTTTAGCAATACTTCATGTAATTCTCCAATGCTTCTGATTTCTCTGTAAAAGTACAGTTTTCCTTACTGCTTGCTAATGAAAAAGCAGATTCAGTAATCTTGTGTTTTTTTTCTGTGAAGCATCTTATTGTCAGCCCTGTTGCCCCGAGTCACTTATAACATCCTCTGGGATTTGGGGCTTGGAGAACTACTGTGATATACTGATACCTTGGCAACTGGTATTGTTATGAATAACAAATTCCTTTGTCTTTGAGGAGGAGTTTTTTTGTGTCCTGTTAGAATCCATGAAACTGTTGGATAACTAACTTATTTTCCTACATAGTTATTTTAGTGAACATTCTATTATTTCTTGCTCTCCTTGAAACTGACAAATTTATTTGATTAGGCAAAATCTTGTTGCAAAGAATACTGTAGACTGGAATAATTATCATTAAAACCATAGTTTTGGATTATAATGTAATAATGATAAAAATAACAAATTTAAGTTAAATGTTACTAAATATATTGACCAAATATTAGAAAAGAAAGAGAAATAATAGCCATAAAAGTTAAAAGAGATTCAAATGTATGATATGTCAAGATCATTGTACTGTCATGTGTAACTAATTAAAACAAATAAAAAAAGAGATAACACAATGTGGTTATTACTTACAAATTAAAATAATATACATAGAACATTCACCAGAATTGACAGTTAACAATTAGAACTAATAAGAGAATATAGCAACACTATTAGATTCAAAGTAAAGTTAACAAAAATTAAAACCATTTTTGTAAACTAATAACTAAAATATATTATGATAAAATATCAAATATACCCTTGAAAGAATTAAAAGTATAGAGTAAGAAATAACCCCCCAAAATATAAAATATAAAAACTTCTTAGTAAAACTAAAGTGCTTTCTTAAAAGAAAATTATAAAAATACTCTAGAAAATGAATAACTAGGAAAAAAATAAATTCAATGGGAAACAAATAAAATAAGGGAAAAACTAAAGTAAATTTAAAAGCTCAGTTAATGGAAACAAACTTCTTTTGTAGATGATACAAATTAAAAATGTAAAGGCAATGTTTTAGTAATTATGTAGCAAATTATGTAGCCAATATAATCAATAATTCACTGCACATTTTGAGGACTTTGAGAAATTGATTCTATAATAAGTAAAGAAATATATGTGTTTATGATTAAGATTAAATATATATATTTATATATACACACTCTATCAGGGAGAAGTACATACTACTTAGATCACTGAAACAGAATAGTCATGTTTAAAGAGTAATGTTGTCTCAGATCATGATGACACCATTAATCAGAGGAGAAAAGATTGACAGTCTTGAAGATGATACTGGACTAATGAACTGTAGTGAAAAATAAAGTGTAATTCTTGACTGCAATGTTTCAGATCAAAAATGTTTTCCAGAGAGCTCAGGTGTTAGGCAATTACAGAAACATTCTGAGGTTAGACTGGATTATAAGAGTAGAATCTCATCAGTGGATTAAACTATTTGATTATATTAATAATTTGAATGGAGTAGTAAGTGGCAAAGGAAGTAGGTCACTGTGGGCTTGCCTTTAGGGGCTATATCTTGTCCCTAGCTCCTTTGACTTTCTTTTTGCTTCCTAGCTGGCATGCCCTGAGCAGCTTTCCTCCCCTATTATGCCATGATATTCTGTCCCATTTAGGGCTCACATTTAAATGTCTCTGACAAAAACCATATCTAGAATATATAAACAATTCTATAATAGAAAATAGGCACTGTTTTTTCAAGTTCACAATAGATTGCATTTCCATAGTTAACAATGACATATCAGACATTTAATCTGACTAATTATTAGAGGAATTAAAATTAATGTAAGAAGCAATATATACTTAAAATTAATGCAAAAAGCAATATAGCACTTGAAATTGATATTAATGCCAACAGCAAAATACTAAATGCATTGGAATGGCCAACTTGAAAACTGTGTAATTGCCAGACTTTCAGTTAATGGTGTTGATTCTTCTACAAGAAACAGAATACCCATCTAACAATGAGCTAAGCAACCAAGACATGTAAATACCTTACACAAAGATGAATCTTGAGGTAGTAGCTCTGGGTCAGTACAGAAACTCAGCAAGACCATCAAGGCCTCCTTTCCTTTGGGTTTCTCACTTGTTTAAGTTTTCATGTTTATGTGGTTGCCTTGGGAGATAAGGTGGTTGCTAATATTCTAGGCTTCATAATATCATATGACAGCATTCAGAGAACAGGATGGACTCTTCACAGAGAACCTCTTTCAATCCCATCTCCTTCTACTAGAGAATACAATATCTTCTGGAAGAGTACTTCTTGAATCTTCTTAATCAGAAGTGTTTCACATGATGAATCTTTAGCTTCAAAGATCCTGGAAAGTATGTATCCAGCAAAGAGAACCTAGTTTAGACCAATTTGTTCCTGGAACTGAGCTTATTATCAATCTCACTAAAATTAACAAGGAAAATGATAGAGGCAAGACTTTGGAAAAGAACATTAATAGCTTCTTCCAAATTGAATGTTGTGAGGATGTAGGAAAACGTATACATTAATAGTGAAGGTTAAGCAAGTTGTTTTTGACAGTTAATAAGTACCAGTTAAATAGATCTGTGAATGGTCTTTATACCACCAATGGGTATAAAATAGAGAAAAGCTCTTACACAGTTCCATATGGAACAAGTCCTGAGACAGAAAGGGAAAAGCAAGAAAGTTACCTGGCCTGGCAGCTGGAGAACCTGGTTTCTCACTAGTTTTAATATCAAGACATCATCAAGTGAGGTGTTCACCTTTCTGGGACTTGTTTTCTTCATTTATAAAATGAAGAAACTAATGGTTCTCAAAATTCTCCAAAAAGAACATCAAAAATTCATGAATTGATCCAGTTTTTCCATAGGTAAAATAAAATATCAGTGTTTCTATTGAAACTAAGTATTTAAACTTCAAGCTTTCCTCCAATACTTTTTTAACATTTGGTGAATGCTCTTTTCCTAGTACCTTATGTTAGCAGTGACAAAATAAACAAATTGTACAAATTATTTAAAAATTCTTATCTAAACAAAAAAAGTATTATTTATTATTATGGAAACATATAGCCTTGGTAGTGAGTCTTTTCTGATATGAAATAATGCTGTTATGGTTCAGATATGAGGTGTCTTCTAAAGCTAATATGTGAGAAAATGCATGGAAATTTAGAGGTGAAATGATTGGGTCATGAAAACCTTATCCTAATCAGTGTATTAATCCACTTGAATGGATCAACTGGGTATCAACTGGAAGCAGGTAAGATATGGATGGAGGAGGTGTTAGTTGTTAAAAATTACTTTTTTGAAATTATCAAAAGCCTTTCTAACATTTTTTAAAAGTGAAAGTTTTAGAACCTACTAGTATGTAGTATTTATAGTATGTAAAATTTATGTAAATTTACCATAGATATGTTGTACATTGAACTATTAAATAGTGAAGACAAATAACATTTTATTGCAACTTCTGTAAAAAATATAGAATGATCTACCTTACACTCCAACACAGTATGCTATGATTTTAACTTCAGGATCTGTCTTTTTTTTCTCATCAAAACAAATAAGATATTACAGTGAACGTCTGGGCAGCTATCAGTCAGAAATTCAACATAGAAAAACAGATATTTATTTTACAACAGGAGAACACATTCTTCAAGTACAATTGTTTATTACATACATGGTAATTAATGCAGGTGGATCTGCCTCTAGGGTCCTTAGGAGTGAGTGTGGAGGAAGGAGTTTTTATTATTTCCCAATAAAGGACTAGAGGAGATCAAGTTTCTACAAAAAAGAAAGTTTCTCCCTGATGGCTTTGGGCAGAGAGTAGGGGAATGCTCATTTCTCCTAAGACCAGGGCTGGCACTCTGGTACCTGCTGAGTTATGGTATATGGCATGCTGTCCTCTAGAGAATGCCCGGAACTTGGGCTCAGAATGTCTGCTGAAAGAGTTTCCCCCACACACATAAAGACAATCAAGGATTGGTTCTGTTCAGTTCAAACTATTTAGAAGCCTAATAAAACTCCAGTTTCTCTCATTCTGGAGGTAAAGACAAAGGAAGTTGGGGTAATATTGAAAAGATTCTCTTTTTAATATTTAATAAAATGTAGATGATTTTTCCTAAGAGCTAAATAACTGAGGGAATTTATTTCAGTATATTCTGGCGAGGACATTGCAAAGGGATTTATAGAGTATTTTTATTGACTTGAAGTTTTTTTTTTCAAACATATACATGAGATGTGATAACAGTCTTCAATGTTTCCTTGGATCATTTGGGCTTATAAATGTTACAACTGTAACACTGTCTACTTTTTAATAAAACAAGAATCATAAAAAATTCTGGTAAGTTGCCACATGTAGTCATCGTAAATAGAGAGGAGAGATTTTTCCATATTGTAAAAGAGATTGGGTCCTCCTAACTATACACTAAATAATTTAGCCAATCTCTCACTCTATTGGCTTGGTTCCTTAATCGTAACTTGCATTAGAGATGAAATTTTATTGAGAAAGTTTCATAGTTATGAGAGACCGTAGATTATGCTATTATGTCTTTGTTCTCCAGATATTGAGATTCGAAGATATTGAGGTGACCCTGTCATCTTACATCACAACTGACTCTGGTTCCCTTTAAACTATCCATAAACTTTCTACTATCCCAAAAGAGGTTGATCTCTAGTGCAAGTGAGTCAATTTGAACAACAAAGGAATAGCAGAAATATGACTGACTATGTGAGTGAATCCATTATGTCTATTTAAAATTACAACTGCATCATGATTATTGAGAGAAGGCTTCTCTGTGTAAAGGAATCATCCTATTTTGCTTGCATCCTCTTTGGCTTGCACAATTACTACAGGATGAAGTTAGCCTTGCTCAATTTTTCAACTATGTGATCAGCTCCAGAGTCTGCAACATATTCCTGGTCTGAGTCTTCCCTTGTGCTTAACTGGCAGCCTGTACAGTCAGCTCTCCTCTGTGACTTCCAGAATGAATTGTCCTGTGGAACTGCAAACCATCATAGAACGAGGTGGATTTTTGTTGGAGTCTTAACTTTGTTTTCAGATTCATTTTCCATCTCACAAAGGTAGCTTTCTTAATTTGACAAGTGATAAAATCTCTCCTGCAAAATGTAATATTAGATTCTTCCCACTTCACCATCTCAGGAGGATTGAGTTAGAAATAAATTGTTTACTTAATGTGAAGATACTGGTCCAGAGACAAAACCCCTCTTCTCTTCGATAATACCCTGACAATGTGTTGCTAGATGACAAGTTATACGCCCACCTAGATGTTTCAGGTTGCAATGAGTTGGATAAAAACATTCTCCTTTTGTTGCTGTTGGCAAATTAATGTAATGTATTTTCTCTGCTAGCATTATGTGAATATTAAGGCCTTGAACAAAGAAAGGCTAGAAAAGGTGATTATTTGCTTTAAAATATTTTTAAAAAACTTCAAATTTAAAAAACTACCTAAAAAATACAAATGTAACTCATATGTTGAGTAGAGATCACTTTTTATGTGGTTGAACTTTACTTCTTTTAATTATGAAATGTGCTTCTTGGAGAGGTGGAAATGACCTTTTCCTAACACTTCTAATTTATCTTCTGCCTGGAGGAGAGAAAAAATACTTTAGATAAACCATCTGGAAAAGTTCTAATTTGTTCTATGAAAAAAATAAACATTCTGCTCAGCAGAAATAACCCAACTGGCAAGAGTCTTCTTTCCATTTGGATTATTTCTTATCTTGCCTTATTATTATTGTAAATTAAACCTTTACGTCTGAACTCAGTACTGAAGACAGTGTTCCCCCTGCCCTGCTAAAAACATTTTAGAGAAAGGATAAAAATATGAAGATATCTATACATATAAGGCCAAAAACAAAGTGAAGAGTTATGAGAAACAAATGACTTTTATAGTTGTTAATTCTTTTGTACCTACAGATTTTAATATGAAGTTTAAATCATTTAAGTATTCATTAGACTAAGACAAATTTTAGTGAACAAACTCCTTTGTGCAAACACAACTTAAAAGCTTAAACACATGTCAGAAATGTCAAATTCCCCACACAATCAATTTTTAGCATTTACTTGCTAAATTTTCTACGTTCCTGCCTCTGTGATAAATGCCTTATATGAAATGATGAATATAGTACACATATCACCCCCATTATACAGATAATTAAAATAACAGAGATAAACTGATTTGCTAATGATTATACAGCTAACTTCTAGAGCTAGGAATTGAATAAGGAATTTGGTTCCCAGAGACTGATCCAATTTAAGTGATAAAATTTTAATGGGGAAATATTTTGAATTCAGACTTTAGCTATGAAATATGGTCAATGTGTGTAATATACAGAAAATGGTATTAATATGAATAGGTAGTAGTTTATCACTTTTTAAGAGGCAGAAGTAAAAGAAAACAAAATATGATAGCAAATGAGCAGGAATTCAGGAATCACAGGGACCCGAACAGGAGCAGCAAATTGGTTCTAGTGGGAGAGGTTATTGGTAGCATTATGGTAAGAATTTTGCCCCATTGACCAGTCTGCTGAGATTGAATGGAATAGAACTTGGGGCTGTGGGGAGGTGGTTGTCTTTGGCATACTCCCGAGTGAATCCTGTCCTTTCCATTTCTGTTACCACAGCTTTCTTCTTCCTGTTATTTATTTCTGTAATTAGGTCCAAACTCTTTGCTGGGCTCCCTTCCTCTTGTTTTCTACATCACCATTCACTAGTTCACCAATCCATTCTCCACACTGCTGCTAGAATATGTTCTGTAACATTCAAAGCTTCTTCTCTCATTTTTTCATTTTAAATTCTTCAATTGCCTCTCATTGCCTTCAGGATAAAACTTAAATTCCTTAGTCTGACATACAAGGCCTTTCATGTGTGGTAGCTATAATATTGAAGTTACAAACTCCAATGTACAAAAATGTATCTTGCCTCATTTCAATAACTCAATTTGATTCTCCAGCTCTTGGAACTCAGCCTGCATAATGACAGGCGACTTAATCTGGACATTTTCCAGGTTTCTCTGTCCAATTTATCCATTTTCCACTCAACTCAGTTTTGAAATCCTGTCATAATCACTATGTCTCTACTATGTCCTTTCTCCTGACCACTTCCCTTGGGGGAGTATTTGAGGAGCAGCAGGACAAGTATGGTAGGAGTTATCCATGTCAACTGGGACCCCAATGGCTTCCAATCTATCTTCCCAAGGGATACTGACCACTCCCATATCAGGTGCCTGGAACTGGCTGGCTAATCTTAGATCCCTACCGGAAGCTATATAACTCCTGATCTGCTATGGAGTGCCTTTATTTTGGCATTGGTGACCTTTAGGAAGTGCCACAGAGTCTTTCTCTCTACTAACATCTTTTTTATACTCCCTGGGAAACTCAGTATTTCTATTCACTTCACCTGGAGACTTTTGTAGGGCTCTCCCAGGTCTTCTTTGTCGACCGACTCACACATTCTCTGTATACTCTCACCAAGCCCAGAGTCAAGGTGTCTATTAATGAGGCAGAGCTTGGGAAGCAGAGAAAGAGGACTCCCTGCCCTGAGATTCTCCCGAACTTCAAAATAATTCTATCATGTTCCTGCACCACACTAGGTTATTCTCAGAGTGGGAAAGAGTGGGACGAGCATCCTACAATACATCTAACTCCCCTCCTTCTCTTCCAACCTGCTCTCTCCCCAGGTGGGAGAACTTTCCTGCTCTTGGTAGGTAGGTCAGAAAAGGACTCTTTCAGTTTAATGGCATCTTCTTTCAAACACATAGTTTTACACTGTTATCACAATTATTTGAGGTTGCAAGTTGAAAACCTGGTACATTTGTCCTCTGGATTTCACTTAACAGTTTCCTTCTGGATGACCTTGTTCTTCACTCTGGAGTGGGTGATGCTGCTCCAACAGGCTAAAAGGACCGAAGTGAAGCCACAAATGGATATTCTAAATTATTGTTTTGTCACACACTCACTTCTTGATTTGTTTTCTAGCCAAGTATGTTCCTATTATCCATCTCACAGCACATATGCACACACATATACCTCACACATGTGTGCATGTGTGTGGGAGAACTGGCCAAATTTAATGACCTTTTAATATATAGCGAAGGAATAGTTGTGCCCACATGGGAATTTGGATATCTCTTCTGACTGCCTACCCCACCACAATCTGAGTTTGATGAACTCCTATTGCTTTCTATAGTTTTGAGTTTACTTTCATCATGATATCTCAGATTGTAGTAACATCATTTCTGTATTTGTTATTTTCCTTACCTATTGAAATCTTTGATTTTAAAAACTCTTATTTTCCATCGGTGTAAAGCCGTACTCCCAAGCCCCTACTTTTAGCTCATTTTCTGGCATTTACTAGTTGTTTGTCTACATTGATTAGATGGATGAACAAATGATGAGCAATTGAGAACCTAAGTGATTCAGAATAATATACCGCAATGGATTTCAGATAATTTTTTGTTTGCATACTCCCTAAAGAAGGTTGAAAATAACTCACTTTTTAAACACATTTTTAATGTTAGGATTTAAAAATGTTCATTATCCATTGAGATACTTTTAAGAGGTGTTAATTGTTAGAAGGCAACCAATATTAAAATTTAAATGTTGCTTTATTTTAAATACATGGAGTAGAATGCAAATACCATACAAATTTGATAGCTTCCACTATTAATTTAAATAGTACATAAGCAAATGCTTCTTAAATAGTTGAAATTTTTACCTTTTTTTTCTTTGAACTTACATCTCAATTCCATTTCCTATTCAGATTTTTCTACTACAGCAATATTATTTCATATTTACAAGATTTTGTGGATCATTCATAATTTTTTTCTATGCATCAAAACCATAAAAATTGAAACTTAATAATAGTTTCTTTTAATTTTCTGTAACCATTAGCTCCAAGTGTTTTTTAAAGTTTAGTTTATATTATCATAACCATATTAATAGTATGCATTGATCAAACCTGAAAAATAATAAATTTTGATAGGAAATATAGAAAAGTAAATTTATTGAAAATACCTCTAAAGAAAATGATTGGGACATGCTTTATCCTGACTTTATTCAGGGAGCTGCAAATCACCACTCCTCAGATTGGTGCTGCGGAAGTTTTTATATGAAGGTATGCCGGGAGGGTTCACTTTTTATTACAAATAGAGAGAAGCATGATTGAAAAAAGGGAAGTGGGAAAGGAGAACTTGAGGACTGGCACATTCTCAAGCAGATCAGTTTTTGGAAAGAAAACGTGAAACTTGAGGATCTGGAAAGTGGTTTCTAAGTATCTACAAAAATATCTTTCTTAGATATATGTATACCTGAGTTAAGGTCAAAATCCTGATCTAGAAGAAACTGGTATTATTTACTAAGTAAGAATAATAGGAGAAGTTTTTAGAGTTAGAATGTGTTTTCTTTTTAATAATGTTAAATTAAATTAGGATTATATTTACCTGTAGATATTTTAAACAATAAATTATTAAATAAAAAAGACTATTTGTGTTCACACAGATTCCCTGCCAATATACAATCCATCCTAGATGACATAACAGAACTTACATTCTCTTGGATGAAATATTTTCAGAGGCTTGTGGTTAGTTTTTGCTTGGCAATTTCCTTTGAAAAGACCTTACCAGGTACACTTGAACCTGATTAAATAATGAAAACCTCATAATCCATAAAGTTTAATAAATAAAGGCGCTTTTATTTATATAAATAAATAATAAGGTGCTTCAAGTTACATATAACTTTAATGTGCCTTGAGTTCTATGTAAATATGTATGTATTACATATAAAATAGTTTTTTCATCTAAGCTTTTTGTATTTTTTCAATTTAATTTTATTGGTTCTTTTTAAGCAACTAAAATTAGTTTCTATGTTCACTATGCTTTTCTACCCTAAGGAACATGATTTTAGAGCAATATTTGGTTGACTATTAATATATAATATAAAAATTAAATATAGTGGTATGATTTTATGCATACATTTTATTATAAAGCATTTGTTCAGGGTTGATGTTCAGTAGTAGATTAGTTACCTAACATATGCAAGGTCCTAACTTTAATCCTGAGCACAGCAGTACAACAACAAAACAATAATAAATTTAAAAATTGTTTATTTTTATAACTGTTATTTAATTTTTTCAGTCTTAGTTTAATGCATTATTACTTCTTACTATAGCTTCTTTATTCCTTTCCCCTACCTTACTCTATTTACTCTATTTATGTCAGTTACATTATTTTATTTAACCTTGATTCTTATGGTGAAATGTCTAGGATGACAAACAGACACACACACACAACACACACACACACACACACACGCACGCACGCACATAACTTGTGAACAGAATGAAGTGACCTTTGAATTCTCTAAGCATCACTATTGTGACTTCTAATTTTCTACTTACTTTCTCCTATTCTTTGCAGATAGACCTTTGCATCTATGTGTGAAAGGCTCTGCTCTTGCCAATAATCATGATTTAGAGCAAGAAAGAAGATTCATTAATAATTAAGCGATAGAAAATTATTAATTAAGATATGGTCAAGTTGCAATTTGTCTGAAAAGAGAAGATAATATACAATGACACAATGTGAATGGTTGTGAGAGGGACTTCCAAAGATCCTATGGTGAATAAGTGTGATGGTGGTTACTGAATAAACAGTTCAGGTGTCTCTCTCCTTTTCCTGGGCACATGAGTAACTAGCTTCCCTTGAGGCTAAATGCAGCCAGTCGGATGGAAGGAAAGGTGGTTGTGCAACTTTTGAGTCTTATTTAAAAGGATGTCTTTTTACCTGAACTTCCTATATTTTTTTCCTTGGTTTGCATCAAGAAGGTGCCCATATCTATCTTCAACTGTGCAATGAAGAAGGCGCTAGGGATGGCAGGACCACAAGATGAAAGGATCGTGGGCTCCTGAATAACTTTATGACTGATGATTCTAATGAACTTCTAAGCGAGACAGAAAACATTTATTTTTAACATAAGGGGAATATATATTTGGGTCTGTTTGGTGACCACTCACTTCAGTGATATGAAGGGGCTCAGAATAAATCATGGTGGAAAATAAAGCCTCAGGGAAAGGTGATAACACCAAAAACTTGGATCTTTCAGAAAAAAAAAAATATTAAAACAGGGAAATATAGATAAAACTAGACCACAGGAGAGATGAACATTTCAGAGGAAAAGTTGAGATCTGTTAAGAATTTATAGAAGAAGCTAAAGGTCCTGGAAAGACACTTGATACCCAAATATGGGAAGAATTGAATTGAGACCCAAGAACAATATTTCAAAGTTGAGTGTTTATCAGAGTCACTTGGAGGAACTGTTAAAACACAGATTGTGGTATCCCTCTTCCAAGTTTTCTGATTCAGGGAGCTGAGGACTTCAGTAACCTAGGGAGATCTGAGAAATTCTCCAATTTGACCTTTAGGTAGACCTGCCATGAAAAATCTTGATATACCATTCATCAAGGAAGTTGATGACACACTAAAAAGCCCACTCTCGTCATCCATAAGATATCACACCTGGGGATGTGAGAAGGGGGTTAAATCTGTAAAAGCCAAGTCTTCATAAGCCTAAAAACCAAATTGAGAGTTGTGATAAACTAGGTATCTGTTACCTAGTAATTCTATTTAGAATTTTATCATGATAATTCGCATCATGATAAAATAATCTTGTTTTAGTATAATTACTAAACAAATCAGTTATTATTTCTTTGAGTAAAGTCTGTATAGAAGAGAAGGGAGAAAGGCCAGGGATATTTTTAAAATAAATAACTCTACAAGATTAACTTTGTAATGAAGTGCACAGAAAAGCCAAGCACAATGGCACATGCCTGTAATCCTAGAAGCTCCAGAGGCTGAGGTAGGATGATCACAAGTTCAAAACCAGTCTCAGAAACAACAAAAATCCTAAACACTAGAAATCATTGTTTATGATTGTTTATGCATATTGTTGCTAAATTATTTCATGGGCTTTTGGCCAACATTACTAAATTCATATTTTAGTATTCAAAGCTTTTCTCTGCATTCTTGGCCTAAAAATTACATTATGCATTTTGGCCCCTGAAATCTGACATTCCTGCTTTTTGTCTCTATAATATTAATATTTCTTAAAAAGATAATGATGATTTTCTTAAATATCCCTAAATATATGTCCACATGGAATATTGGATGTACTTATTTATTAAATACTTCCCAAAGTTATTTTGTACCATAACTCAATATAGGATTTAAAAATTATAATAATCTGAGGAGGAAAATTTGAGGCCACCAGTTAATCACTATCTTCTTTTTTATGGTTTCTGTAGAATACAGACTTTGACTCAGGCTCAGAAATTATTGCAGAAATCTCTGACCTAGAGATTGCTTTCCTGAGTCTTCTTTTTGCAACCACAAAAATTCTTTTTATACTTAATCTCCATTTTACTTACCTGATTATTGTTGATTATTTTAGTATTTTTTATCTCTCTTAATAAATTGCTAAGGCAATGTGTGTTACATTCCTTGAGGCATTCTCTGTGCCTTGCTAGGTGCATGGTTTACAGCAGATTAAGCATTTGCTGACTGAATGAACAATAAATGAATAGGTGAACAATGAATTAAGTAATCTTATGCTATTTAATGCAGTGCGCATGTATATATTTGCATGTGTGTTACATACATGTGTATTTCTTTTGTGCATATGTATCTATAATGTGCACATACACAGATCACCTTTAATAGCATGTTTTCTACTTAAATTTTATAGAATTTTAACTGAAATTAGATATTTATTTTCTATTTTGGCATATAAAAGAATAATGATAGCCTCAACAGCTTATCTCTGCTCAACCACAATTGCTAAGTAGATCTATTTTTTTATATTTACTTAGTTTTAAAGTTTACATAACCATAGGCTGTTTGAGTCATGCAAGCTTGGAATTCTTCTTTTATTTGCAGTATTTTGACCCTGATATAGGTTTTTCTGTTGTTTTTTTGTCCTTGCATGGAACTATTTGGAATATGTCCTTTTGCCTTTTAGTTTTGGTTAAGCATGAATCTATTCTTTTGTAGTTATTTTCTCCTTTTTTTTTTTTTGGTTATAACAATGTTCAGAAGCTTCTGTTCTTTTTCAAACACCATTTGATCATAAGGGAATTGGAATGTTACATTTCAAAAATTGAACACCTCATCCTGAGGAATGAAAGACTTTGAAATGGAGGTATCCAATGTCCTTGCATTTAGACCAGAGCTCAGAGCCTGGTCTGACTTGAAAGCTGAGACATCAAAAGTATACAATTTAGCTGAGTTTTCTCAAACTAATCTTCAAGACACCTAAAATGCAAGCTCTGCTCATCTGCCTCTGTTCAGTTTCAATATCTTCTTGTTCAATTTTTGAAACATAAGAACAAAGGTTCTACGGGAAATTGTTAGTTAATGAACCATGCGTATTGTAAGAATGAAGGGACAAACAAACAGTAACAAAAATTGGGATAATTCACCATTTTCAACTTCTCCATCATTTGTTAAGTTAAATAATTTCTACTCAACAAATAAAATTTATTTTTGAATTATCACATCACCTTAAATTTTTTGTACCCATTATGCTCAAAAATGTGATGGCCTATAAGACTGTAAATAACTATTTACTCATTTAACTTTAATTAATTAATTAATTAATTAATTAATGGTACTGGGGGTTAAACCCAGGGGTGCTTTATCACTGAGCTACATCCCCCTGCTCTTTTAATTTTTTTTTTTTGAGATGGGGATTCATAACTTGCTTAAGGTCTTACCGTGTTGCTGAGGATGACATTGAATTTATAATCCTCCTGCCACAGTTTCCTGAGATGGTTGGATTGCAGTCATGTGCCACCATGCCTGGCTTAAGTGGACTATAGGAGGTTTATAAAATTTTGTTCAATACACAATGTTTAGTCTTATCTATCTTTTGTTTTATCATAAAGTTTTTCTAGTATTAATTTGTGACTCAATATATCTTTGTAAAAAAATTATCATGTAAATCATATACATTCTTTATAAAAATGTGTATGAGAGACAATGAATTTCTTTAACAAAAACATGTTCGTATTAATAATACTAATCTTTTTCATTTCTAACCAGAATAGTCACTTTCATGTTCTTTAAAATCAGCTTTCAAAATCTTACTTCTGGACATTCTTTATTCTTTTCTGAATATCAAAATTGACTCTTTTCTTTCCTATCACACTGAAGTTTAATCATGCTTTGAAATGACACTGAAGTCCCTGCTTTCATGGGAAGCATTAATAACCAGCCTCTTTGTTTAGATTTCCAGTTGAATGTATTGACTGTAACATTTCTGTCTGTGTTTTAAACAACAGATATTTTTAAGCAACTCCTCTTTTCTCATGAAGTTATGGACATTGTCAAGTGATTCTTACAATTTGCCAGCAAAATAAATGCAATTGCAAACTATAGATATAATTTTTAAAATGAAATAAAGTATTAGAATAACATTTGTAAATAACTCTTAGTGACTTAGAAGCAGAGAATGGTGTACATTCCTTTGTTTCAGTAATATTCAGAGTATTCAATGGATTGTTTTGGTGTAATGAGGAGAAATCCAAGCAGAGCAATCGGTTGTTTAGCTGTAAGGGACAGATTTTGAAATTCAGAGCTACTGAAGTGATAAGAGTTTTCAGAATCAGGGTAAGGTAGTAACAGAAGTGTGTGTGTGTGTGTGTGTGTGTGTGTGTGTGTGTGTGTGTGTTAGGAGGAGTGGGACCAGCTGTCTATGTGGGCGTTCACTGGTTCACTACAGATTTTTTCTCAAGCTCTAGGTTACTAATCAGCAGATGAAACTTTCTAGGCCTTAGCAGAGGCAGCTCATTCAGGCATGAAAACTGAAAGGAGCAGTAAAAGACACAAACTGCTGGGAGGTATTGGACCTCTATCCTACCTGAAAAGGAGAGACTTCATGAAAACACAGAATTTGGCTGAAACCTTGTTCAAGAAGGCCAAACCTTAGGGATAAGGCCAGGCCCTGGAGTAAGTAAGAACCAAACTAAGCCGGGACTACTTTAACAAAAAATAAAACCAAGTGATCCAGGGTCCCAGGATTCTACCATGTCTCTTCGGTCTTCAAGTGCATCATTGTCAAGATCATTATGCTTGTCTGCATTGAGTGCTTGAAAGGGGAAGGAAATAAGGATTTTACAATCTTACAGTTTTAATAGTCAGGCCTTGAGGAAGTTGACTTTATTTCTGTTCATCTTCCGTTTGTTTTAATCAGCTTTTTTGCTACTGTGAGTAAGAGGCCTGACCTGCACCATTGTAGAGGATGAAGAGTTTATTTAGGGGCTCACTCGCTCAGAGGTCCCAGGCAATAGACAATGGGCTTCCTTCCTTGGATCTTGAGGTGAGGCAGAACAACAAGGTTAGAAGAGTATGGTGAAGGGGAGCAGCTCACATAATGATCAGAAAGTAGAGAGTCCACTGGCCCCTTACAAAATATGTACTCCAAAGGCATGCCCCCAGCGACCCACCTCCTTCAGACACACCCTACCCACATTCAGTTATCACTCAGTAAATGACATCAGGGGATTAATTCACTGATCAGGTCAAGGCTTTCATAACCCAATCATTTCTCTTCTAAACCCTCATGCATTCTCTCACATATGAGCTTTTGGGGGACACGTAATATCTAAAGTATGACAACATTACTTAGAACTCAGGTGCATGTTCACGCCAAACTCCATGGGAAACTGGGAAAATTGTCTGGCTGTAAACTGGTAAGAAGTAAAATTAAGTTTGTTGATTAGCCAATCCCTGAAACATTTGTAAAGTACACTGAAGAGTAGAGTGTTGCTGGGAGCTGGAAGAAGGGAGAGAAATTAGAAGTTAGAAGTTTTTTATGGCTTCCAAAACAATGTCCATTCTGAGATACTCATGTTTCTATATTCAATAGTAGCCACATTGTGCTGAAGAGTAGCTGCTCAACTTTCCTGAGGACACTCAGAGAGAAAATGTGTAATATTATATGAGCTTAAGTCAAGTAATCTTGCTATGGATCATATTGCACTGATTCCACAAAGTTCATTATCTCTGAGCCCAAACACCATTGACTTTGGCTAAATGTGTTGTAGATCCATGTAGATGTCCGTATAAGGGCCTCTCACGGGGTCTCAATCCTTTCTGTTAGCAAAAAGAAGCCAAGCATCTGAAACTTGTTCTCTTTTCTAATTGGAAAGATGTGCCTAAAGTCCATGCCAGTCCTAACACACAATAAGTTTTATTTAAGGATTTTAGATACTTAATGTCAGATATGTGTGGTCATTTGACAGTTTGGTTTGGAAGTGATACAATGATTTGTAATAAATATTTTGCCATCAATGGCCAATGAACATAAGAGTAATATTACAGAAGGCATCTCCATGCGATGAATTAAACATTGTCAGATATATTTATTGCTTAACAGTTTGATGTATTTTCTCTGCTTTGCTCTGAACTATCATAAGAGCAAGATGGGAGTTGGCAATGAAGAGAGGGATAAAAGAAGACCAAAGAGATGGAATCAAAATATCAACACAGGCAGTGTATGGGGCATAAATAGCCATTCCAGATAAACTCAGGAAAATCCTCCTTTTGTCTTTGTTAATGGGGATGATCCCATTTGTGTGGAACACTAGAGTGCATTTAGATTAAGTGTTCTCTTCAGTCTTGTTTATAAGCTCTTGAAGATCCTCAGAGCAGAGAGCTGAATGATTCTGGGAAGCTTATCCTGAGCTTTGGAGAGATTATCCCCAAGTTCACTGGCAGGCCTGCAGAAGGTGACCTGCCTGTTATCTCAGAATGCTCCATACCGCAGAGATCATCAACACCATTATGGCCCTTGCTGCCTGTAAATGCCTTTAAGCGGCTTTAGATAGAAGATATATGGCCTGGGCCTGGAGCAGAAAATTTCATCACCACAAATTCTCTGCTGGGTCCTTGTTTAGAAATAGAGCTCACATCTTTGGGTTTGACAGGAAAACAGCAGCTGTTTTCTGATCATTTGGCCATCTGTTCTTTATCGCTTATATTATTAACATTTATAAGGGCTAATTGGTATTTTGAAGTGACTAAGATGATTGATCAAGGAATACCCAACTATGTATATCATGATGACTGCCTTAAAATTGCCAGAGGGAGAAGTGCTAACTTCATATTGTCTCAATTCTGAAACTATGTCCACCTGGCCAAATTCTCTTACTGTGATAATAAGGGAGCAACATAAAAAAATGTCTGCTTTTTCTTTTTTAAGTTAACTCTACTTAATCAAATTCCTTCATGGTCAGTCCACATAAAGTCTCACTGATCATCCCAGGTAATGAAAATATCTTTATCACTCAAAAAGTATTTCAAGATCCATCAAGAATTTTGGAATTTGTCATTATTGTTTTTATTTTTATTTGCTTTTGTATTTACTTTTATATACCATTGTCAGTTTTGTGTTTTAGTAAGGTTCTTCTGAAAAACTAAGATTGTATTCTTTAGTTTTATTCACCTTACTTACAAAAAAAAAAAAAAAAAAATGGAGTGCTGGCTGGCCCTGAGTGGCTATATCCTAAATGTTTGAGATGAGACAACTGTAGAATGAGCCAATTCTAAATAATAAAATAATGGCAGAGATTCTGCTCTTGGATTTGAGGTGTATAAATTGTTATAACTGCTGGCTTATAGAACTAATACTTTTCAAAAAGCCTACAAGGTACAGTCATCTTGCCTGAATTACTATAATATTACTCAACTCCTTTTTGTGCATTTCGCCTTTTTCTACACCAATTTATCTTCTATACTGCAACTAGAGTGATGCTTCAATAATGTGAATCCATTCATGTTACTGCTCTAATTAAGATCTTTCAGGAGTTCTTTATTTATTTCAAGACAATGTACACATCTTGGCAAAACATTCAAATTTCATTATGGTCTGGCTCCTCTAGGTGTCCTGACCCCTGCCATATTTTCTAGCTTCATCTAACTACACATAGAACTATACATCCATCAAGGTTTCTTGTGTCTCCTTGCTTTTGCAGAGGCTTCTCTCTGTATTTAGAATACACTTTCTTTCTCTCTCTCTCCCTGTCTCTCTGTCTCTCTCTCTCTCTCTTTCTCTTTCTCTCTCTCTCCTCTCTCTCTCTCTTTCATCTGAAAAACCCTAACAGACCATAAAGTATCACAAACGTGTCTATCTCCAACCCACTGCCCTCCACTGTACTGTATTATATGCCCCAGTCTTGTCCTCTGATCATATATCAACCCTCATCTCTCTGCACCACATGCTTACTCAATAGTTTGCTCCCCTGCTATGTTTAAGCTCCTGGATTGTGAAATAGATGTCTTCTATTTCTAGAGTCTCCACAGATTCTGGCATTCAGAAATTGTTCAATGACTATTTGGTGAAAATATATAAAGAAGACATTATAGCAACAATACAACTAATTCCTAATCCTTTTTCAGCATTTACAAGGTAAGAACAAAATGTTCATTGCATGCACTGTAACATTCGGTTCTGTACAATAATCCTTGGAGTAAGTACAGCTATTTTTTTTCATACTGCTCACGGCTTTGCGTTTGACAGGAAAGGTAATAATAACAGTCGGATTTACAACTAAAAAATGCTTTGAACACCATGCTAAAAACTGGGGGCTTCATTTTATTAGTATTGATCAAAGTGTTTTGAAAAAGGGGTAATATATATTTGGCATCTGATTTACTGTGTTATTGGAGGGCTATCTTGGAAAAGGAAGAGATTAGAGGCACAGAGTCCATTAATAGGCCATTTCAAAATTCAGACAAGAAATGACCAAGATTCAACTCAATAAACAGCAGTGAGAATGAAATCCAAGACTGGTTATAAAGTATATTGCCAATTAAAAGTCCACAGGATTTCAGCATCAGATGAGTATAATTTTCAGGGTGAGGAGGAAGGAAGGAAGAAAAAAGGAGCCTAAACAATTTCTTCAGGTTTTGTTGTCACAGGCCTTGATCTAACTTTATTACAAGTGATTTAGGACATTTGTGTCCTCAGAGTGCTATATTGTAAATATAGTAACTGTTTGTTTATTATTAAAATGCATTCATAGCACACCTGATTCCAAAGTTTGTATGAAAACCTTTTTATAACAATAATAGATATATTGCTTTCAAAAAATATGAAAATTATTCTTTTCATGTCAAAAAGAATAAGTTCAAAATTATTCATCATTTTTTCATTAAACAGATTGCATTTTCATTTTGCTTCTTTTTCTCACACCAGTTGCCTGATGGCAAATCAAAACCTGGCCTTCAATAATCTGAAAAACTACAAAAACCATTGGATAGAATGAGGGGAAACAAAGACATTGGAAAGGAGACTAATGTTGTTGAGAGCCACAGCCGAGTCAGGATGGCGCATGGCATTTTGCCAGAAGGAGTGGTTGAGAGGTGACACCAGCAAGCCATTAAGATGATGATAATTAAGTTAAGCTGTGTATAATTGCTGTAACTGGATGATGCTGGATTGAAACAGGCTGTGTATTCAGTTGTATATAGACCCCTGCTGTCTGGCAATAGGGCAGCTCCTGCTGCCTCAGGTGCCTGCTACTTTTGAGTTCTCCCAGAGTTCCCATTGAGTTCCCGTTGAGCTCCCGTGGAGCCCTGTGGAGGGTGAGGGAGTTCCCGGGGAGTGCGCTTGGAGTGCTGGTGGAGTTCCAGCAATAAAGGAGTTTCTGTTTGAACCTACAAGTGCCTCCTGGCGGCTTGGTTATTTGGTGCCCAGCCAGACTGCGGCATAATGTTAAATGTTTCTGGTTAAATAATAGAAAAGGGATTCAAAAAACAGGTAAAAATAAGCTCCTGTGAGGTGTCTATAAAACTTAGGGTTATATAATTTTCTAATTTTATGTTAGCCACATGATTTCTTTAAGTAGGCTATAGAAAGATAAAGCCTTAGCTTAAAAACAACTACTCCTAAGGAGAAGTAAAAAGTGGCCAAAAGTTTCTTGATTTATCTTTTTAACTTTAATTTTTATATTACAGTTGATAGTTTTTTAATCATTTAAATAAGATCTTGAGAAAGGACAGTGACTTTTTCTTTCCTAAAATAATTTGTTCTGATTGCAACAGGTTAACATATCCTGGATTACACTGCATAAAATATCATTATAGTCTGGTTCTTGATTATACATTATTATTACAATTTTTATAGTTATTTTTACATGATGACATACTGTGCTATTACATTATATACACATGTATGTGTATGTAGATTCTGATAGAGATTGCTCTCTCTATATATAATATTCTCTTTTTCCACACACAGAGTCATGAACACACACATATATGCATTCTCTACTATATTTTCTTAGAAGATCTTCCCTTTATTTTCTTATTGGTTGTAGTTTGCTGATATAACTCTATGTATCTCTATATAGTAAAAGTCCATAAGTGAAAATCACAAGTTATATTAACCCTAAATAATGTTTGGGTATACCTCAATGTACCATAGAAAGTATTTGAAATCAATAGATACTGGCTCTAGAATTTGTCCAAATATCTCCTCTCACCCCCTCTACAACCACCCCAATGATGGAAATGGTATGGACTCCAATAATACAAGAAAATGAAAGTTTTTAAGACATGCTTGACTTTTCCTCCTTGAACTCACCCATTGTCTTTCTATGTGCTGTTCCCATTCAATTCACTATAGCAAAATTTCTACTAAAATTATGGATGCTGAGGTATACCACTATATATTCCTTCAGCATTCAAACACTCCTTTTCCCAGACCCTAGGAGTGAAGTTGCTGATTTAACCATTGAGTTCCTCTCCAGGCCTGGTCTTTGGCCAAGCAGAGCTACCTGATACAAGTGGAAGGTATCTTACATTCAATGGGAGCTATGATTTGTATCTCCCTTATCTTGATTTGGGGAAAATATGCAGGGTAACTTCACCTTCAGAGCAAGTCATGGGATTTTCTGAAGCCTGTCTTGAAACTGCATCTCAGACTACTTTTTCCTTTTTCTCCTTTCTGTTACTCTCATGACCACACAGGGCTGTATTTGAATGTACTCTATTATAAAACTCTCACTTGAAAATTTCCATCTCAATTTGGCATGTAACAACAGTTTTGTTTTAAAGAAGAAACTTTTTATTTTTTTTTTCTATTTTGTGTTCTATTCCTCCAGAGAGCAAGGAAGAAGCTACCCTGTGAGGAGAGAGTGAGAAACACAAAGGTTATATTATTTTGAAAACAGATATTTTGACTGTGTCTGAGATTACTGTGTGACTTAGAGAGTTATTTGCAAATTACATGTACCTGGCACTTGAGCAAACTCAGTGGAGTCATTATTAGCATACTCCATCCCCCAGAATCTTGAATTATTAGTTAGCCCAACCACAATCTCTCTCTCAAACTCTTAAGCAATTAAGTAAATTGGGGGAAGAAAAGTACAAAGTATATGTTTCGATCAATTTTATTTCATTGTAGCATATGCCCTGATTCCTCAGTGTACATCTTTAAAATATAAATTATATTTATACGAAGAGTGTGGGGGAAGGAAGCTAGCTAAATTTAAAAATGACCAAATACATCTCTGTTTTAATCTTTGAGCTTTGCGTTTGTTAAAATTTTGTCAATATTGCATATCAACTTTTGTTAAAATTTATGTCACGGATTCATTATACTTATTGTGCTGATTAGCCTCTTCATTAATGAGCTTTGAGCCAGTATTTTGAAATAACTTGCACACTGCAATACAAAGCAAAAGATGTTTATTTTGGTTCACATTTCTGGAGGTTGAAGTCCAAGACTACTAGTTTGGGTGACTGACAAAGGTGAAAGAAACATCATGGTAGTAACATGTGTCAGAGTACTCACATTCTGAACGAGGAGGCAAAGACAGGACAGGTAAGAGGGCACAATCTCAATGACTTAAGGGATTCCCACAAGTTCATACCTCCTAATAGTCCACAGCACCTCCTAATATAACCACCCTAGAAACAAAATCTTTAACAAATGTAACCTTGGAAAACACTAAATTATCCATATTCAAATAATAACATTTCTTTTCTGGTCCCCAAATCTCCTTATTCATTTCACAATACAACATACATTAATTGCATTGCCAAGACTCTAAGTCAGTGGTTAGGGCACTATCTACAAGTCCAAGTGCAAATTCTCCTCCAAGTTTCAAGGCAAACCCAGCTGTGAACCCCAATGAAAGTACCAAAAAAAAAAAAAAAAAAAAAAAAAAAAAAGTTAAGTTAAGTTCTCAAAAAAAAAAGAAAGAAAGAAAGAAAGGCTTGAGATAAACATTCCTATTCAAAAGGGAGAATCATAAATTAAAAAGAAAGGATTGGGGGGCTGGGGATGTGGCTCAAGAGGTAATGGGTATCGTGCTCTCCTGGCATGTGCAGGGCAATGGGTTTGATCCTCAGCACCACATAAAATAAAATAAAGATGTTGTGTCCACCAAAAACTGAAAAATAAATATTAAAAAAAGAGAAAGGATTGGGCCAAAGCAAGAGCAAAACCCATTAGAGAAAACATTAAATATTAAAGCTTCTTATCTGGCATCCAAGGCAAACTATGATGAGAGATATGCTTCTAAGGACTTGGGGAGAACCATCCATTCAGCTTTGCTTGTATAGCCCATAAAGCCACTCTCTTGGGTTGTCTCTGCACACTGCTGGAAGGTTTTCTCAGCAGACGTTGCATTCTCATGGCATCTCTCTCTTCCTACAATCTCCATTGCAACTTTGCTACCACAGCTATGTTACAAATTATCTCATCAGGGGTTCCTTGCAGGGCTTCTGACTCTGAAATGCATTTCCTGGTATTACAGACTTCACTTTGAAATCTCAAAGGAAATGTTCATAGCTCCACAACTCTCACATACCACACACTTAAAAAATCAGTGTCAGGTCGATGTTGCCAGAGTACTTTGTTGACTAAACACAGGGAAATGGATCCAGGGGCCATCTTAAGCATGTAGAGCATCCCTGAGCTCTTTCTTGAAAGGATTTTACCCTCAAAAGTCCCTATAACATATCTGTATTTCCACACTTCTGAGCCTGAGATGAGAAAGCCTTACAGATTTCTGAGATTCCCTGGGAACACTTTCCTTGTCCTGATGCAAAGCATGTGGCTTTCTTTTAGGTGCTAATCTCTTGAACAACCACACCCTCCTTGGCCATACTTTCTGGTTCTTTTCCTGAGCAAATGACAAGTTCTCATGTCCCTTTACTCTTCTCTTTTTGCTCCTGATTGTTACCAAAAATTTGGTTAGAGGCAGTCAATAATATCCAAATTTCAGTCTCATTGTTTTGTTGCCTTGAAATCTCTGCCAAATCAATTAGTCCATCATCTTCGAACTTAGCCTCCCACTAAGTGTTGGGGCAGGAACAAAATGCATCCCTCCAATTTGTTTTTTTGTCTTGATGTAACAAGAGGTGCTTTTCCTCCAGTTCCCTGTAGAAGTCCTATTTCCTTCTGATACCTCATTGGAATGACCACTATTATACACATTCTTATCAGCATTCCTGTCTTCTGAGCCCTTGCCATAATTACCTATTAAATTATATTTAAAGCATTTTAGGCTATCTCTATATTGTTACTACAAATTCTTTAAAATTTCTCTGACAAACCAATTCCAAAAACTCCTCCACATCTTCAAATGTAATTACAATAGTGGGGCCACTCCTTTGTACCAGTTTTCTGTTTTAGCTTCATATCATTCTACCAAAATACCTTACACAAACTACTTATGAAATAATTTTCCTTGGCTTATAATTCTGAAGGTTGAAATCTTAAGATCTGGTAGCACAATTGGTGAGAGTCTCCAGCAGGGGTGGTTCACTATGTTGAAAGCTTGTATTTAAATAAAGGTTCATATTCTGAGCCAGGAAGCAGAGAGAAAGAGAAGACCAGCGGGTTTCCTCAATCCCTTTTAAGGGTACACCCCAATGATCTAAGGACTTCCCATAAAGCTTGAGCTCCTAAGAATCTACAACATTCTTCATATAGCACCACACTGGGGAACCAAGCTTTAATACATGTTGCTTTGAAGGACACTACATATACACAAACCATAGTTTTCTCCAATCTCAAATACTCCACAAAATTCACTGTACAAGATCTATATTTGAGTATGAATAGTTATATGTGAGATACACTCTCATAACAAGATGCATGACCATTTCCTTTCTGTGTTTCACACAAAATAATTTTGTCTTTATTTTATCCTCCCTAATTAAAAAAAAAAAAACAGTTAATAAGTTTGCTATTCATTGGAGAAGAGAATACATAGACATTTCGAAGGTTTTCCTGTGAGTAAAGTTTATATAAATGCATTTGCAATTCTAAAAAATGTTCTTCGGAGTATTGTTTTTTAACTATATTATAAAAAATTCATAAAAAGGCTCAAATTTGGGATAATAATTTGTGTATATATATATATATATATATATATATATATATATATATTAATTTATATATATATATCCCCATACAAATTATAAGAACAATTGTTAAACTACTTCAGAGCATATCACAAAGGAGAGGGAGAATGAAAAAGAAGAATATAATGATAATATTTTATCCTTAGATTCTTTAACAAAGCCTTCCTAGGAAAACACAATTTTTGTTCTATTCATTTATATCAAAATTATAAAATTTTAATTTGTTGAAAATTTATGTTCAAAGAAAAGCATTTAAGTGAAGTCAGGAAGAAAACAGAAAATATATCAGTAACTAAATTATGGTTATTTTATGATGTAAAATGTAGACACAAGATTGTTCTCGTTCAGTTAAGCAAAAACAATGAATGTAATGAGCAACATGTGCTACATTGAACTCCGTCTCAAAATAAGCAAGAAACATTATTTTTTTCAAGTGTAATTAGTGATGATAATTAAGTTACATTAAAAATTTTTTCCAAGAGCTTTACAAGTTTTTGTGAAAGGTAGCTATCCCAAAGTTTAAATAAAATTATACCTAACTGAATTTCTTTAATATTAAAGCAATTGTATATAGAATTTTAATTTTTCTGAATTTTGGGGGATTCTATGTATAATAGATCTGGAAAACCTATACACTCAGTATTTCTGACTATTTCAATAGTTGATATGAAAGACAAAAATGGAACAGGAAGCCACAGTTAATATAAACCAACAGATTACCAAGAAACAAAAGATAAAGAAAAATTGCAAGTAGTATGGGAGGAAATGATTGTGATTTGTGTTCCTGGAAACCAGAATCCAGGTATCATTCCCCTGGTGCTGAAGATTGAACACCCGAGGAATTCAGAGGCAAGAGTAAAAAGTTTTATTTAAAGGACATGGGGGTGGGGGTAGGAGGGAGAGATTCCTCCAGAGAAGAGGGGGTCTAAAGCTGGTGCCCAAGGGAGTGGGGGCATCCTGTTTCTTTCATAGATTTCAGAGTTCCTTTTTTCTCATTACCCCTTCTCCTCTTACCTTGCCTACATGACCAAAAAGTGGGGTGACCAAGGGAAGTAAGGAGCCATCCAGGGGTGAAGGCAGGAAGGGAGCCACCCAAGGGGTACAACAATCCAATACTGGAAGGAAAAAATCCTCTGGAGGCAAGTAATCTTGGCAAGAAGTTGGAGGAGGGAGAAATACTCTAGAGGGATTGACTTCTTTCCTTTTGAATAGACTCCCATCTTTATTCATTATCAACACTGGCTGTCCTTTTGTCCTCCTGTCTCATCCCTCCTCCAATTAAGGGAACTCTTGCTGCTGTAAGGGTGAATGAACAATGACCACTCTGGCTGCTTTTGGGACAACTTGGAGCAAGTTTGGGTTTCCCTTTTAGGAATATTTTAGGTCAGTCAAGGGGTCCGTGGTAAAAGTCAGGTTTGGAAAAAACAGGTTGGAATGTCATCTGAGAGCTGGGTGCTTCTATGAGAGAAACAAAAAGACTCGAGTACTGGAATGCAATTAATACAAAATAAATGTCATAACATTTGGAATATGCCAATGAATATCATGATGATAGAAACCAGTAATTTTCACCAAGAAGTGCAAAAGCTAAGAAGCTGTTCCCATGACAAGGCCAGTAAGAACTTGGCCTCTATGTGGGAATGTAAATCTTCAAGGATATTAATTACAATGCCAGAGTTATCAGGAATGTAAATACAACATTTAGTTTTTATAATGTCACATATGCCCCCAAAGATGTAGTTAAGATATCTAATGTCATTTGACATTTGTAAATTACCTTTTTATTTCATAAACTCTTTGTTTAGTAGAGATCCCTTTTTTATGTTACTTAGCGCTTAGGTAATCATAGTATCAATCAGATCAAATCTGTTTATGAAGAAGGTTAGAAATATTTATAGGTCTTAAATTGACTAAAAAAAAAACTTCTGCCTGTGGTTATCAGGCATTCCTGTCCAACAATCCCTCTTTTGTAGACTCCAGTCTTACTTATTCTTTATGGGGCTAACACAAGTGTCCATCCTAAGTTACATTAAAATAACTATTCCTTTTTCATTTATATGACCAGTTGTGGCTGAAATTTGGTCATAACTTGTTTTGCTAGGTGTTTAAAACCAAGCTGGTCAAATTGACCTTGTTCCTATCTATTCTTAAGAGTTCCTTCAGGGAGTCACTCTTGGGAACTCAAGAGCAGCCTCTTAGTTCCTCTAGTACCATCTGCTAGGATGGGTCAGGGTCTTGTTGACCACATGGCTTCACTTGAAAGCATCAGGGTCATCTCCTTCTCCAATGACCCTTCTCTTTGCAGCATGTGCATTAGTTTGCTTTCCGTTCCCCATGGTCTTATTGATCCCCATGATCCGGAGGTCATGTGGCCCATAGGTGAAAAGCCCTTAGAGAAGTCTTTCATTCCCTGGGTTAGAGGTGAACTCAGAGGGTAAGAGCTAAATATTAGCTGTATTCTTTCTTAGCCCTTTTACTTCCTTAACTTTAGTCTCTTATTTAAATTTTAATTTATGAGAGCTCATTTATCTGTATGCCAATTTTGATACCATGTACATGATATATGGACACAAGGACATATGTAGACACAACAACAAAGTGCACAGGTGTGAACACATACATAAAAGAGACAGGAAACAAAGATTTTGTAGCTTTTTGTAGTTAGATCTCCACAGGTATGAGGCAATGCAAGAGATGTTCATTAAAACCTCTATTAGATGTAAATTTTTAGAAATTAAAATAGAGTCTATTAGATTTTTACATTATGATTTCAATATAGGGAAGGCCTGTACAGTTAAAAATGTTAGATGTGGATATGTAAATCAAATGTTTAGGTGGCCACTTGTTCTCAATGGCTATCAGATTTATTCCCAACATCACTATGTCCTTAGGATTTTGTAAAAGGAAACTTTTCCAATGTATTTGAGCTAAACCTTGAAAATTCGCCTCTGAACAAAAACAGAGTGTAAAAAAATCTATAGTTAGATAAAATAAGACTGATCAAAAATATATTAATTTACATGTACAGGATCAAATGTGAGTTCACCATGAAACCAGGAACTCAAATATACAGAATTTAAACAACAACAACAAAAACAAACAAACAAAAAAAAACAAAAAGAAAAACAGGAGCTCTAAAAAAAGTGACCCAGCCATAATTACTCTAGGTAATTAAGGAGCATGCAGAATATCTTTATTAGATCAGAGTTCACTTTTTGGCTCAAATTAGAGTCAGTTCAGATATCTAAAAGATATGAGAGCCCTAAAGTCCTCAGGTAAAGAAAAGACTTGTATATATGAGATCATTCCATTTTTCATCTCCATGTTACAGTGTGTAGGGAGGATCTTATTAATAAACAGGGTGGTAGAGTGCAAGAGCAGGTAAGATAGCCAGCCACTTAGATCCCACAGGAATTTAAAGATGAAATTTTTATTTTTTCTTTGGTCTCTAACAGATCCTCTGCAAGCTTTGTAAGTCTTGCAAGCTCTTCAAACCTCTGCAGTCCTTGGAGAGAGAGAGATCTAGCAGAAAGTAAGTAAGGGAAGCTGCTCTTTTGAGCAAAACCTCATGCATAGGGCATTTTAACAATTTTTTTTGAAATTTCTCCAGTTGGTAATTAGGCCAGGATTGTTGCAGAAAATTATGAGACATCATCTCACATTACTTTTGGGGACAAGGCTTCCCTCTGAACAACATGAAACAAATGAACTTAAGAGAACAGAACTCAGGTGCCTGCACTGAGGAACTCTTTCTTTGTCCAGGGGATATCTCCCAAATGCTGGAGGCTCTAGCTCCTTGAGACTCTGAGTGACCAGAAGTTTTTGCCCCTTCTTCCATGCATCAGCAGTTTTTGCCCCTAGTTCCATGCATGACCTCTGGATTTAACTACTGCCTTACCAGCATGGTCAGAATCCATCTGCTTTTTAATGGGTGGCTATGAAAACAATACAAGACTCAGGAATATCCACCCTTATTATGTGACTTTTAATGCCTGGAAGAACATGGGACAACTTTTTGAAATGAAACTTGACATGTCTGTGTTGAGCCTCCCATTAGTTAATAAACTTTATTGGGGGGGTGGGGTGGGAATTGGGTCTCACTTAGAATGGAGGATCATTGCTGAGTCTAATTTACATTTTTGGCACAATTTGAGCTTTTTAAAGAAGGTCTGAGAAATCCTTAAGCCTGCACATGGGAACCTCAGACTGTTTCCTTCCTTTTTACAGAACAGGCTGAGCTATAGAATGCAATTAAAACTATATTTCCCTCTGATGACCATGATTCTCTATTAGATAGAGAGTTGATACTGAGATCATGTTTGGCAGCAGAAGAACACTAGGGATAAAGGCTAGAATAAAGAGTTTATGCTTGCTGTGGACCAAAGGAATCTTCAGAGGGCTGTGGGAATAAATCTTCCTTTTTGCAGTTGAAGAAGCTATTGGAGTGCACAGGAGTACAGAAACAACAATGGGGAGAATCCCTACAGATATGTAAAGGCTTAATATTTGAAGAAAGGGAACCTAGGCATTTCCTTAAAAACCGCTGCAGGTCCCTCTCTCAATACTAGAGTGACCAGTGAGGGGTGGGGGTGCTTGGGAGAAGCAAACATGGGAATGTGCAGTATGGCTCATTGAGAGGTACATCTGTTACTGGGGCTTTTGCTCAGGGCCACTTGATGTACCAATCTCCATAGGATACTCCATAAGGGTGGTCAGGAGAGGAGTTGGTGAAGAAACCTTTTAGATTCACAGGGGAGTGGCCCCAGCCAGAATCTCACAGTTGTTCTAATCCTTTGTCCATCTCCACACATCCAAAGGCTGACTGGGATTAGAGACAGTGTGTACTCATGCCAAGTGTACTTTCAGTCTGGATAGGACATTGAGAAATGGCTTTGACAGAACCAAACATGCCTAACCCATAGGACAGGTGATTAGGAGCCACGTAGGCTGTGAATCCTGTCACTTGAGTCTTGTAGAATGGCATCTTGCTCTAACTGCATTTAATTAGCTGGTGGGTGATCATTATGTCCTCCAGAAAGAAAGAGACAGATAGATGCACTTTAGAAAGATGTGGGGTGTGTGTGATGGAACTTACCTCAGTGGCTGTCTTGGACAAGCCCCTAGAGATGATACTGGTTGTTGGATGCCAGTTATTAGAAATCAGGATAGGGGTCCTGTTCCCCCAGTGTTGAAGATTGAACACCTCAGACATGCTGAGACAAGGGCAATAAGTTTTATTTAAAGGATAGAACAGAGAGGGAGAGACTCCTAGGAGAGGAGGGTGTCTGAAACTATTGCCTGAGGGCAGTGGGGTTGTCTTGCCCCACTTAAGGATTTCAGATTTCCTTTCTTCTCATGGCCCCTCTTCTTCTTGTCTTACCTACATTACCAAAAGTTGGAGTGACCAAGGGTGGGAAAGGAGTCATCCAGAGGTGAAGGCATGAAGAGAGCCTCTCAAGGGGTACTCATTAACAACTCCTTGCTGGGAGGAACAATTCCCTGGAAGCAGGTAACCTTGGCAACAGGTTGGAGGAGAGGGAAGTGCTCTGGAGGGATTGCCATTGTATTTCCTTTTAACTAGAACCCCTTCTTCCTTACCCAATCATTTATTATCTATACTGACTGTCCTTTTCACCCCCACAGGTGTCCCACAAACATCATTTCTTTGATTTGTTGCACTTCTTTATTTTTATAGGAAAGTCTTTTTTCTTAAATGCACACATATACAAATACATAGAAATATTAGACTTATTTTATATATATCATTTATACTATATTTTGACTCTTTGCCTGTCTTCAGGAAAAGAAGTTTGAAGTGACAAGAGCAACAGATCTGAAAATGATTTTTATATTGAATCCTGACTTTGCTCCTTCAAGTTGTATATCTTTGGGAAAGACATTGAGTCTCTTTCCTAGTGGACAGGCTTTCCAAGTGATTTCTAATATCCCTCAATATTTTTAAAGTTTATTTGAGATTACACTCATCATTCTTGAAGCAGAGGGAAAGTACCCAGCTTGTGCAAGATTATTAACACAGGAAAGGTTAAAGGTGGGAAATGATTATCAAAGAATCAAACCAAACTAAAGCAAACCAAACACAAAAATACCACTTCTGCCTGAACAAATTATTTAAAGCAAAAAATTGATATTTTCCTTAATAAAAGTAGTTTTTCTGGGCTGAGGTTGTGGCTCAGTGGCAGAGCGATTGCCTAGCAAGTGTGAGGCACTGGGTTTGATTCTCAGCACCATGTACCAATAAATAAAATAAAGGTCCATTGACAACTAAAAAAAAAATATTTAAAAACAAGTAGTGTTTCTATTTTTTCAGAGTATATAAATCATTAAGTTCAACCATATCAGACACTATAATTTAGTTTCCTATTCTCAATTTAGTTGATGTAAGCCATTTACAAACACATATTTTTAAAATATATAAAGAATGTCTGGATCCAATATAAAAAGAGAAGGACAATATTTATAATATTGTTTTTTGGTCTTTTTGGTCTTTTTGGTCTTTTTTGAAATCAATTTTTGTATTAGAGTTAATGGCATTAAAATGTACTGTAGAGTTGTCTATATGGATATGTGATCAAAAATAATTAAAAAACATTATCAGTCTTTTAATGGATATCTGAAAATGTGATATTTAAAATAGTTCTTTAAATAAAGATCTATTATTTTAAAAAAAAAGATCTCAACTCTGAAGCTTTCTCATCCAATAGCATTCTTTTTTTGAGGGGGGTGGGCATTACTGGGAACTGAACTGAGGGAGGTGCCTTACCACTCAGTCATACCTCCTCAATTTTTTATTTCAAGGCAGGGTTTTGCTAAGTTACTGAGGTTGGACTTGAATTTGATATCCTTCTGCCTTAGCCTCCTGAATCACTGGGATTATAGAATGTACCACAGTGAATGGTTTTAGTTGTCTTTTTTTTGGATATAGATCTTTATTAATTTGCCAATTTCTTCCAGAGCAATTGGCCTATCAAAATGTTGTCTTATTTTTGGATCAAGATGTTCTTTTTGACAAGGCAATCATTTATTATTTATTTTTTGTTTATCAAACTTCTGATTACGTAGTCATTGTGTAATATTCATTTCTAATTCTTTGACTCAGTCATATCTGTATTTGTATCTTTTTAATTATCAAACATGTATTAGTTTTTTACTTTATTTCCCCCCTTTAACTAGGTCCCTGAGGGCTTTAAGAGCATAGACTCTAGAACTGGAATACTGTGTACTGATTTTTTAATCTTCTACTTCCTTTGTGACTTCAGGCAAGATGTCCAATCATTCAGTATCTGAATGCATTCCTCTAATTCAGGAGAATAACATTGCCTCTCTTACAAAAATAAATATATAAAATACTTAGAATCATGCCTAATACAAAGTATATATTACAAAATTAAAATCTCCATTGATTTCAGGCAGGTTTATTTCCTTTTCTAAAAAACATGTCCTAGCTGGGCATAATGGTGCACGCCTGTAATCCCATCAGCTTGGGAGGCTGAGGCAGGAGGATTGCAAATTCAAAGCCATACTTAGAAAAATGCAGGTACTAAGAAACTCAGTGAGACCCTGTCTCTAAATAAAATACAAATTAGGTCTGGGGATGTGTCTCAGTGGCGGAGTGCCTGGGATCAATCCCCAGGACCAAAAACAAAAACAAAAACAAAACATGTCCCTTCCTTTTCAGGCTCATTTGGTATTATTTTTTTACTTAAACTTTTATTTGTATTTTTTTAACATTCAGGGATTATTTATAATGGAGTACCAATTTTCTCTACTTATGTCTATTTGCCTATAAGGCTTTATGTGCTTTTCTGATTTCTAAGATTTCATGTTTATTTAAATCACATAGTTTTGTAATTTAAGTTCCATCTCTGGAAAAGTGAAAAATATTTTGATTAAAATTGTGAGGTGAGTGAAATATATATATATATATATATCCTTTCATTCTGTCATTTCCTCCAGAAACTTTCACTTCAAAGCTTCTTGTTAATATTTCATATTTTGCAAATGAAGTGGTGTTTAAGTGTAGCATCAATGCAATATGCAATAGTATTTTGTCTGTTTTAAGACCTTGATGAATGTTGGAATCATTAACCTGCAAAAAAAAACATATGTTCAAGTCTCTTTCACTTATTTGTAAAGTCAATAAAAAATATGAAAATGCTAGAAAATGTAACCTGATTCAAGAAATATATTTTATCTACCAGAAACTGTAGTGCCTATGAATGTGACTTCTGAAGTTGTATGTGCCTCAAATAGACATATGAACATTACTATATTTTACACTGTGCTGAATGAAGCATTCTGGTGATGCCTTTGTAAAAGAGCACATCCAGGAACTTGAGAATGATCTAAAGTGAATCAAAACCCAGAGGCAGAAGCATTTCCTAAGAATATTGAAATGCTTTCTCTCTTCCTCTCTTTCTCTCTCTCTGTCAGGGTGCTTGATTAAACCATGGACTTAACACATGCTCAGTACCCCCTTTGCCTCTGAGCTATACCCCACAACCTTCCAGGGATTCACGAGTGAAATATTTTTCATTTACAACTTGTGTTAAAAAGGAAAGACACAGAAACATAATTTTTAAAATCCTGTGTGAACTGAACACATTTTAGAATCTAGCAAATAGTTGGAGCACACGTCATGATTTAGGGGAGTGAGTGTATCATTCAACCAAGCACTTTGAAATGGTGTGATGATTTTGATCATTGTGTATTGGTTTTAAAATTTTTCTGTTGTCAGTCCAAAATTAAAATGATTAATACTTGTAGCAGACCATTTGTTAAGGATAGTCATTGAGATATAAGTTCATTAAAACAGTGGTGGCTAATCTTGAAAATTTATTTTAAGACTCTCTTTACCATATTAGTATGTTACATAACTTATCAAAAAAATTTTAAAGCACAGTAGGTTTGTCTCTAGTATACAAAAAAAAAAACCCAGAAAATATATTAAAATAAGGAAATATAGTATATAAACATTGGTAATAAAGATGATTCATAAATCCCTCAATTCACTATTTGAGGAAAAGATTTTCTAATTATTACTTTGAATCTTTCTTACATAAGTTACAGTTCATAAATAAAACCTAAACATTATAAAAAGAATGTGACTAAATCACAGAGCTCAGGACTTTCATACATTACAAAAGAAAAATTATTGTTAACTTTTAGATCATTATATAGCATACATTATAATATATATTTGGCTAAATACCCTAACATTTGCATGTTGTTATTTTATAGTCATTTCTTGACAAAGAAAATGATTATTTAATATATAATTTATGTAACAATAGCATTGCCATTATTTTTCAATATGAAAAACTCATAATTTGTTTAAGTCTAAACTTCCCATTAATCTGATTTTTTAATATCAGTGTAAATTGAATTAAAATCTATATACTTAAAAACTTAAGTTTTTTAGTTGTGCTAGTCACATAGTAAGTAGTTAATAGCTATGTGCCCAGTGGTTACCATATTAGGTAGTACAAAATAAATAATTTCCATTATGCTTATCATTTGCAGAAAGTTCTATTGAAGATTACTTATTTAAATATTATAAAATTTAATGATAACCTGGTCTTAAATATTATATATGCTACACATTATTATGCTATACATACTATATATTTTATACAAAATTATAAATATGTATTACATATTTATATGCTCAAAATTATTGTCTTGCAAGAAAAAATGACATAATTTAAAACTAGACTAGCAATTTAGCTTTCTTTTAAAGTATTTTGTTGTAGGAGTAGACTTTAAATCTAAATAAATGAGTAGAAAGTGAATTGAAATTCAGGTAGTATTGCAAAGATCACTTATGTTACCTCTGTTCTTCACAGGCTTGTATAGCAGTTTAGCAGATTCAATGAAATGGGACTTGCCTGAAATACATGCTCATCATTTTTTGAGATTAACAGATGTGCATTTGGCAAAATGAATGCTGTATTATGAAGAATAAAGAACCTGTTTTGCATTCTCTATGAAGGGCCATAGTAGGTATGCATGGATGGTAGATGGTATGAAGGGCCATAGCAGGTATGCATGGATGGGGTTCAGCAACCCCCAAATGAAACTAACAATATGTATATGACACAGTGATAAATGTAAGCACTATGTTGAAAATATTTAATAGATGGGGGCTGAGTTTGTAGCTCAGTGGTAGAGCACTTGCCTAGCACATGTGAAGCACTGGGTTCAATGCTCAGCACCACATAAAAATAAATAATTAAATAAAGTTATTAAAAAATGAACTTGATTTTTTAAAAAAAAGAATATATTTAATAGGAGAGTTTTAAAAGAATTTTGAAAAGTTTGAGGAAGACAATCAATTGTTCATCACTAACACACAATTTTAGCTTTATTTATAGAAATCTTAATGCAATTGAGTAGGGTCATCTTTTGATTATTCTCCTAGGTTGGATGTTCTTCCACTTGTACTTCCAAAAAGTAAATAAGCTAACCTCCTGAGATGAGGTGTTGAACTATTGAAAAGTGACAATTTTCATCATTTTGACAAAGTTGATGGAGAGTTATTATTGATGGTAAAATTTCGCCAAAATTTCAAGAGAATAGAGAGGGATGTGCATGGAGAAACTAAATAATTATATTTATAAAATGATTAGAGCATGTCATCATTTTCTGTTATTTTAAATTAAATATTTTAATATTTAAGGTAGTCTTTTTATAATTCTATTTTGCAACTTCCAATGATAATGCTTATAGTGTATAACCATTCTCTAACATCTATATAAAGTTAGTGTATCTTGTCTTGAGGTCAGAGATACTTAGAATAACTTTGGAGCTTTTGAAAATGCTGTGGTTCAGAACTCACTTAAACATATTAAATAAGAAGCTCTGGGGATAAAGCCTACAAAGTGGTATTGGCACAAGAAATTTCAGGTAACCCTGATGACCTTCTAGGTTTGAGTAGCTCTGACTTTGGGAGTCTAAAATTTTATTTTCAATTTTTATTAGTATTTTTGTCAAAACAGATTTTAATTTTTTAAAAATCAATTTAACATTGCAACTAGTTAGTGGCAAATGCATTTTAAAACAATAAAATATCAATATACATTATTTTCAATACAATATAAAAATAATCTAATATTTACATTCAATAAGAAGCTTGCTTTCTATATTCAATTATCTGATTTTTTGGTTATCAATTAATGATAGTGTATGAGCTTCAGCACATTATGCATTTCAAAAAGTCACTGTATTCTAGGTTTCATACCACTACTTTTAGAGCTTTACTTTGCCCTTAAGCAAGGAATTACAGCTTGAATTTATCATTTAACTAATTGGTGCTTAAGCCATTTAAATTGAGTTGTTCTCTCTCAATTAGAATTCAGGTAATGAGATTGTTGACTTCACAATCCTGTTTCTTTCACACTCTTTTTCTCAGCACTTTATGGATCTTGAAAAACTATAATAAATGGCCTTCATCTTCCTGTTACTTGTTGGGCTATTTAATCACAAGTTTTGGGTGGAAAATAGTGCTGAATCTAGCTATAGACCAATCTGGAGTCATATCTATGCTGTAAATTTTATTCAAGTGTTCCTCTTATTTATCCATTTACTTAACACTTGGTTAAAAAATGTCATTCCTAAACAAAATTTATATGGTGTAGTTCTATGTAGTTTGTACACTGGTTTTTATATAGATTTTCATTTAATTACCATGACAATACTATAAGTTAAAGGCTTCTTTCTTTCTTTCTTTCTTTCTTTCTTTCTTTCTTTCTTTCTTTCTTTCTTAGATAAAGAGAAGAACTTAGATTAAATTTTTTTCCAAAAGTTTTCACAGCTAATAAATGTTGGTATTGGGTCTTGGATATAGTATTCTGAATCCAAGCCTGTTGGATTTTTTCTTCTGTGTCACATAGCGATTTTTTTTGGACACTGATGAATAATATGTTATTAATTTCTGACTTACTTGAACAAAAAATAGAGGCATTCACTATGCATTTATTTACCCAGTGACACAAATTTTTCCACCATTGTCAAGGAATCTCCCCGTTTTCATTTATCTAAGTGAACATTCTATTGTATCCCCTGTATTTATGGCATAGACCTGTAACTCCACTATGTGGAATACACATATATTAAGGCACAAGACAGAGAAAGAATTAGGATTTGAATTTGGAATATAAGTACCCATGAAATTCTCTTTGGAGATTAACAGAATTAAAGCAGTTGAGAATTTCCAAGTGTAAATCTTGTTTGCTAGGTCCATTATTGCTAGCTTCAAAAGAATATCAAATGACTGGCAGGATTTTCTGTTTCATGGAGGGGGTGAGTTCCTCTGACAATACTTGTGTTAGGATGCCATAATTATGTATGAATAAAGTTTCTGATATTTAGAAGATCTTGCAGATAAGATGTTGAATTTATTCACACAAATCCTACTAATCCCAAACATTTCTTGCATCCTGCATCATTATTTAAGTCTGAAATCTTCTGTTTTACCTATTAAGCTTTAGTTCTGAATTTCTATTTGTACAGTGACTACTGAGTTTCATGAAAGCACCACAAAATCAACATGCCTCAAACCCAAATATCCTTCTGTCCCTTATTTATTGATCCTCCACCCAAAATATACAAATATGCCTATTCTTGAATTTCCTGTCTGGGTGAATTGCATTAATCATTCACAGGTAAATATACAAACTATGAATTACATATCATCCTTTGTTCCTTCAAATTTTCCCCTTAAAATCTTAAAATTGTCACTCCTTAAGTCTTAACTTACTCCATAATCTACATCTCTCTTGAGAAATACCTTCCCCATGTTGCTGTTAATTCTTGCCACTGTCTTGCCACTGTCTGAGCTTTCAACCGAGAGGACAATTGCACAGTCTTGCTCATTGCTGCTCTCTCGCCTGTTTGTTTTCCCTTATGGCAGACCATACACTACAGATAACAAAACAGTTCCCTCTTGCATATCCATGCTCCATATTTAGGATTAAATCCAGAGCAAAATTCTTCATTCATCTAACTAATTGTCTCTCATTTCTCCCATCACACACATTCCATGATCTGACTATGTAAACCTCTTCTCATTCTTTTCCCTGAGGACTAGTACAATTTATCACAAAAGGTACCTCCTCACTGGGGCCATCCCGTCCCTCCACACTATAATACTCCTGCAGTCACTTTCTAGCATATCTTCATATTTTAACTAAATGTACAACACTCCACTACTTAACGTTTTCCTTTGTTTAACATCTACCCCTTACTGGACTGAAAATTCCAGACCTTGTGTATGTTGGTTACCATTCTACTTCCAGACCACAGATCACTGATCAAATATAGTTAATAACAATATTTGTCCTTTGAATTTTGTTTTTCTTATGGGAATGATTTTTCACTTCTGCTCCTTCTGGTGACTTCTTCTTAATTCTTTAAGACATATTCCAAATATTACCTTTTCTTCACCATCTTCCCAGGCAATGTTAATGGACTCTTCCCTTTACTTCACATAAACTTTGGCATTTTCCTTTATTATAACTTTCATCATTTTCCTTTACATTCTGTATGTGTTTCCCCTGTAGAGTCTAAACTTTTCAAGAACCCCAATTATGAGTTGTCTGCTGTTGGTGTCTGTTGGTGTCAATTATAAGTTTTTAAGAGCTGTCAGCATGTTGAGGAAATATTGTCTGTATAATAGCTTTGTGTAAAGTACAGAATTTTTTTAGAACCATAATCTTATTTTAATGGCACATTTCTTAATTGTGTTAATACTCTTGATATCATCAAAAAACAAATGTAAGAACTATTGAATATTAGAAAAAAAATTTACTACTCTTTCTGAGAAAAGGTCGTAAAGAACACAGGTAAGGGGCTGGGGTTGTGGCTCAGTGGTAGAGTGCTTGCCTAGCACATGTGAGGCCCTGGGTTAGATCCTCAGCACCACATAAAAATAAATAAATATAGATATTGTGTTCAACTAAAAAATAAATATTAAACAAAAGAACATAGGTAAAAGAAATGTGATACAATATTATACCATTGAAGTCCACAGATAGACTTGGTAGCAAATTGATGAAATATCCTTGATTTATGATTCAAGTACAACAACTGTCTACTTTGTGCATTGTCTGTGGAATTAAATAAATATTCATAAATAACAATATCTAAAATCACAGATTTGTTCGAACTTCATGTGGCTTACATTTATTAGGTAACTGTAAGCCTGGGGTTTTATTTTTGTTTTGATTTTTAAGGGTAAAACAGAGAAAAAAAGCAAATGAAACAAGAAATGATGAGAGATAAATTCAATATGATATACTGTCATGTTGGCTATTGCTTCATGATGAACTGCAGGGGGAATCAACCAGCTGTTGGCCTGTAAATCCACTAGGCTGTCTGGGAGATCTTCTGTAGGATGGTTATTAAAGACTGTCTCACTGTAGTCCACTATCCCAAGGAAGAGACAGCAGATGTATCTGCTGGTTACTATTTCTCCTTTCTTCCATTATTTTCCCCTATGAGGACTGAAGTCCCTTACACTCTAGTTGACTCCAGCCTGGAAACCTCCAGGGAGGTCATATTCTATGCCTTAGATATGATGCTTCATTCCCAAGTGTAGGAGGAGTCATCCAACCTTCAATGTAGGCTAATTGCTCTCATGCACAGGAACTTATGGTCCAAATTGAAGTAATGAGAGGGTGACTGAAGTGTGTTAGTAGCCAAGGGTATGAAGTAAAAGGGCCATCAAAAGAATCTGAGGAGCAATGTAAGCTTGATATAGTCTATTCCTCCATCTATTCAGATCCATTCATTTCACCCATTATGCTTCTTTTACAGTGCAACATGAATTCAAACTAAAAAATTTTTTCTCAGCAAGAGAAATAATATGCGAGGTGAATAGGGAGCCTACATCCTGGGAACAAATTTTTACCCCTCAAACATCAGATAGAGTTCTAATCTCTAGAGTATACAAAGAACTCAAAAAGTTAAACAACAAAAAAGCAAATAACCCAATCAACAAAAAGGCCAAGGACTTGAACAGAAACTTCTCAGAAGAGGATATACAATCAATTAACTAATATATGAAAAAATACTCACCATCTCTAGCAATCAGAGAAATGCAAATTAAAACTACTAAGATACCATCTCACTCCAATAAGAATGACAGCCCTTATGAAGTCAAACAACAATAAGTGCTGGCAAGGATGCGGGAAAAAGGTACACTCATACATTGCTGGTGGGACTGCAAATTGGTGCAGCCAATTTGGAAAGCAGTATGGAGATTCCTTGGAAAGCTGGGAATGGAACCACCATTTGACCCAGCTATTCCCCTTCTCGGACTATACCCAAAAGACCTAAGAAGAGCATACTACAGGGACACAGCCACATCGATGTTTATAGCAGCACAATTCACGGAGCCTTCATTCTTTATGAGAACAACACATAATTTCTTCTCTAAATGGAGAGTTCCAAGCCCTCCCAACCACAGAATCTTCTTTGCATTACCAGCTAATCTACACTAGAGTCAGAAATGTATATCAGACAAGCTATACCTCTTGCTACACCTCAGTTGGTCCTTAGTCCTTAATTAGTCATCTGGCTCCTTGTATGCCCAGTTTTAGGTTTGCCTCACCAGAGTTCAGCATATTTTCTTGCCTGAGTTACTTCTTGGTGAGTAGCTGAGTTTCTTCACTGAGGACCTGAGCCTTCATTTGATTTTTTTTTTCTTTTAGGGATAAATTATTACAACTGTACATTGACAGTTAACACTCTTGGGTTCCAAAGTCGATTCTCTTTGCCTTGTGTAGTAACAGTGGGTCCTCATTATAATCAGGACTAAATTACTTCAACCAGTACATATATGGCCTGTGATCCTCATGTGTGAGAAGTCACTGTGAGAATGGCTGTGAGCCTCTTACTGTGGCCCATTGCATATCTTCTGTGCCCAGGAACATGACTTCTAATACGGTTGAGCCTAGTGTTACAGGGGTGGACATGAGCACAATTTTAGGGGGCTTATATTCCTATATATGCTGGTGATTATTAGCAAAATGTTCTTCTGACAAAATTAATGTTTGGCTATGAGAATGGAAGCAATGATTTCCTTCACTTAATCCCTCATTTCCCTTTAACGTAATACTTATTAAATACACACCACTGATTTATGGGGAAGACAAAAGAGAGTTGGAAAGTGCAGACTTAGTTCAAGCCTTCTTGGTACTCATTACTGGGAAAGATGCACAATCAAAGACTAAGTACTGAATGACAATTAAATGCTTTCACATGTGGTATGTGCCATAAAGGAAACAGAGTGCTGAGATCCCTGATGGACCTGAAGCAAACCTACATTTTTCTGGTCAAAAAAGACATCACTAAGTACAGGGAATTGACAAAGAATTAACCCTGTAACTTCAGGGGAAGAAGATGCTTCGCGAGGGTTCCAACTCTCTATGTTAGGAAAGTGTTGGTCATTTAGAGGTGTTGAAGAAAGCACAGTGATGCCAAACCGTTGTGATCAAGGGATAGAGAGTCAGAAAGTGATCAATTAAAGGCCCAATGTTAGTGAGGTTCTTGAGAAAGAAAGCAGGTATGGGTGCTAGGATTTAAGCAAAGGAAGACATTTGGTGTCTGACAAATATAAAACACTCAACATTCTTGTTTAAGGAAAATAAGGATGCAATATGCTTGAGGTTGTAAAAGGTGGGTTTTGTGCATGTAGTTTTGTATCAGTGGTGTGAAGAATAGACACTTTCTCTACAGTTGCTAATTTTTTTTCATTATAATTATATAACCAAGGGTGGAAAAAGTAGGAGGGAAATCAAGGACAGTTTTGGAAAGAGGATATGGGATGATTCTATTGAAGAGAAGGGAGGCAGGAAATATGTGTTGGGATTGCTAGATGATATTTAATATCTATTAGGGATTTCTGATAAAAATTGAGAGACTATTTGAAAAAGGAAGGGGAACAGGGAGGGAGGAGCAAAGGGAAAGGAGAGGTACTAGGGAATAAAATAGACCAGGTTGCATTGTTATACTCTATGAATGTACAATATGTAACAAAAAATTCCACTAGTATGTGTAATTATAATACACCAGTTAAAAACAAAAACAAAAACAAAAAAAAACCAGCAGAACCAATTAACTTTGCTCCACTGTTTGTGATAGCACTATTCTTGTCTATGAGTACAGACATAAATAAGTGGTTAGGTTTATCCAGGATATGCAAAATCAAAGAGGAAAATGTCAAGGGAAAGGAGTCATTTTGTAAGTTTGTGGGTACAAATGATGAATTGTAGAATCTAAATTGGGCAGGGAGGAGCGAAGTCAAGAAATTTATCTTGGTGAGAGGTTGATCAGATTCATGCACTGGGCTTCTGAGAAGCTCAAAATTTGTATCAGTGGTTGAGCTTGAGAGTTCAAAACGTTGGAGCTATTCATGAGAGAGTGAGAGAGACACTTGAAGTCAGTGTGACCCTGACGGCTGAGTGTCAGGTGAGGACAATGGTGATTGTTTTCCAAAGCATTGTGGTGACAGGCAAGGAGAATTTCAGTGGACAGGAAGAATTAAGGAATGCAGAGACTTAGATATCAAATGGTTAACTGTGCGCATGTTGAAGTCACTAAAAACATAAAAAATCAGGGAAAAGAGAAGTGAGGGGGAGAAATAAAAGAAAGAAACCAGAAAACAAGGTGACAACAATGAGGGACCCTGTGAGGGAGGAGGAAGAGGTGGAGAGTGGGCTGAGGTGGGTCTTGGGTCTCCATTTTCAGTAAGGACATTTCTTGTGAAGAGCACTCTTACCCTGTCTTTTGGCCCTGAGGTGTGTGGTATATGAAAGAAAATATAAGCCACTTTAGAAGATTGTAGGTGAAGTTGTACCCTCAAGGGGACAGTAGTTTAGTTGTAATATTGTTCCTAATGTGACATTTCAAAGGTGATTTTGAAGCCATGAAGCCTTTATTTTCTATTTATTATTAAAATCTACTAGACTTAATTTCTTTGTTTTATTAATATAATTTCCTCAATCACAGGTCATTTTAATTGAAAGTGAATGTCAGTTTATGCAGATTTTGCAAACAAATCATTAACCATATTTTAATGCCAAAAACAACATACTAAAATATAGGATATTTATGTGTTAATTTTTATACTTGACATTTTTTTTTCCTATTTCCATGACAGGTTGTAAGTTAAGGTTACTATATTGGAATCACAGTACTCGGATCAAGTCTTACCTTTCTTTGTTACTAGCTTGCAAACTTGTAAGCCACGTTAAAAGAAGGCAATACTTACTCTAAGCTGTTGTACTATGATATAGGGTTAGGAATTTAGTGATTTGTATGAAACCACTTTTTAGTAAGTTGCACAAATGAAATACATAAATTAGTTATACTGATGCCTCAGAGTATCCTAACTATACAAAAATAATACAACACCCATGCTCCATGTACTGAGGAGAATGCCTGGGAGCACACACTCCATGGAATGGAACTCTGTGATCCCATGTGAAAGAGCCAACGGCCATTACATTAGATTGGTAATGACAACATGTAAGTGCCTCTAGTAGAATTCCTTTAGGAATTTTCATACCTCCCTACTTAGGAGAGAGCTTCCTCAGAAAACTGTGGTGACATCACCAGGGGCTTTATTTCTGTGATGCTCATGTGTGTTGGGTTTTTGCTGTTTTCAGATCTGATCTTGTTATTCCATGTTCCTGTTGTGTGAGCTGTCAGCAAGAGAGTGATCACACATCCTAACAGGACAGCCTTATATGGCCGTCATGTCACGGGAACACTTCAAGAGGCACAGATTTTACCGCTTTGGCGCTGACATGGCTTCAACATCCCAGGGACGCCTTTCAGTGATTGAGGGAAGCATGCTACATTTTCTTGCTTGCACTTTCTTCCCTTATTGTTATAAGAGGAAGATCTCTGATGACATTCTGTGGTCACTGTGGTGTCTAATAGAGTCCACATGTAATACAAAGTTTACTTTTTTGGAACTGAAAATCTGACCAAAATGGAGGACAATATTAGAAAAATGGTCCATGAACAACTGTGTGAATTTGGGGGGGATTATAAATACTCAGGTTACTTGTGTTTTTCCTTTTGTTCTTTACTTTTTTAAATCATCAAGGCAAAATGGTGGTGCTCATATTCATTTTAAAAACAAATAAACAAACAAAAACCTTTACACGAAGTGTCCAGTCATTCAAGGTAAAACGTTATCCCTGCCCTCAACATCCATCCCTTCTACAGACAATTGCTCCAGACCCACTGTTTACGCTCAGCAGCAAATGTCTAATTCTGTGGGAGAAAATTTCTGTTTGTAACTAGGCGAAGTAGTTCAGACTCTCCTTTTAAGCTTTTTTCTTTATCCCTCCCTTATGCTTTCTATGGTGGTTTACCCTGTGGTTTTCAGAAGATCTTCCCACTTTGGCCCTGGTCTTACAGAAACTGCCTAGCTGCCTGCAAGGGCATGGAATCAGAATTTGGATTTTTGCCCAGAATATCTCATTCTTCTGTTCTGCAGTCACTCTCCTGAGGTCTTGAGTGAATTTTTTATGCTCATGCTTATGTGTATTATGATTCACATGGCAGATACAAGAGCTGCTATCTCTGTACTTTTTTGCAGGTAACACTATTCTAAGCTAAGAGAGGGAAAACCCTCCAGTGTTCTTGCATGCCACTTTGTCCAAATTCACAATACTACTGGTAGCTTGAAAACCACATCACATTAACACACACCTCCACATTTTTAAATATTTAAGATTCTCTTCTTGAATCCTATCCCTATTTACTTGTTTAACTTTTGTTCTTCCATTAAGAGTCAGCTTGTACTCCAACCCCTTCATGGATGTTAAATATATATTCCTTCTGAAACCACCACACTGCATGCTTAATTAAGAACATGCTATATATAAATTCATTATAGATTTTGGTTTGCATATCTTTCAACTCCATTAGCCAGGAAGCCTCCTGAGAATAAGAACTAGATAGTTTGCATCTTTTCATTCATAACACCTGGCTCATACTAGTATCTAGTTAGTATTTTGACTGTATAGGTGAGGAATCTAAGAAACAGAGATATAATGATTTGTCTTGAGTTTAGAGACTCCAATGCCAGCACAGCTCATAGCTTGCATTATGAATACTAACTTCTAGTGAAAGTCAAATAAAACATTTCTTCCAAAACTACATTGTCTCATTTTGCATTTTATTTACTTACTACTGAGTCTACTCCATGTACTCAGTACTTTACTACACAGAAGAAATCAAAGACAAACCACAGGGATGGTGCCTATCTGTAAAGTTCTTATATACACTCCCATTTTCATTGCAACACTATGCACAATAGCCAAAAAGTAAAAACAACCAAAATGTTGAACAATTGTTGAATTGGTAAAAGACATATGGTCTACTATGTATAACCATAATGCTCTAATAATTTTTTTAAATGTAAATGTGGTACATAAACACAATGGAGTACTATTCAGTCATAAAAAGATGAAATTTTGTTATTCGTAATGACATGGATGGAACTGGAGATAACCTGTGTTAAGTGAAATAAGACAGGCACAAAATTACCACAGATATAAAATACAAAATGTTAATCTCAGAGAAGTTGAAGTAGACTGGCAGTTACTAGAGTCCTTGGAAAGTAGGGGAAGAAAGTAGGAAAGTTGACCAAGTTACAGTTAGATAAGAATAAGAAGTTCTGGTTGGCTATTCCACAGTAGGGCAATTATAGATACTGGTAATGCACTATATATTTTAATAAGCTAGAAGAAAAGATTTTGAAAGTGTTTACCATAGAGAAATGATAAATATTAGAGGAGATAGATATTTTCAACTTGATTTTTTTCTAATAAGTTTCTGCTTACTAAAAGTAACAGCCAGGGAAATTCTGGCAAGAGAGGATGAACCCACATCAAGCATGGTTAAGAGGAGTGGGTTTTTCATATACTCCCTACCCAATTTTTTACCCAAACTATATAAGCAGAAGGCTAAATTTCACTGAGAAATTGGAAGAGGAAGAAGAAGTATTGGTTGGAGGAAAATTCTTGGTATATTGCCTCTGTCCTATTGCAGGAGGCTGGGTTCTGAGCACTTTTCTTCAGGCTGACTGAGAGGGTTCCAAGGTAATGTAGTAAGAAGTAATAATAGCTGGAAGCTTGTTGAGCTCTCAAGTTGATTAAATGTCACCTAACCAGAATACAGGGACAGAAGCAGGGGCAACTCAATCTTGTTTTACAAAGTTAGAGGTGGGACATGAACCAAATGACTGGTGTTCAAAGTATTGTGAAGATTTTAAAAGCAGGAGCCTGACTAGAAAAACCCATGATGAACAGGAGAGAAGCAGGAGTAAAAATGTGAACTAAAATTTTACTTTTCAAGTTTCTAAGAAACTGTGAGTTAACAGTCCAGTGAATGCAACGGACACATCTGAGCTCAAGGCTCCATGAAGTTATCCCTGGAAGGAGAAGGCAGATATGAGAGAGAAGGAGCTAAATGGCACATCTTAAGTGGCCAACTGGAAAGTGAATCCTCTACTCCAGCAACATTCTGGTAGAGAAATTTCCATTTTTAGATGGGGAGATGGGTTCTGCAGAAAGTATGGATGCATCAATAAAAGAACTCTCATTTGGAAGCTCCCATGACAGATGGCATTAACAGGTAAGAAACAGAGAATAAATAATAGTAACAAACATGTAAATGGATTTTTGCTTATTTTCCATTAATATACTGTTACTGTTTTAATCTTCCAGAAGGGGAAGTAAAAGAAAGGGAGAATTTAAGAAGGGGGTATAGCTTATTGGTAGAATGCTTGACTAGCATGTACTGAGGTCCTGGATTTAATCCCGGGTGGGGGGGGGGAGAGAGAGAGAGAGAGAAAGAGAGAGAAGAAGGAGGAGGAGGAGGAGGAGGAGACACTTTTTCTATATCAATCATTATACCTAAACTGGAAAAAAGGGGAAACTCAGGGATTGGATATTTATACTCTTATCTAGGCAAGAGAGGGTGAATATTAATTGGACATTTATATAGGCATGGGAAGGGATATGTGATTTGTAGTTGAGTAAGAAAGTGAAAGAAAAAGGACCTGTTCCTAGTTTACATAATAACAAGTTTACTCTGTGACATAAATGATAGAAGAAATAAAGGTAAATGCATGTAGTCTCTATAAGTATGTTTGTTTTGCTGATAGGCATTTTCACCAACATTTTCCTGGCTCCATAACTTCTGCAGAAAAACAATCATTGACAATAATGGAATGCATTACATTCATAATCCATTCACAGCACAATAAAAAAAAGTAAAAAAAAAAACTTTAAAGTTTGGAAATAAAAAAAAACAATCATTGCATCATTCAAAATTATAAGTGTTTATATTTGTATGCTGTTAATAATTAATGTTCAATTAACGTTTATTCTAATAGATGTTGTAAAATATTATTCATTCATTCATTAATTCATTACACAAATATAAGATTGCTTACATCACATATAACTGTTGATAAAGAACTTGAAGATCAGAGTTTAAGGTAACTAAATCTCTTTATATTGTAAGTGATATAGAACAGACTGGCAACCAGATCTTCCAAATGAAAATCTCTGGTGCCTAAGCATTCACTAGTCTAGACTATCTACCTGAGCCCAAATATATTTCCTGATTGGCACATGAGGAAATAGCATGATCTATTGCTATGCATTGATGAGGAACCCGCCTGTTACAACAGACATAAACATGAGACTATTTGTTGTTACTATTCTTGGCAGGATTTTAAGTCTCATGAAGCCACAATCTATAGCTGTGTTGTTCAAAGGAGTCACTTCTAACACCTAGTGCAGCCCTACACATGTGTAGACATTCCATAAACATTAACCAAATTTGAGAAATGGAACAAGTCCTATAGATTCTAGGGATTCAGTTGGAAACAGTGGTATTGTGGCACACGGCTCTATTCCCTGCCACTTGGGAGGCTGAAGCAGGAGGATCACAAGTTGAAAGCCAGCTTCAGCAAAAGTAAGTTCCTAAGAAAATCACGGAGATCCTGTCTCTAAATACAATACAAAATAGTGCTGGCAATGTGGCTCAGTGGTCAAGTGTCCCTGAGTTCAATCCCCAGTATTGTCCCCCCAAGGGAAGAAGAGTGTTGAAATGGATTTAGGGATTATGAGAGTATCCAAAGTTTAAGAGTAAATATTGGTAATAAATGCCATCAGGAAAGCAAGGATTTTTTTTTCTTTATGAGTGACATATGATTGTTCCATGACACAATTACCAAATAAAACTTGGAAAGTATTTCAGTTAGGGTCTGTGATTCGCTTTCCAAGAAATAAAAGTGTTTGTTAGAATGACAATAATGTAATGACTTTCTTTTTATTAAGTAATAACTTTATCATGAAATGGTTCACACTTTAAAATGAATTAAATATAAGAATAATGAGTCAGGCACTGTGGTACATGCTTGGAATCCCAGAGACTCAGGAGGCTATGGCAGGAGGATTGCAAATTTGAAGTCTCAGCAACTTCATAAGGCTCTAAGCAACTTAGTGAGATGTTGTCTAAAAATTAAAAAGAGGACTATGGATGTGGCTCAGTGATATCATGTCGAAAGTTCATTCCCTGGTGTATAAGTAAAGCATAAAATATAATAATAATGATACTGAAAGAATAAGCATACTGTCTACACAATGTAGGAAAGAGAATACTGTAGATACTGCTGAATTTCCCTATATCTTTTTTCAAAGATGACAGTTTTCAATACTGTCTTCCCTTGACATATACTATCACTTAGCACAATAAGTATGTCTAGCTGTGGTATTCTTGGATATCAGCTAATTTTAGCACTATTTTATTAGGTAAAATAACATTAATTTTTAAAAGAAATGATTTTTTTAAATTTTAATTGTTCTTTTTAATTATACATGACAATAAAGTGTATTCTGACATTACACACACACACACACACACACACACACACACACGGAATATAAGTTCCTATTCTTGTGGTTGTACATGATATGAAATTATATTGGTTGTATAATCACATTTGAACATTGGAAATTCATGTCCCATACATTCTACTGTCTTTCCTATTTCCATTCACTTTCCCTTTCCTTCATTCCTCTTTGTCTAATCCAATGAACTTCTATTCTTCCTCCCCCTTTCTTGTGTGTTAGCATCTACATATCAGAGAGAACACTGAGTCTTCGGGTTTTTAGGACTGACTTATAATATTTAGTATGACAGTTTCCAGTTCCATCCATTTACCAGCAGATGCCATAATTTAATTCTTTTTTATGGCTGAGTAATATTTCATTGTGTATATGTATACTACATTTTCTTTACTCATTCATTGGTTCCATAGTTTAGCTAGTGTGAATTGAGCTGCTATAAACATTGATGTGGTTGAATCACTATAGTATGCTGCTTTTAAATTCTTTGGCTATATGTTGAGGAGTGAAATAACTGGGTCAAATGGTGGCTCCATTCCTAGTTTTCTGAGGAATTTCCATACTGCTTACCAAAGTGGTTGCACCAATTTGCAGTCCCACCTGCAATGTATGAGTGTACCTTTTCCACCACATCTTCATCAACATTTATTATTACTTATATTCTTGATAATTATCATTTGGACTAGAGTGAATCTCAATTTGCATTTCTATAATTGCTAGGAAGTTTGAACATTTTTTATATATATTTGTTGACTGTATTTATTCTTCTGTTAAAATATCTGTTCATTCCTTAGCTCATTTATTGATTGGGTTATTTGTTTTATGGCTGTTGAGTTTTTTGAGTTCCTTATATATCCTGGAGAAAAATGTTGTATCTGAGATACAGGTGGCAAAGACTTTTTCTCATTCTTTAGGCTCTCTTTTCTTGTTCTTAATTGTTTCTTTTGCTGAGAAGAAGGTTTTTATTTTCATACCATCCAATTTATTGATTCTTGATTTTACTTCTTGTGCTTTAGGAGTCTTATTGAGGAATTCAGTCTAGAATGAGATAACTGTATTTACATGGTTTTCTCACTGTGTTTTCTGTTCTGTATCATTGGCCTTCATGTTTGAGTTGGTGCCAAAACCATGTTGTTTTATTACTATAGCTCTGTAATATAATTTATGGTCTTGTACTGTGATTTCTAGAAAGGTATGATCTACCCAAATTGAATCAGGAGAACATAGAAAATGTAAGCAGATCAATTTCAGGAAATGAAATTGAAAATGCCATCAAATGTCTACCAACAAAGAAAAGTCAAGGTTGAGATGTATCCTCAGCTGAATACTATAAGATCTTCAAAATAGAACTATCACTAACCCTCCTTAAGTTATTCCATGAATTAGAAAAGGAGGGAATTCTTCCAAACTCATTTTATGAAGCTTGTATTACTATGATACCAAAATCAGACAAAGATACATCATCAACACCACCACTAACAACAACAACAAAAACACTTCAGACCAATATCAATGATGAATATAGATGCAAATTTTTTTAATAAACTACTAGCAAATCACATACACAAACATGTTTAAAAATGTACCATGATCAGGTCAGGTTCATCACAGGGATGCAAGTTTGGTTCAACATATGGAAATCAATAAATGTAATTCATCACATCAATAGATTTAAAGAATGATTACCTCAACAGATGCAGAAAAAACATTTGACAAAATACAGCACCACTTCATGCTCAAAACACTGGAAAAACTAGGGATTCTATGAACATACCTCAAAATTGTAAAAGCTATATATGTTGAACATAAGAACAACATCATTCTAAATGGAAAAAAAACTGAAAGCATTTTATCTAAAAACTGGTACAATACAAGGATTCCCCCTTCACTACTTCTCTTCAACATAGTACTGGGAACTCTATCCAGAGCAATTAGAAGAAATAAATTAAAGGGACCCAAATAGGAAAAGAAGAACTCAGACTATCCCTATTTACTCATGACATGGTTCTATATTTAGAAGAGGCAAAAACTCCACCAGAAAACTTCTAGAACTAATAAATGAATTCAGAAAAGTAGCAGGACATATAACTAACGCTTATAAATCAATTGTATTCCTGTACATCTGTGATAAATCAACTGAAAGAGAAATTAGCAAAATGTCCCATTCACATTAGATTCAAAAAATATTTGGGATTCAATCTAACAAAAGAGATGAAGGACCTATACAATGAAAACTATAGAGAATTAAAGAAAAAAAATGAAGAAGACCTTATAAGATGGAAAGATCTCCCATGCTCTTGGATAGGCAGAATTAATGTTGTCAAAATAGCTATACTACCAAAAGTGCTATATAATCTGGAAAGCAGTATGGAAATTCCTTAGAAAACTTAAAATGGAGTGACCATTTGACCCAGCTATCCCACTCATCAGTCTAACCCAAATGATATAAATGAACATATTATAGTAACATAGCCACATCAATTCATAGTAGCAAAACTGTGGAAGCAATCTAGATGCCCTTCCATAGATGAATGAATAAAGAAACTGTGGTATATATACACAATGGAATATTACTCAGCATTAAGAGAGAATAAATTCATGGCATTTACAGGAAAATGGATAGAGTTGGAGAGTATCGTGCTAAGCCAAGTAAGCCAATCCCCAAAAACAAAGGCCAAATGTTCTCTCTGATAAGTGGATGATGATCCATAATGTGGAGGGGAAGGCATGGGGAAAATAAACTGGGAAAAGGGGAGGGAGGGTTGGAAGGGTACACAGGGGCAGGAAAGATGGTGGAATGAGATGGACATCATTACCCTAGGTACATGCATGACTGCACATATGGTGTGATGATACATGGTGTACAACCATAGAAACATAAAGTTGTGTTGTAATTGTGTACAATGAATCAAATGCATTCTGCTGTTATATATACCTAATTAAAATAAGTAAATAATTTTTTTAAAAAAGGTGCTATATAGGTTTAATGCAATTTCCATTAAAATTCTAGTGGCATTCTTCATAGAAACAGAAAAGGCAGTCATGAAATTAATTTGAAAAATAAGAGTCCCAGAATAGTCAAAGAAATCATTAGTGAGAAAAATGAAGCAGTGGACATCTTTCATCACTTTTAATATGTCATTCCATTCTCCTGGCTTGCCAGGATTTTTGGTGAGAAATTCTGCTGATAGCCTTTTGAAGATTCCCTTATATGTGAAAATTTTCTTTTATCATACAGCTTTAAAATTTTTCTCCTTGTCTTTAAGTAGTTTTATTATAATGTGGTTAAGATATATTGATGTCCAAATAGGTAGGTATCAGGGACTTGGATGTTTCTTTCCTCCATCAGATTTTGAATTTTATGTCATTTCTTGAAATGAGTTTGGTGATACTTTTTTCCCCTTTCTCTGTTCCTTTTTAATCCCCATCACGTGTAGATTGTTTCACCTGATGTTGTTCCAGAAGTTATGTATGTGCTAGATCTTCCCCATAGCCTATGCCAATCCAGTTTATTTTCTCATTTCTATTCTTCTGACTTGTAGTTTTCAGAAAGACCATATAATGGGCTGGGAGTAAATGTTCTGAGATAGACATGAACTGCTTGAAGCAGCCTTGGCTTTGTCTAAGTCCCTCCTAAGGAATAGCGCATACTAAATAGGAAGGATCAGCTCCTATAGTTTAGGCTTTTTTCTTCTTCAAAATATTATCTCTACTGTCATGTTGCTCCTAAGGCATATATCCTGAGGATAGAAATATGGGTGGAGACACCAATTCATTATCCCAATATTATCATTCTAATTTTGTTTTCTTATTTATTTGATTCATACAGTTGTTTTTAAAACATATGCTTAAACAAATATCTTCTTAAGAAACAGAAGGGATTCGTTGTTGGTGGAGGATTGGAGTTTGGGTAGCTTACTGGTTCTTACTCCAAGACAATCCCCTTTAGTTGATTCATTAGATTGTGACTTTTTAAATTAATGTGACTGTTATTTCTCCTCTTTGTTTTCTTCCTCTTCCTCTTCCTCTTTTTTCTTGAAATTAAGGTATTGGTATGTCTCTTGATTTTGTGATTCTCTTTTGTTTCTTTATCACACTTAATTCTACCACTCAGTCTTTTTATCACCCGCAACACCAATGATAATGCCCCCTACTCCCATCACCTCCAGCTCTTTCTGAAAGTGTTCCTTGCCTAAAGTCCCTCTTCTGATTTCATGCATCCTTAAGCCTCTTCATTTGTAGTTTTCAATTTTCAATGTTGTGTCCATTGAGTCTGATTTCTTCCCTCTCTGGTTTAGATTCTCCTTTCAGAATGACTTCTTCCTCTAAGCCTCAAGTATTCTCATCTAAATGCTGCATAAATACTTAACTCTTTTCTGCCTTGAGAACCAAATCTGACCCTGCTTTTTTAGTACTTAGGTTACTAATTGCAAGGAGATTAAAGTGTGAATCTCTGTGAATCAGTTTTATAGTGAAGTGGTTTATAGTTGTTTTTATTCACTGTTTTCCATGATTTTATGGTTTTAGAAGATATGTGGAGAAATTGGGTTTGGATGGCACTCATTGTTCTGTAAGAATACTTTCTGATATGTTTAAAACAATGCATGTCTAGTGAATATGCTTTCAAGAACCCTAATTCCTTTTCTATTGTACTCTTGTTTTTTAGAAAGATTATGTGTTCTTGGATGTTTAGAAGGATTATACCTTTTTACATTATTTTCAATTTCATTTGAAAAAGATATGATATCTAATTTAAGAATCTGGTTTACCTATTTTTACAAAATGATTTGCTTTTGCCTTTGTCAGCATTAATCTTGAATATGTATTTTAGTTTTTGATTAATATCTATTGATTGTGCATATTAATGGGGTTCAGTGTGATATTTAAATATGGGATCACATCAGGGTAATTAGCAACTTGAACACCTTAATCTTTTATGGTTTTAAAAATATTGGAAGCTGGCATCAGTCCCTGTGAGGGTCTCTTTCATGTTCTTTTTACTCCTATATTGCAGTATTTGAGTCGAAACTGAAAGTCCTGATGTTTACCAGCACCCCCTTTTCATTTTTTATTCTGTATTATTGTCTTCTTACTTTATGTTATGTTTTTATTTTAATTGTTCATTTCTTAGGTTTTAGTCATTCTTGGAATTGGCCCTTACTTAGAAGGGAAAGTGGCACCCAAAGCCATATTTAGAAAACTGTGGATTGACTTCTGTTTATTCTAGACCATGTGCTTGCAAATATTTTCTTCCTTGAAAGCATATTAATGAATATAAGATTTTTGTTATGCACCTTTCTGTTATACAAATCATCCTATATACTGAATTGGAGAGTTAGTCTGAAAGGCATAGTCAACCATTATTGGAAAACCTTAAGTGCTGTATCTTATTTCTGTTATTGTCAGGAGTTGTTGATGAGAATTTCAGCTCTATCTTTGTTGGTTTGATACCACAAAGTAGATATTATCATTACTGACTTACACAGCTAATGCTTATATAGACTACTTGACATATTTTCCATTTTACTTGGCTTTCTTTCTTTGTGCTCAGCACTTCTTTTCACGATCATTTTACATCTCCTTGAATAATAGCCCATACAATTTCCTTTGCTGGGTTTCTGCTGTTGTTAAGCACTTTGTATTTCTTTTAGTTTCAACATGTCTCTATTTCACCATCATTCTTAAGGATAATTTTCTTTTAATGTTCTATACTTTTACTAATATATGTCTACCTGAGGGTTTGCTTATTTCTCCTATTTGGAATTATTGTGGTACTGAAATATACAGACTCATGTCTTTCATCTACTTGGGAGATATTCTCAAAATGATCAACTTTTATACTACATTTTCTGCATTTTATCTAGTCTTTCCTTAAGGCAGTCCAATTAGATTTCTATTAAGACATTTTACTTTATCTCATGCTTCCCATATGTTTTCATGTTTTCCTTATCATTGTTACTACATTTTGATTAAAAAAAATTCTAGATTGTCTCCCAGTTCTGAAGATTTCTTCCTCTGTGCCTAATCAAGTCAGTGGAGTATTACCGTGGCAAATGGTTTTTGTAGGGCTGGGGTTGTGGTTCAGATGTAGAGCGCTCGCCTAGTATGTGTGGGGAACTGGGTTCGATCCTCAGAAACCACATAAATATGAAATATATTGTGTCCACCTATAACTAAAAAATAAATATTTTTAAAAAATGACCTTTGTAGAAATACTACCAAAGTTTTAATCCTACTTATACTTGATAGAAGTTATGGAATTTAAGCATAACTTCTTAGTTATTATATGTTAGTCTTGTATGCCCATTTTATTAATTTGTTAATTGACAATAGTGGTAACACATATTTCATAATTTCATATAAGAATGTCAATGTAAAGTTCTCAGCAGAATTGCTGACCTGTACTAAATCCTCATTAAATACAGTTAGCAATGTAATGAACTAAACTATCAATTAACCTATCATTTTCTTTTAAATTTTGATTATATTTTTGTATATTTTAAAATTTCTATGAGTTTTAAAATTTTTTTATCAATTTTTTGGGGGTACTGGCTAATGAACCCAGTGGTACTTAACCACTGAGCCTCATGCCCAGCCTTTTTCTTGTATTTTATTAGAAACAGGATCTCATGAAGTTGCTAAGTGCCTTGATAAGTTGCTGAGACTGGCTTTGAACTTGCAGTCTTTCTGCCTCAGCCTCTAAAGCCACTGGGATTAAAGGCATGCACTATCACACCATGGTCTCTCTTTTATTATTTTTGATAGCTTCTTTTCTATGTTCATTATTTAATTTTTCTTTTATTTATTTATTCACAACTAAATGTATTTATTTTATTGTATGCAGAAATTCTAATTGAGTGAAATTCCATCATCAAATTATGAGCAATGTTTAAAAATTCTATCATAAAAAATATGAACTTATATTATCGCAAAATTAACAGAATGATTCGGTTGAGTCACTAACTTTTGGGCTTCTGTGACTTAATCACCATTAGTGTTAGGTCTGAATTTATACTCTTTTAGAACATTTTGGAGGGATTTTATCCTATTGAAATTTTTATGAGTCTGATTTTACTGTTTGTTTTCCTACAAATATTATAATGTTGATTGACATTTGTGATTATTTTTTTTTTGTGTGTGTGTGTCACCTATGGGTCCTGGGGTGAGTGTGCATTACCTCAAAAGAGGATATGCAGTTATTTTGTCACAAGGTAAATGTGTGCCTCGTGGAAATTCTCAGTTAAATCTTTGCTTAAATGTTTTTCAAATCCCAAATCAGATGACAATTATCACATAATTATGAGCTTTTAGGTAAAATATTTTACTTCTCATGGTAGACTGAAAAGTGACCCTCAAACCTCAAAATGTATTCACATCAAGAACCTGTGAATGTTGGGCTAGGGTTGTGGCTCAGTGGTAGAGTAATTGCCTAGCATGTGTGAGACACTGGGTTCAATTCTCGGCAGCACATAAAAACAAGTAAATAAAACTAAAGGTTCATCCACATCTAAAAAGTATATATTAAGAAAAAGAACCTGTGAATGTTGCCTTATTGGAGACAAGGATCTTTGCATACATGTTAGGGACCTGGATATGGGGAAATTATCATGGATTATGGGACTGTCCCTGAATGCAATTATACATATCCTTATAGGGGTTTGTGGAAAGTATATATGGAAGTGAAAGGCATTTTAAACATAGAAGGGAAGTCGAAATGACCATGAGACGGAGATTGGGATGATGCAACCACAACCGAGAACCATCAGAACCCACAAGAAGGTGAATGAATGAAAGAATAAATTTTCCCCCAAAGCCTCTGATGGGAGCACAGTCCTACTGACAACTTAATTTTAACCCAGTGGTACTTATTGAAGACTTCTGACCACCAGAACTATAAGAGGGTAAATTTATTTTGTCTTAAGCTACTAGTTTGTGGTAATTTTATATATTCACCATAAAAATCTATGCTGCCCTCCATTCAAAATGAGTTATAAAATGTTTTTGGTGCTATTTTTTTTTGGTGGAATGATAATGAGTAATAGGTACCTGACTGATTAAATTTATATAAATAACCAAATATGTAAAATATAGTATATAAAAAGTAATTAAGAGGGGCTAACATATATCCTATAACTTCATTTAGGCTCTCCTTTGTGGGCCATTGCAATAACTTGGCTGACTCGTCTCACACTGATCTTCAGTGGTCCAGTGGGATCACAGATTTCCAAAGAATAGATTGGAAGTGCCATTGTATGGTGTGAGCATCCTAATGCTGTTCTTCAGACTAACTGCAATGGTCTTCTGCAATAATTCACTGGTATTAAAAGCTAGTTGAAATTTTATATTATTTATATTCCTAGACTTTGCTTTTATCCTGTAAAAGTTTAGCTCTAAGCAATAACCAATTACTTCACTAGGGAAAAGTTGCAACAACTATGCCAGTAGTGGGCTCTGCTGCCTTTGATTTGAAGGGAATCTTCTCAGAACCATTGAAAAGGAAGAGTTTGCATCTACTTCATACATTAGTCTTCTAAAGGCCTTTGATCTCTGTAAAGGTATTCATGGTCTAAATAACCACTACATTCTTATAGAAATAACTGAAATCTGGATTTAAAATAATTGACACCTAAGGGAAAACTTATTTAATGTAGTAATCCTTATCCACCATGTATAAGTTTTTTTTTTAGATCAAACATTAAAAGTGAAAAAATCCTTTTTATTTTTCTTTAAAATTAGTATTTAAATATAAGAATATCAATTCACTATTACATGGGAAAAAAACACTAAAAACAAAGATAACTCAAGTGGAGGTACTCTGTCAAACGCAGCCACATTTAAAATTTACTCCCCTCCCAACTTCAAACGAGCAAAAAGAGAGAGAGAGAGAGAGAGAGAGAGAGAGAAGAGAGAGAGAGAAAGAAAACCAGATGGTGCATACAGAGCTGCAACATATGACGACAAATTTAACTAACAAGCATTTGCATCTTTTAACATAGCACCATTTCCACCTAAGTGCAGATAGTTGGGTGAATTCTTTGAAACCAATCATTCTTATTTTAAGTTTAGGAATTCCTATAGGAGATTATTTTATAGGGAATTTCTCACTAGTTAAAAAAATTCATTTTCTTACAATTACATTTACTTTCATCATATTTTCATATCTTATTATACCTTAAGTTCAAGAAGGAAAATGATCCTGAATACAGGGAATTTTACTCCTGGGATCTCATTTCAGTTACTAAAAGCCATATGGCTAAAGAATTACTATGTTTCATGGTTTAGAAGAGCAATAGATTATGCTTTGGAGAGACACCTAAGGGAAACATAGGTTCTTTGAGGAATTGGAATTAAAATAGCATGCACATAATAAAAAGTTTGAGAGTGTATAAAACCAATGAAAGAAATGGGGAAAGTCCATTTCTGTGGCTCTTGAAATGAATAGCGGCATAGATCTAGATTTAACCTTGTGGCTGGTGAGTATGGGGAATATTTGCTTCATTATAAACATGAAATAACTTTGTGTGTCTCTTGCTAGTCTTAAATTGTTTCATTTGCTGATTTACATGATGTGTGTTCTATGATCATGAATGTTCAATAAAAAGATGGGTAAGATATTATTTCATGGGTCTGGCATTTTTCCAAATATGGTCAATAATTTCATATATATATATATATATATATATATATATATATATATATATATATATATATACTTTGCATGACAGGCCACATTGATTCCATGTGTGTTCCTTTTCCAAGGTAAGTAGGGCATCACTGTACTGCAAACCAAAACCGCTGGCTTACATTTTCCCCAGATATCTGGTACCTGACTGCATTTTAATGATGATAGCTTCCTAAGGAACACCAAATGAAGGTACAAATTTAGTGCATGAAAAAAATTATTTTGGATAAAAGTGTTTAAAATAGAATATGTTAAGTAATTTTAGGCTAAACTTATTTGATCATATTGGTTGTAGAATACTTTTCAAATAAAACAAAGTATTTTTCTTAGTGCATTTCCAAGAGTGAAAATGAAGACTTAATTGTCACAGTGACCAAATGAAAGGAAAGAGGACACTTTAATAAATTTTACAAAGTTGGGAGAAATTATTTTCTTCAGGGGCACTGAGATTATTAGTGGGGAAAATAATCCAGTGTTTCTTTTTAATTAGAGCATTATTATGAGAAATTGCCTAGTTATTTCTTATCTCTAAATAAGAATATCCTGGAATAAATAAGAAGAACATTAGGACTTTTGAATAAACTTCTGGAAATCAAACTAAAGAAATAATAGACAAGATTTCCAAGAGAACATTCACAAAAATTTTGCAGACATCAGGAGGAAGAACATAATTTTTTTGATATCCATATGTGTATTATTGTCTCAGGACTTCCTTATTATTGTCTACAATAATAAAACGGTGTGCTTTTATTGCAAACGGCTGCCTGCCTTTGTCTGAAAACTTAAATATCTTTGGAAATTATACGTTTAAAATAAAGATTATTTGCTGTAACATAAACCACATTTTGATCATTGGAATTTACAACAGTTGTTTCAGGGTACCATGGGATTTTTCTTTGTTTCCATATTTTCTCCTTAAATTATCCACATTTCCTGACCCTTTGCCAAGCCCCTGGTAGTGAAACATTATTTAGGAGATCAAACACAGATCATATGAAAGAAACATCTGTTGTAGCTATTGTTTTCAGAAGTTCAGGTTGCCCAAGAGGTCTACTAGGCAATATTTTCCAATTCTCATTTCTACACAACTGGGGGATCTTGGTGGCAGCAAAGGATAAAAGCCTTTAATTTAATGTTTGAGATGTATGTGTTCTGAAGTTATTTGCACTGAAAATGTTTTGGAAGAAACAAAGATTTATGGTAACTTTTTCAGTATTTTTTTTTTTTTTTTCTGCTTTGCAAAGCCAACTTTTGCTACCATACTCGTCATTGACTGGACAAATAGCCGGAGAGAGAGAAAGAGATGGGAAGCAACTGTTTTTTTAATTGCTTTATGATTTTCTAGTCTCTTCCCCACCTATTGCTTTAATCCCAACATTTCTCCAATCCAAGCCTCAAAGCAGAACTCATTTGCAAGGGAGAAAATGGTTCTTTCCAGTCCAACCTCCTCTATTCTCTGATTTCCTTAGACCCCTGCCTCTTACTCAGCTGTCAGGTCTGCAGTTCTCCTTTAAAATAGATCAAAAAGCAAAAGGTAATTTATATTCTAATGACAAGGCTTGGTTATGTGCTGGGCACAGAGGGTTTATAGCCCTGGGAGGTAATTACTCAGGTTGAAAGGTGCTTCATCTGTTCACAGTGAGCTTCCAGCAGGGTGATGTTCTCAGTGAAACTGGTGATAGCAAAACCATCTGAGAAATCATGCAAGGAAATCTTATGGAAGGAACATTTCCCTTGTTCTTCAATTACTCAGTTCAAAATTAATTACAAATTTATGGCTTTCATTAAAACAGTTCATCTGAAACCTTAAAATTTTGCATAAAATTTACTGTTTGGAAAGCAACAATATGTACTTTAAATTTCAGTCTAGCTTGCACCATGTATGAGCCTATAGAACACATGAAATTTCAGGCATCTCCCCCCATGGTTGGCATGACCTTTTATATTGAATTCATTCTATTAGAAAAATGGAAGAATTAAAGAGATAAATAGTGAAAACATGTGAAAGAGAATATTAAAAAAAAAAAAAAACCGAAATGGAGACAGACTTCAACTGATCAGTGATGCTTTATTAAGCAGCAGAAGGGCACATTTTCTAGAGGAAATAGACAGTGACTGGCTACCACATAGGTCTGAGTTTTATAGGCTTTAGCAAAGTCACATAATGGGAGGAGTTTGTTATTTTGGTGGGCTTGTTTTTGGCAGGTATGGGACCTTTGGCAGATAAAAGAAATTACAAAAAGTCAGAGTCCTCATTTTCCTTTTCCTGCCAAGGGGTTGTAAGTTTCTACCTCCTTCATTCCAGACTCTGAAAGGGGTATAATGATTTGGGACAAAGTCATCATATCTGGCTACGTGTGGCTGAAGAGGGGCAGAGTTGGGCATCCCCTGTCACAGATCTGGAAGAACAAGAGAAGGTATGGGGTATTTTAGGCTTCTATACAATATTGGTGATTGTGGCTTGAGGCAGGTGTAGATGGAATGAACTTCAACATCATCGTGGGTGATTCCTTCCTTACAGAACTCAGGAGAGTCACATTGTGAGTGAAGGAGAACGATTTTTGCATGTTCTTGGGAGGTGGTCTGGGCTAGACAGAGCAACCTGTCAAGAAGTTGCTTCTGTATAAAGTTAAAAAAGCATGGGAGAAAGGTTATTACAAGGAAAAATGAGTATTAGAGGGGTTAAAAGAGGGAGAAGCCACGAAGTCCATTGTTTTAGTCTCCCAATGAGGCCTGACAGTAATTGGCCAGTTCTCATCTCTGATGATCCAATCAGTCTTGTAGTTATTAATCTTATCCCTTACCAGTCCTGATTGACATAGAAGCAATATTCTTCCTTGAGGAAGAGGTATAGGCTACCTTGGTCAGCAGTAAGGAGATCTAGGCCACAAGGATTTTGCAGGACAGATGCCAAGGAATTTTGTAAAGCCAGTACTGAATTGGTGACCTGTTGGATATCTTCAATAACCTATTCTGACCACTTCTTATAGTGCTAATCTCACTGCTCCTGTGCCAACCCTGGAAGATATCCCTAGCCCTATGAGTAAGGGAATAAACTGAAGGGCTCTCTTGTGTTTGCTGTATGCCATTATTGGAATAGGCACATTTTGGTTGTTAGCCACCAAGCCAATTTGAGGAGTAAGGAAGACCAAGGTATATAGAGAGGCCAGTCCAAGTTTTTGGTAGGTAGGGGTAAATATGAACCTTGCAATGGAAAAATGCCTCAGAACTGGGGGAGCAAGGCTTTGGGGCTTACACAAGTGTATAACTTAAGTTCTAGTAAAAGAACTATTATGTAGGGCTGGGGTTATGGCTCTGTGGTGGATCACTTGCCTAGCATGTGTGAGACACTGGGTTTGATTCTTAGCACCACATATAAACAAATAAATGAATATAAGTCCATCAATAACTAATAGAATTTTTTTTTAAAAAAAGAACTGTTGTCTTTTCTTTTAAATACCCAGATATTACTGTACTTTGATTATAAATGTTTTTGCTAGGTGTTTAAAAATCAAGCTGGTCAAATTGACCTTATTTCTATTTATTCTTAAGAATCAGCTGAGATCCCTCAGTGTGTCACTCTTGGAAACATGAGAGGTGCTTCTTAGCTCCTCTAGTGCCATCTTGCATGTTGTTTCAGGGTCTCATTGGCCACATGACTTCCTTGGAAGCACCAGGGATATCTCTCTCTGCAATGACCTTCCTGTTTCCAGAATGTGCACTGGTCAACTTTCTGTTCTCCATGGTCTCACTGATATCCCTGATCAGGAGGCCATGTGGCCCAGAGTTGCAAAGCCCTTAGAGAGGTTTCATCATTCCCTGGGTCTGAGCTGACCTCAGAGGGCAAGAACCATATACTGACTTATTTTTTCTTTCATGGCCTTTTATTTTCTTAAATTTAGTCCCTAAGCTTTGGTCTTAAACAACCAGCAAGACAGTTTCACTAGTATTAATGTAAGAGTACTGGGTTTTAACTTTAATGTCTATAACTTTACAGTTATTTTACCCCTTCTACTTAATGGGGGTCAGTAGTGGTACTGGAAGTCAGTCTTAACCTCTTTTCCACTTTGTAAGTAATGGCATATTATCTCAAATTAATTCAGGTTGTTATATTAGGAGTTGTACTTTAGTAAAGCACTAACAGATAATAGTTATAATGTTTTTAAGGAAGGTACAAAATGAGATTAACACTTGTAAAAATAAATTAAGTTCATATTATAGCTATGAATCAAGAAACATAATTTTGATAGTCCCAAATCTTTATTTGCAACTTTAGTTGAAAGACCACCAGCTTAGTAAAATGCTCTTCTAAATATTATATTTTGAAGATTTGCATACTTCGAAGATATGAATACATAAAGAAAATTTCAAAATCTGTAGTGTGTTGTAATACTGTAAAATAACAGTTTGTGTTTAACCAGAATTGTATAAACCCTAATTTCTTTAAGACTGTATTTTATAAGTAATAAAACTTAACAGCATAAGAAGTTATCTTGATAGATAAGAACAAATTAATGTTTTAAAAAATCCTTGTTACTTCAACCTATAGAGGATTAAACTTTGGTTTATATCAGTGCATTAATATTTGACCTTAGAGAAAAGCCTTAAATGATTTAACCGATTGTGCTAATTATGTATAACCAATTTAGTTACACACAAACTTTTTGAAATTTACCTTCCACAAACGTTATCAAACTTACATAGACAGTCTATAACTTTTTACTTTACCACACAAAAGACTTTCTCATTCAGAAACATTTGTTTTTCCTTGTACTTCATACTAAAACATATTTCCATACCTAGAACCTTCTTAAATCTCTTTCTTAGCTGTTGATCCCTTCTTAAATTCACATTTTGAAACAACCCTTATGGAATTTCTGATTTTTTTTATAATTTATCCTTTTAATAAGATGAAATATTTTATGTTATTTATAGTGATTTAATTGAAACACAGCTGAAACTTTTTAAACTCTTTGCATATAGAATTATATCTGTTAGAACTTTAACTCCAAGTAATTTTGGTTTGGTGAAGACTCAGAAACAAAAATATCTTAAATTCTATTTTTTAAAATTTACTAACATTTAAAAACACATTTAATGTTTACATATATCACTTTATAGAATTTAAGAGTACTTGATTTTATATTTATCAGTTGATTTTTTAGTACTCTAACTTTGTAAATTTATCAAATATCTCCTTAACAAACACATGATTAATGATTAATCTCATTGATGTTGATGTTAAATCTAATTTCTTCATTTTGAACTGTTAAAAACCAAGATATCAGATAAGTATGATTAACAGTACTATATCTTCCCTGTGGTAGAAAAATTCTAGAAGCAATGGATATTATCTTGTAGACATTTTATAGAAACCAACACTGTGTTGTTTGACCACCTAGAAAAATGTGTGTGTTAGTGAATTTAAAGATATCTTTAGTCTCATCTGTTTACCTAATTTAAATTAAACTTTTTAAGTCACATGGACTAAAAGCTATTTGGATCCACTTCTCTTTTAAATTTTAACTTATGTGCATTCATCGATCTATGCCAATTTTGATACCATGTATATGAAATAAGCATACAAGCACATATGTAGACACCATATGCAGTACACAGATGTGTACACATATAGTAAACAGACAGGGAACAGAGATCTTATGCTTTTTTATACATATATCTCCACAGGTAGAAGACAGTGCTACAAGTGTTTATTAAAACCTCTATTACACTTAAATTGTTTGAAATTAAAATATAGCCTATCAGATTTAAATATAGGACTGGCCTGTACATTTGAAAATGTTAGGTGTAAAGTCCAACAGCCATAGTGGGAATTGAAATTAAAGGTTCAGGTGGCCAATTGTTCTTGATGGCTATCAGTTTTATCCCCAATACCACTATTTCTATGTCCTTCATAGATTTTATAAAGGAAAATTTCCAATGTATTTGAGAGTTAACCCTTGAAAATTGGCCTATCAAAAAGACAGAGTGTCAAAACCTCTATAGTTAGATAAAATAAGACTGATCAGAAAAAGATATTAATTTAGGTGCACAGGATCAAATGTGAATTTAGCATAAAACCATAAGCTCAAAAATACAGAAAATAACTGAAATTCTTTAAAAAAAGAAAAGAAAAGAAAAAGAAAGACATGGCCATAAATACTGCAGTAAAGGAGAATGCCAAACATCTTTATTAGACCAAAATTCAATTTTGGCTAAGATTAGAGTCAGTCAACACAACTAAAGAATGTAGGCATCCAGAAATCCTCAGGTAAATTTTCTCAAAGAGAAGAAGACATGTGTATGTGGTCATTCAAATTTTGCCTCATTTAGGGAGGAACTTATTAAGAAAGCAGGGTGGTAGATTTGGAGCAGACAAGATAGCCAACCATTTAGGTCACATGGTGACTTGAAATTAAAAGTGACACCTTTTTCTTTTCCTTTGGTCTTAAACCAGTTTTACACAATTACCTCTGCAAGCCTTGTAAGGCCTGTAAGCTCTGAAATCTCTATGAGCATTGGAGAGAGAGAGAGATCTGGTACAAGCTAAGTAAGGGAAGCTGCTGTATGAGCAATACTTCATGCATAGGGAATTTTAAACATTTTTTTTTAATTTTAGGTCAGGCTTGGATTTAGAAAATTATTAGGCATCTCCTTTATTTCAGCTGTGATTAGGGCATCCCCTACTTTTGAGGATGAGGCTCCCCTCTGAATAAAAATGAAAGAAAGAAAGAAAACAGAACATATGGCTACCTGTGCTGAGAAACTGTCTCTTTAGCTAGGGGATGTCTTCCAGATCCCAAAGCCTCCAGCAGTCAGCAGTTCCTGCCTTTCTTTCCATGACCTATGGCTGGGGCCTCACTCAGAATGAAGGATAGTAACTTCTTGATAGCTAGTTGTGCCCTTAAAATTTCCTACATGTTCCCTGTGTCCTTTTGGGTCCTCATACTCACGGGACAATAATTTTATATTATACTCCTCAATTTGAAGTGGGAGGCCAGCCTATTAATGCTCTGGGTGATATCTCCACTATAAAACATAAATAATTTGAATTACTAAACCAGGGCAGATGAGGGACAGTTTTACTCTAATTTAACTGAGACAGATTTTCTGTTTTTCCTGCCAGATGAGGGGACTATGGAAGAAAATGTGTCCTGTAAGAATCTAGAGAAGGTGGTCTACTTTTAAAGCTCTGGGAACTCTATCTTGAGAATCTCTCATAATGGGTCCCTGTTTAAGAGGCAGATAGTATGGACAGAATTGAGACAGAAGCATTTCTAAAGATTACTTGGCTCATACTCTGGGGATTAATGTGTCACTTCTATTCCAAAGACCCAGATCAGACAGAGATTTCATCTCATGATCCAAGATTCATTGGGTGAGGGTCCCTTCCACCATCACACCAAGTCAATCAATCAGAAAAAGAGAGACATATAGTGGTCAGTATTTGGCCTAAGGGCTGTTGGGGTCAGACTCTGGACATGAGACCTTCCTGTAGCACCGGGGAGTGGCCCTAGCTAGCTGCCTTCAGTTGTCTCAAGTCTTCCTCTGTCCCATGCACCAAATTTCTCCCATAGAAAAGAAACTGAAGCAAGTCAGGACAAGCATCCCCAACACATGGGTGAAGGGGGAATCCAACCCACCTCTTGACTTTTGACTGATGGCCGAGTGACATCAGACTTTCAAGTCCCCACTGTCATGGCAATTCTAGGTCACCTTGGCCCAAGTTGACTGGTTCTAATCGGATTCCTAATCATACATTTTTACAGATTTTATAGCTAGGAGGAACCATCCTTATCTCCCAGAGTTTCAAGATCTGGTCACAAAAATCTCCTTCAGGGTAACTTGGGTTCTTATCAACATTTTTGGGGGTCTGCATTTCTCCTGCAGTGAACAGGTAGCTTGCTAAGAAATGTGACATATCCTCTCCTCAGAGGTCAGGCAAAGCTGCAGGTAAATTGCTGCTTGGAAAATAAACCATGTGGGGATCAGCACAGTGGGCTCATTTGATAGAGTTATTATGTACAACATTTAGTTTTTATAATGTCACAGATGTCCTCATGAGCTATAGTTAAGATGTCAAATGCCATTTGATTTTTGCAAAATACCTTGCTTTTCATATTACCTTTGTGTTTAGTAGAGATCTCTTTATCTGTGTCAGTTAGAGCTTTCTTGGTAAAGTTAGTTAGGACTTTTATATGCCACATTGTATCTTTTAGACCAATATGAGGGGTAAATATTGGGGCTAGATAATCATACTAGCAAACACAGAAACACAGATCATGCCTGCCTCTGTACGAGATTAGAAAAGTTTGTAGGTCTCAAATTGACTCAGATAAAACTTGTGACTGCAGCAGTCTCTTTTGACAATTATGAGGCAATCCTGTCTAAGAAACTTTTCTTTATAGCCTCCAGCTTTTCTTACTTTTTGTGGAGGTTTATCTGCTGTTTTGGGGGCAGTAAATGAAGAAGAGGGCTAGGAAGCAGGATCTGAAATAGGGGGCTTATGGAGCAGGGAGTCAGTGAGAATTAATTGTAGAGCAGAGCAAGGTTGGCATAATGAGGGCCTTGAATGAAGGTAAAAGAGAGCTTGGAGGTAAGGAACCTCAGGTCACTTGTCATTTGTTGGATAAAATAAATCTTGGAGGAATTTTTGGGTCAAAAAAATCCCGAATTCTAAATTTGGGCCATTGACTTAGATTGTCTAATTTATATTGTGATCTGTTTTGAATACTCAGCCTATTATGGCATTAATTTTGAGATTAGATTGAAAGTGGATGGTTTTTAAAAAAATTTAATGAGACAACCTAAGGGGGAGTCCTGTGGGATGGACTGGTTAGTCCCTGTGTTGGAGATGTTTGACCCGGGTGGCAGTCAAGATCAAATCATAGCTTGATGTCTCCTATCACTGGACAGAACTGTTCCACAAGAGAATGAGAGGGTGTCCCCTCTGCAATCCTAATGTTGGAGGACACCCAGGGTCCCAAACAAGCCAAGATGTGGAAGGTCTGGGGCGGGGCACCTTTATGAGAAACCGGAAGAGACCTTGCTTCTCTGAAAATTGAGGAGGTCAGTGTTGCATATGAGAACAAAATGGCAGAAAGTGGCCTCTGATCCAAAAGAATTGGAGAGGGTAAGATTAGAAGGAGTTTGCCAATAAAGGACCTAATACAGGTTCTTGCTCTGTCCACGTGGCAGTGAGATACCAAAATTCTTGCCTAGGAATGGGGTCAATTTCAGGTCACATATCAGTCGCCACTTAGCTATAGTGGACCTGAAGGGCCCGAGGAGTCTCGCTCTATTAAGAGGAAAGAAGGAAAGGGAGAGAGGAGGATATAAAGGTGATAGAGATTCATTAGGATGTTTCAGCACCAAATGAAAGCAAATAAAAGAAACTATTTTAAAAAAATAGAAATGGAGACAAACCTCGACTGTTAGCAATGCTTTTCTAAGCAGCAGAGAGCAAGAGGAAAATGTCGAGTGACTGGCTACAATAAGGGTCTGCATTTTTATAGGGTTTAGCAAAGCCACATCATGGGAGGAGTTTGTCAGTTACTTTTGGTGGGCTTACTTTTGGTAGGTGGGAGACCTTTGGTACATAAGGGAAACTGCAAAAGGTCAGAGTCCTCAGTTTTCTTTTGCCCTCATGGGGTTGTAAGTTTCCACCTCATTCCAATAGGGGAAAAATAATTTCCATATTTTCACTTTAGCAAACATTTCACTCAGTGTTATTTTAAATCTAAAGAAAAATTGAACTAATTCTTTTATTTAGGAGCCTCCTTCTTCTCCTCCTCTTTATCAACACTACACTACTAATGATAGCCATTTTTAAAATATTGTATGATCACAAAGTGTGAAAAATTTTGCACTATCCTCAGAATTAAGAAAGAGGATGTTTAACTAGTATTATATGGAATAACACTATGATATTAATGTCCCAGATATATACTATATTAACGTTAATGCTTTTATTATAAAATGAATGTAGGTTTATGGAGGAGTTGGAAAAATATTTTAGAATTTTCCCATACAAACTTCACCGAGATTCCTTACATTACCTTAGAATTGTTAAAATTCTCTTAGTTAAAATTGTGAATTTATTGGAATTTTACCATTAACCACCAAAATGTTTTGTCTATTCCAGAATCCCCTCCAGGAAACCACCTAACTTTTTAGTTTCATGGTTTAATATTTTCCAGTCTGTGATAGTTATTCTCTTTCCTGACTCTTATGGTTTTTAATGGTGCTGATTAGTTATTTGTAGAATACTCTATAGTTTGGGGTTATCTGATCTTTTTTTATAATTTCATTGAGGCTATGTCTTTTCCTACAAGTATGACACAAGAATTATTGCCATTTAAGTGTATCATATAAAGAAACCTGTGATGGCAACTCATGCATCTCATTTAACTTCGATTGCCTGGTTAAAATGGTTCTGCTGTGCTTTCAACTAAAAAGTTACTATTTTCCTCTTTTGAGTTAGTAAACCTGGAAGCAGTTAATTCAAGGCTAAAAAATATCATTTTATCCCATAAATTTTGCCCATTTCTTTTAGCATGTGTCTAAAGGTCAAGTTTGCAATAATTATTACTGTGATTTTCTTTCTACTTCATTCTTTTCATATTTATTAATTAAAATCATTTTACAAGAAAGAGCTGCCATATCTCCCATATTTACTTATGTGGGAAAATATTTACTTACTTCAGATTAAATGGTGAATATTCATTTTATTCTATAGAATATAATCTAATTATATCTTCACTTATGCTTTTTCCCAAAATTGATCCCTTTTATCAGTAAGAACGCTTTCAGGTTAGCTTTGATGCTCTTTCATTTAGAGTAATACCTTACTTTCTGTCCAGACAAGATGTTTAAGAGATACTGGCTTGTCCTGGAGTTAATCACTTTTTCAAAGAGCCATGATTTCTTTAATTAGAGAATGGCCTTTAGTAATCAACATTTAGGTAGAAGGTGTGCCCACTGCTACTTAAATATCATTGCATGTATATTATTTCAGTGAGTATAACTTGGAAATGCATGTATGTAGAGTAACCCAGACACACACATTCTCCCTTTCTCTATTTTAATATTTATCTATTGGAATGTACAGTACAAAGTTATACTGAGACTTCTTAGTTCAATAATATCACATGTCCATTCTAGATTTTCTATATTTTAAAATTCTAATTTCCTTCTCTGATAGCAAAAATTCTAAATCATTATCTCCAATATACTTACTTAATTCTTCAAACCTAGTATACCAAAAATGTATTTTCATAATTGCTGACTCATTCTTGAAAGAAATACAATCGCTACACATAGTAAAAATATTTTCATATAGTTACTTTTGGTTTTGACTTATAGTATCCAGTTAGTGTATTAATTCCAAAAGTAAATTAGGTGAGTTCTTTTCTTTATCCCACCCACCCTACTGTGTATATTAGTTCACTTGCAATGGCAATGAGTTCCTGTGTGATAGTTTGGATTACATTTTGCTTTCCCCTCTAATTCTGGCTGAATATTTTTTACCTAAGAACTCAAAAAATTAAATAAAAACACTTTGCCTAGGCTGAGATGACAATTTTTTCCCTATATTTTTTTCCGAAGTTTTGTAGTTTCACATTTTAGTTTGTGATCTATTTTAAGTTGGTAAAGTGTGGGTCAAGCATTGTCATTTGCGTGGAATATACAGATGTACAATTTTTTAGTATCATTCTTGAATACATATATGCTTTATTGAATCAACTTTGCATCTTTTTAAAAAATCATTTGATTATAATTCTTCATATATATTTCTGGACTATATTCTGTCCCATTGATTTATGTGTTTATTCTTTCACTGTTACCACACTATCTTCATTACTGGAAATTTATATTATCTTTCAATTAGCTAGCCTTCTTATTTATGTTGTTCATTTTCAAAATTATTTGAACTCTACTAATCCCTTTGTGTTTCCAGTCTATTTTTTCATTGTAATATGTGTTTTTATTCTATGTATTCTAAAATACACATTAGAATTAGTTTATCAATATCTACCGCCAAGGAAATTCTCCTAGAAAATTCATTTAGGTCAAATTGAATATATGACAAATTTGATAATAATTCATACATTAACAGTGTTAGTTTCTAATCCATGAATATTGTATATTTTTCCATTTATTTAGTCTTATCTTTTATTTCATACTTCAATGTATTCATTTTCAGTGTTTACATTTCAACATATTTTGGTAGGGTAGTATCATAATATATCAGTTTTCTTTGATGTTTTAAATTGCATTGTACTTTGAGATTTCAATTGCATTGTTAGTATATAAAACTTATTTATTATTGGTATATAAAATACAGATTGTTTTTGTATGTCGACTTTATATCTTGTGTACTTTTCAAATGGATTTATGACTTTAGTCGATTTTAAAAAGTTTTTTAGAATTTTCGTAGACAATAATATTTTTGAATAAAAAGTCTCTTTCTCTTTCTTTTCTACTTTCCTCCCTTCCTGCCTTTTAAAATTTATTTCTTCCTTTTCTCTTTGCTTCTTTCCTTTTTTCTTTCTTTTAATCATGTGCCTGTTATTTTTTTCTGTTCTTTATCCTACAAGCTATCATATTATTTTCCTTTCCCCTAACATTCTAGGGTTAATTGTCTGGTTTTGTATCATTAAGTACAACGAAAACTTTAAGTTTTCAGCAAAATCCCTTTATTCGAGTTGAAAACTTTTCTTTGTTTCTAGTTTCCTGAATTTGTTTTCTTTTTAATCATGAATCGATAGTGATTTTTTCAAAAAATTAAATTTATTGGGAAAATATATGACTTTCTTCCTTGCTCTATTATTAATGCAGTGACTTATTTCAGTTGATTTTATAATGCTGGCCAGGCTTGCATTTATCAGATGAATCACATGTGTAATAAATTATCTTTTTCATATTCTATTGAATTTGATTTGATAGTATTTAGTTGAAGAGTTTTGTACCTATATTCATGAGGAGTATTGCTCTGTAGGGTTTTCTTTTTCTTATAATGTCTTTACTTTTGTTAATTTATTTCTTTCTGTTTGAAAATTACTGTTTCTTTTTTATTTCCTTAGAAAATATTTTTAAAAAGCAGTAGTAGTTCTTTATCAGGAATTGGGGGCAGGGTGTACCAGGGATTGAACTCAGGGGATCTCAACCACTGAGCCACAATTCATAATCCTCCTGCCTCAACCTCCTGAGCCACTAGGATTATAGGCAAGTGACACCACACCCTGCCCTTTATAAAGAATTTTATAAGTGACATTTGAGGGGTGTGATAGATCTAATTCTATAATTGTCTCTTGGTATGTATGCCATGTATATTCCTTTCCCCTTGAGAGTGTGTGCAATATGTGAGAATGATACAATATTAGTTCCATGGCTAATTTACACTAAATAGTAAAGAGAAAGAGCCTTTTCAGATGTTAAGATATATTTCAAACTCTTGATCAGTTGATTTTAAAATAAGCAAAAGAGAGATTATCCAAGGGGCTTGACTTCATCAAGTGGTCTCTTTAAAAGGGAATCTAGAGATCACAGAAAAAAGAATGCAGAGATTCAAAGCATCAAATATGCTCTCCTGTTGGCCTTGAAAATTCACTTTACATATATGAGGTACCATAAATTCTTTGATGCAACACAGGGAAGCAATATAAAGCTTTATGGAGACAAAATATTGAATTGGATTTACCATGAATAACAAATTTATTTCCTAAAAGTGTTCAGAATTTATTTACTTCACAAAGACATTGAGAGAGTTTTACAGGTTAGGAGATCATCAACATCTTATAAAATATGGTAAAATCTGTAATTATGTATGCTTGTAAGTGTTGCTACAGCTGAAAAGATTTCCAGTATTTCAATGTTTATATTAAGGCTTTGAATGTCAGGCTCAAGGAGTAACACTTGCCTGGAATGATAAATTGAACATAATTTCTATAATACTCAAGGGTGTTACAATAATAAGGAGAATGGTCTGATCCCCAGGGTTATTTTGTTGAATAACTGACCATAGAGATCCTAGAATTCAATTTATATAACCAAATACTCTGGGTCTGTTGATGACAATCATGATGGTCATTGGTTGGTTCCTTATTCTCAGACCTATGTCAGCTCATCATTATTAAACTAAGCCAGACAACAGTGGTTGATTTGCTTTCAACAACTGGCAAATATGATAATAATTTTGGCTTATATTGCTTGCTTTTTAGAATTTTAATAATACATTTTGTTTATTCCTTCAATACAAAATATGGTCATTTTAACTTTTCCTGTGGACATGTGGGAAGCTGATCTTACATTTTACTCAGAGACGATGAACAGTGCAAGTTACTGCCCTACTTTTGCCCAGGGAGCATTGGCATGACCCACTGGGAGTCTGAACATAAACATCTACCTGCCCTCTTGCTATACTTCAGATGTGTAATGCTGCTATAAAATTTATATACTAAATAGAATTGAGAATATCATAGATTAATATTTTACATACCCACAATACAATAAAGACAAATCACTCATACCAAAAAGTAGTTTAATTACAATATAAATTAGAAAAAAAACAATGAACAGATGCTGACACCAAGATGACAAAGATGTAAGAATATAATTGACAAGGATTGTAAAGTAGCCAATTAAAAGGCATCCACAAGCAGTTAAGCATTCTGTTAAGAAAAATAAGTAATAAAAATCTCAGAAAGAAATGAAAGTTATAAAAGAGCATTGCTATCGTTGGGTTGTGAATGTCTGGTAAGATCCCACGTGTTAAAGGTTTGGTGCTCAGGGTTGTGGTATTAGGGAATAGTGAAGTTTTTAAGAGGTGTACCTTGGGAACAGGTTCTTGAAGAGTACTGTGGGACTTTGGTCCCTTCCCCTTTCTCATTTTTGCTTTCTAATCATGAAATATGTGATTCTGCACTGTCATGTGTCCCCACTATGATGCACTCACTACCTCACCACAGGCTCAAAGCTATGAGTTCAATGTATCATCAACTGGATCCTTAAAAAAAAAAATGTGGCCCCAAATAACTGTTTCTCTTTATAGGTTTATTATCTTAGCTATTTGCTGGAGTGATGGAAGACTTACTAATGTAAGAAACAGACGTTATAGAACTAAAATGTAATATCCCAAATTAAATACATACTAAATGGGTTCATTGATAGGTAGAGATGACAGACAGTATAATCAGTGAACTTGAGAACAGATTGAAAGCATTGAAGTAATCTTACCAGAGAGAAAGTGAACTTAAAGGGAAAAAATGAACAACGTCTTAGGGACCAGTAGGGAAATTATGAGAAATTAGTGTCCTTATAAAGGGAGTTCCAAAGGAGAGGAAAAATACAATGGGCCTGAACAGTATTTGGTGAAATAAAGAACAAAAACTTTCCAGATGTGGCAAAAGCTTTTGATTACAGATTAAGAAGCACAGTGAACCCTCCATAAGATAAATCTAAAGAACCCACACCAATACATATCATGATTACTCTTCTGAAAATTAAGACCAAAATAATTCTTGAAAGCTATCTAAAGAAATGATGTGTTACCTGTAGATGAACAGTTAAAATAGCAGAAACTTTCTCATCTAAAATTATGTAGACTAGAAGAAAGCAACATAACATTTTTTAAATATTAAAAGAAAATAACCGTTAACCAAAAATTTTGCATTCAGCAAGGTATCCTTCAGAAATGAAAATAAAATCAAGAGATATTCAAATGAAGGAAAACATAAGGGTTTCCCTTATATATTGACTCAGTGAAATTCTCTAAATGAAAAAATAAAATTACAATTAAAAAAGCTTGGAACCTAAGTTAGAAAAGAACATTGGAATGGGTAAAAATAGGGATGAAAGTAAGAGTTATCCTTATTCTGCAGTGTTTCCTTGATTATAGTTGAAGCTTCATATGAGACATTTTAACACCAACTGTTGAAGTGCTCAATGCATGTGGAGAAAATACTTAAGAAAATTATATATATATATAAAGAGGTGAGGTTAAAGGAAGTTAAGAGGATGTTAAGTTTTAGGAAATAAAATATATTTCACTGAATTTGGTAAAATCTAAGTAACAGTAGACTATAATATTTTACACACACACACACACACACACACACACACACATATATATAGTAATACTTAAAGCAACTGCTAAGAATTTAAAGTCTGATGGTATTTTAAGTAAATCAAGATGGAATTCATATAAAATGTTAAATAACCCACAGGAAAGTTATAAAAGAGGACAGAACATTAAGAAACAGAGTCAATAAACAGTAAACACAAAAATGTCAGATTTAAAACTTATCAATAACTACCTTAATGCAGATGACCTAAACATGTAAATTGAATAGATTGCAGGATGGAAAAAATCAGTTATACATTGTTTGTAAGACACTCACTTTGAATATAGTGGTATAGGCAAGTTGAAAGTAAAATGATAGAAAAATCTCTGGAATTTAAGGCTAGACAAATCATTTTTAGACTGGACACAAACTACATGATACACTATACTAAAAATCATGAATTGAATATCATTAAATTCAATGATTTTGCCTTTTGGTATATTCTATTTAAAGGATGTAAATACAAACCATGGACTTGGTTAAAATATTTGTAAAGAACATAATAGACAAAAATATAGAATCTAGAATGCATAAAGAATTTATAAAACTCAATATCAGAAACAATTCAATTAGAAAATGGGCAAAAGGAATGAATAAACATTGTATTAGAGGTTAGACAGTTGGAAAATGTATGAAAAGCTCAACATCATTAATCAATAAAGAAAGTGAACTAAAATTATAATAACATTTTATTATACACCTATCAGAAGGACTAACATAAAAATAAAATAAAAATTTTAAGTTTTAAAATAACGAAGCATTAAAAATTATATGAATACAAAATATACTACTAATTACCAGGCATCTCCAAAGTAGTACCCTTTAGACAACTAAAGAAATCCAGATTTTTCTGGAAGAAAACAAGTAACAATCTTTTTGGTACATCCAGGGCTTGAGAGCTTCCAGTGTTTTACTCCCAACACCTAGAATGGTTTACTTTTAGCTCTTGAGGCTGGTGAAGTGTGTGTGTTAATGCTTTTTACACTCCTCAGCTTATATTGTTGCAGTTATTGGTCCTCTTCTCACCAAAGCAGTTGCTCAAGTGTTTGATATCAGCCATCCTTCAGTGGACAGTCTCAGAAATGGTCAGCCGGCTCTGGGGATCATTACAAGCCTCCTATTAATGACTAAGCAAGTAAGAACACAATTGGGGGGGACTACCCCAACAGGTGGGGAGATGTTAACAAAATCTCCCTTCCCATCACAACAGTATCTGGTCACCTGGGATGAAGTTGTTAAGAAGTTGTGTAGCCCTCTGTAGCAAGTTTAGATATGACTAACATGTCATTGTCTTCTCTTTGTCTTTCATTCTCTATTTGCCAAATTTTCTGTGGTGCCTACTCTGTCACCCTAGTCTCTGACAAGTATTTATATGAAACTTTAACCCCAACTTCCCAGGGGTGGAGTCTTTGGTTCTTCCCATTTCTTCAAATGTTTTCATGGTCTACAGCACCAAAATAATATTCTCCTTGTCTTACATACAGAGAACATCTTCATCTTCCTGTGTTTGTAAAAGCATATTATGCTCCCTCTGATCTAAAAAACTCACCTTCTCCCCTTACCTGAATGCTGCCTTTTGCCTATTAAGGTCAGATTATGAAAATATTTACCTAGCTATCTTGGAGGAAGTATGAGTGTGTTGTTAATTTCTTCTAAAAACTTCTACTCATCTTTGCATTTTACTGTGGATACTCCAATGGAACTTAAGTTTGTGTTCTTTCCTGTATCCAGAGAATCCTAGTAATGGCTTTACCACCTTTTAAACAGTGAAGTACTGCATCTAAGTCATATTTTTTTTTCTTTCCTGCTTTAACTGAGTATTTTCATTGTGCTTAATGAGGTCTCATGGTTCTAATATTTTTGGTTGTCCTTGGATTTTGTTGCAAATGCTTCATTCCCATTCCTAGGCTGTCAGTGTCTGTGTTATTCCAGGAATTAAAATGTCATTGCTTCAACAATGAACGTGCTTCTCAGGATGTAAGTTGAATCTCACTAAATATCCATGAATGGTTTCATGAAAGTAAGTATATACAAACTTTTTAGAGGCAATATTATTACAAAGACAATAATATTACAAAGGTATGCTGTGCACATCTCTCAGTGAACATGGAGAAGCTGGTATTGCATGACTTGGAATATAAAAAAATAGCATTGATAAATTTACATATCACAAAAATTCATCTAGCAACTGAAAAGCATGCTAATTCTGTGACTTTATACAAAATCACTGCTATAGCAGCCACCACTTATTTATTTAATTTGTAGTGAACCACCCCAACACCATATTTTCTGTAAAATAAGATATTAAATGGAAAGTGTAGTTTACTTTGGAATTCACCCAATCTCTTCTCTTTCATTTTGAGGACAGTAATTTCTGCTATACCACAGGATAAAGGTATTGATGACATTCAGTCTCCAAGAGTAATAAAGAAAACTTTGACATTTCTAGGGAGCCAATGTTATCCACACAGTGTGGGCCTGTATATTCATGGCATGAACTGGAACAACTCATCAATTTCCTAGAGATAATTTCCTGAATTAGTTCATTTTCTGTTATTATACTTAGGCTTATAACTATAAAGAAACCTTTGCTCACAGTTTGGGAAGCTCAAGGGCATGATGCTAGCATTGGTTTAGCTCTAGTAAGGGACCCCTTGGCAGCATCACATAGTGGATGGCATTATGTTGGGTGTATGTGTGAAATGGAGAAACCACATTCTGAGGCAGGATGACAGAGACTGGCTTTATATCAACCCTCTCTTAAGAACTAACTAGGGTCCTCTAAGGGAAGTGCCCTCAATAACCTAAGGGCCCTCACCAAGGTCCTATTTCTTAAAGATCCCACCACCGCTTAACATTTCCACACTGGAGACCAAACCTCTAACACATAAACCCTTGCTCACAATCCATACACTCATACCATATCCATATTCAGCACGCTCCATAATGTAGGATGGCTGGACAACTATTAATATTGAGAGCTGGCCCTGTCTTGTAACTTGCTTTTCATCCAGATGAATTACAGTCTAAAACCACCCTTTAAAGTGATAAACTAGAGATCAGAGTTAACTAGAATGACAGTCACTGAACCTTGCTTCCCCCAAATGCCATGGAAACTCTCCTCTAGGCCTGGACACATTTTCATACAGTCTGGCTTTCTAATGTCTCACAGCACTTGGACAGCACCCTAGTTCAGTGGCATTTGTTCTATTTATTCCATTATGCACCCTCTGTAATTCTTGTGCTTAGCGAGGGCATTATAAACTGGTTTATGTATATATTTGTGGCTTTCTTTCTGCTCTCTCCCTTTTTAAAAATTCCTTCAGTATTTTCCACTCTCTCTCATTAGATTATAAGTGCTTTTGTAATCCCCACAGTTCTATGTATAGTCAACTCTTGATTATCTGAGCTAATGGAGGGAAGCATTAGCATGGATGATATCAGAGGACAAATAAATTTCCCAGGGGTTTGCATCAATTCTATGAAAGCATCTGAGTCCCGGAGGCAGGCAAACGAAAATGTAAAAGAAGCAGAGAGCAGAGAAGCATTTTGAATGAAAGAGTGAGATGTCACATTCTCACATGGCCGTGAACTACTGCTGCAGCTGCTAGTGAAATTTCATTCTATCCTGGCCAGGCCACTGGGATATTCTCAGGAGAGGGGGGCTCCAGGGATCTGGGCATGAATCCTCCTCCATTGGACGTCTTGCATTTGGCATCAGTGGTTGGCTTAGCACAATATCATGCCAGACAATGGAAATGCAATAAATGGATGAAAGAGAAGTAACAGAGAATTTTTGATGGAGAAATCAACAAAATAGTGGCTTTATGAAGCAGGGGAAGGGAAACATTTAGTGAGGGCCTTGTCTTAAGAGGAGAGCATGTTAGCTGGATGGTTTTTCCCTTCAACTCCAGCTTTCAGCTCATGCGTTAAACATAGCAGGTGCTTTATCAATGTTGAAGGAAGGTGAGCACACAAACAGACAAAAGAGAAAAGAATGATTAATGAGTGACAGAAACTTTCTAAGTAGTCTGGAAGCTATTACTCACAAGATTCACTTTCTGATTGCATACCATGGATATTTTAGAAATAATTATAGGAAAGTTCTCTGGTTATAAATTCTTTTTGGTTTTTAATGTTGAAGAACAAATTCCTGCAAAAGTAAACCCGTTTGGTTGCATGGCAGAGAGCCAAGGAAATTAACATTCTTTGAGAATCCACTGTGTTCCAGGTAAGCGCTTTACCTATTACCTATTTCATCCTGTTTATTACTCACAACAATTTTAAGAAACAATTATTGTTATCTTCTTTTGACACATGGGACAACAGAAGGTCACAGTTGTTAAGTATTTTCCCAATGTCATACAACTAATAAATATCAAACTGGACTTCAAATTAGATCTTTTTCCCCCTATGAAACCCCTTCTTTATTCTACATTATACTGCTTCCCAATAATAATAGGAAGTATAAATTATTGAATGATTGCTCTATGAAGGTACTAAATTTATATAATTTCTGATCTTCCCATTAACCTAGACTGGCAAGTATTGATATCTCCACTTTATAGATAAAAATAGAGAAAAGAAACCAAGGTCATTGGTTTAGTTAAGGATTGCATTTGGCTTTGACCTATGCCCTGTATCTTTTCAATGCAGTGTAACTTCTTCTTCCAAATGTCATTTTGTAAAATGTTATTTTACTTAGGCTACACAGGCTTTAATATGATTAATATTATCAATTTTCTGAAGATGGTCACTGCAATATTATAATTTCATTATTCTAGAGCAACAGGGTATTTCAATTGCAGAATGATAGCCTGTACATTTATATACACATACACATATATGTGCAAGGATATATATTTTTTATATTACAGGTACCACATTCCTATTACAGAAGAAATCTAGTTTCAGATAATGCTTATAGAACAAATTTCTAAGGTAAATATATGATATCAATGGCATTAAGAAATCATTGCTTTATACTAGATAGAGGTAAAGAGAAACCTGTTTTAGAAATTTGTGGTAGTTCTTTCCTCAATGTAAAAATCAGGCCCAGACTCAAGGTGAAACAGCATGAGACTTACTATTAATGTCTGCAAATGTGACAAGGCAGTTTTGATCTATTGATCTCTCAATTTGCAGAAGAACGGCAAAAGCTGATGTTATGAGTGCTCAAAATCTATTTTATATTTTCTTCTGGATGCTATTGCATTTCCTTCTCACTCAAATGTATTCCAACAGTGAAAGATCACAGGGCAAGGGTTGTGGGAAAGCCAGGGAAATATTTCCCGGTACCTGGCAAGAGAGTCTGGCCTGTGTCTCCTTGGGCACAGAAAGGAAGTGACTGTCTCTTCCAGGGAGAATCTGGCTGAAACCTGGGGGAACATGGAAGCTCTGGGGATTGGGTGCTTCTCCTCACTCAGGTTATGCTTCTGACATCTTTCTTGGTGTTTTCTAATTCCTCTTCCTTCCCAACTGTCCATGGAAGAATAATGGCCTCAATACAACCTACCATTGCCTCCAGTGGCTAGACTGTGGGTTGGATGGAAATTTTCTAATAGTTTCAGGAGAGATAGCAGAAGTGTCTCTCCTTCCTGGTACAGGTTGTGATCTGCAGAGCTAGCCAAGTTGGCATCTCTCCATTATTTCTAGGTAATAAGATGTAGCCTCAGTGAAGAATATTTTGTGTGTCGTTGTCACCCACAGAGACACCTGAAAAATCCTAGCAGAAACCTAGATTCTGCTTGATGGGCCACCCAACTATACTTCTACGGAATAATCCTTCCATAAAAGAAAAGAAAAAAAATGAAGACTAGATTTCAGGGTGCCTGTTATTTAAATCAACTTAACAATTGCATGAATTGATAACTGGTTAACCCTCACCAGCTGTGGAGTCTTGGAACTAAGCTGTGTGGGAAATGTGAGGGTCTCATACCTTGTTATTGATCATACCTGCCAGGAGCCCACCAGGTTTCCAGGTTTGAATCTTCTTGACTGACTCAGAATGTAGAGGCTGGTTCTCTAACTTTCTTTCAAGGTCATCAGGTTTTCTTTGTACTCATATATCCTTTCAAATTTTTCTGCTTTCTTTTTGATTTTACTCCTTTTCAATTTATTTATGTGTGACAGCCTCAATCATCCAGTTATCAATTCAGTAAAATCTGTCTTGCAGAATGTCCATTTTATCATTCAAGCCTGAAATCTGTTCTGCAATCCTTTTATTTCCCTCCTGAATTGCTTTCAAAGCCCTCTAGGGAGCTGGCCTGCAAAAATAGAGAATTCTCACATTGTTTCGATGAAAGGTGCTATATAACCACACAGCAGGATCATTGTTCCCTTTTCTCTTTCATTTTGGTTGCCCTGACTGATCTGCTCTGCATTGCAAGCACAGTGGCCTTTTTTCATCTTAATTTTATTCACTGCTGTGGTTACTTTCTTTCAGGGACATCAGATAGGTGTTAAGTAAAAGACAGGCATGGGTGTTACAAGGAAAATCTAGGCACCTCCCTTCCCCTGTTACTGATTTCTAATACCTTCTGACCATTCAGCTAAGCCCAGCTGCCACTGCCCTGAACCTTTCCTGACGAGGTTCAGTTTCCCATGGAGTTGCTGCTTGTGCATAAAGCTAGCCTAACCCAATCAAGGCAACTGCAAAATTAAATTAATTTAACTTTCTCATCTAGGTGTTTAATGTAATATTTTGACAGATCTGCATAAACTGAACTTCCTAAATTTTGCATAAGGGAATAAAATTGATGGATTCAAATTCATTTCTGTTGGTGAAATGCAGAGATTTGTAATCCATCAGCTGTTCTCCCTAATGCACCATCTAGACAGCTCACGCTGCCTTTAGTTGGCATTAAGTACAAACCCCTCTGCTTAAATAATAGTGGCTGCATAGCAAAAACTAGCAAAAACCAGTTTTAAGTGAAGATCTGACATTAAGTCAATGTTTAAAAACAAACCAAAGCAAATATAAAAGGAGAAAATTAGAAATTGGGTTGTTTCTTTTTTTTTAATCCAAGAAGGGGGATTAAAGTCATTTATATAAAAACTAACAATTAAAGACAAAACAATAAAAAACTCTTTGAAGAAAGTCTTTGTTGCTGTGGGGGGTGGCATATATAGATGTATCCAGATGTTAACTCTGTGAATACAATTTTGTGTTTGGGTGAATGTGTGCATCCAGCTTTTTTTTTTTCCTTAGATGATTTCATGGTACAATTGATTGAAATAAACTGTCTATAGACTGTTGAAACACAAAAATAATAAGAAATAACAGCAGAGGAAGATTTATAAAATACATCTCTGTTGTGGGAGAGTTGATCTCAATAAGTCTGATATGTATCAAGATACATCACAAGTTTTCAAATAAATACATGATAACTGATTCATAAAAAATAAAAATCTACCATGGTGTGAAGGGATATGAAAAGTGGCAAAAACATTTATTTTTAGCCTTTGATAATATGTGTTCTTATCATGCTGAGTAGGGAAATGAAGCTTCTTATTTGAAGAATTCTAGGTTGGGAACTATTTCCTCAACCAGAAAAGAATGCCTTCAGGTGAAAATATATGCATTAGTGGCATTTGAGTTAGTATGGTATGAAACCATATTGTAAAGATATTTTTTTCCTCTTTCTTTGAGATGAGTATTGCTGTGTTGCTCAGACTGGTCTTAAACTCCTGGGCTTAAGTGATCCTTTTGTCTCAGCCTCCTGAGCATCTGGAACCATAGGTGCACATTACAGCACTGGCCTTATTGTAAGTATTCCTATGTCAGTTGTGAGCTTAAACACCCTGGCTATTTTGACCTACAAAGTAATTAACAGGAATAAGATCAGTGATCCACAAAGAAACACTATGCTATAAATTTTTACCTTTTAATTTGGAATTATTTAAATGGGGTACAGGATGAGTAGTAAAAAAATTAATTAAAATCACAGAATTTTATGGATCAAAGTCCCTGTGTTTCACTAAATATAAAACATTCTAGTATTTTCTTGATTCTTCCAGAAGCTATCAAACAGATATTTTTAGTTTGTTTATGTCACAACTATATTTGGTAGAGATGTAAAATGCATTGATTTTAAGATGCATCTCAATTTCAGATAGGTTAAAATGTGGGGACAAGAGTGCATTTTAGAGTTGATAAAAATAAGGTCTCATAAAGATCAAATCAAGCTAAGTCATTTTATAAAAAATAAATGTAAGGTACAGTGTGCCTGGGGGTCACAGTTGCTTAATAATGAAGCATGCCACATCCCTTGACCATCTGCTCAGCTTTTCTCATAATGCCCTAAACCTTGCCCTTTGGCAGTTCCCCCTTATATGATACTGACTTATAAATTAATAGACTTTTCAGATACAAATAATCAGCCAAGTAGAAGGAGAGAGAGAGAGAGAGAGAGAGAGAGAGAGAGAGCGCGCTATTTGTGTACAGAATTTTGTAGCATTACACTAGGACTGCCATCTCAGATGAAGGAATGAGATGTTAGCTGACATTATCAATCTTTCTAGTTCTAAGTTGTCCTGCTCCATGTATTCAACAACTACATTTCTTTTTATTTATTGCGTTTGCTACTCAGTATTTTTTAGCATATGCTAAAATACAGCATATGCATATACACATACAGCTATGTTCTCTATGAAATAAAACAAGGTTCTATATTTCAAGGATAACTATTCAAATGATCATGTACTTAAATAAGTAAGAGTGGTGAAAAAAGTTACATCTTATGTGAATGTATAAAAGGGAGGTTGGTCTGATTTGGATTTCTCTGAGGAGGTGTCATTTAATCTGGCATCTGAAGGAGAAAGATAGATGCAAAGAAGTAAGTGAGCTTTTGAGACAAAATAAAGTTCAAGTGTCATTACTTGGAGACAGGGAAAACTCAAGTTTGTTATCATGTAATATGAACATAGAGATTCATGACAGTTTTTTTTTTCCCCACAAGAATTCTACAATGCAAAGGGAAAAAATTGCAGAAGATTAGGTATTAAGACATGAAGCCCAAACAACTAATGCTGAGTAATATGTTACTTTTGTGAACAGAGAATCAAGGATGAGAATTGACTTAAGATATTTGGTAATTTTTTTCCTTGTTTCTCTTCAGTACTTATCACAATGTCTGAATGTTTTACTCTTTACTTAAAAGAGTTAATAGCAGTGAGATCAAGAATACTAGAGATACAGTAAAACATTCCAGAATGTTGAGATAAAAGTGGAGAAACATGCATTAAAACCTTCAGGGACAATATGATAAAGAAGTTAAGAAAGTCGTGAGACCAGCCTTCAACTGATAAAGCTATAGAAAAAGTACTTGCTGCTTTACTGCAGGACTTTCTGTCAATTTCATTTGGCCAACTTATGTGTAGATTGCTTGGGTTAAAATCATACAATACTAACAATGAATTAGATGTGTACTGTCCAAATTGTGGACATTAACCATGTGTGATTATTGAATAATCGTTTGATTTTAGATGTGATAAAAATATACTAGATTAAAGAAAAAACTATTTTAGGGCTGGGGATGTGGCTGAAGCAGTAACGCACTCGCCTGGCATGCGTGGGGCGCTTGGTTCAATCCTCAGCACCACATAAAAATAAAATAAAGATATTGTGTCTACTGAAAACTGAAAAATAAATATAGAAAATTCTCTCTCTCTCTCTCTTTCTTAAAAAAACTATTTTAAAACGATTGTGAAATAAATATCTTATTAAAGTATATTACAGGTTAAAATAATCATATTTTGGATTTATTGGGTTACGAAAATATTATTAAAATTAATTTAATCTACCTTTTTATCTTTTTATGTGTCTGTCAGAAAATTTTAAACTAGGTATGTGTCTTGAATTATATTTTTATTAGATGGTGCTGTTCTAGTTATATCTGGCCTCTATTTAAAGCTTCAGAGTCCATAGAATCAACCAATCATGGATTGAAAATATTTTTGAAAAATTTGATCTTGCCAGACATAGTGTTTTTTATACTTGTAATCTCAGCAACTCTGGAGGCTGAGGTAGGAGAATCACAATTTCAAAGCTACTCTCAGCAACTTAGCAAGACCTTCAGCAACTTGGTGAGACTCTGTCTCAAAATGAAAAATTTAAAAGAAGAAATGAGGAGGTAGCTCAATGATAAGGCACCGCTGTGTTGAATTCCCAGTATGTCCCCCCGAAAAAGGAAGGAAAAATTGCATCTTTACTGTACATATACATATTATTTTCCTTGTGATTGTTCTCTAATTAATCCAATATGACAACTATGTACATGGCATTTATATTATATTAGATATTATAAGTAATCTAGAGATGATTTAAAACACATAGAAGGAGATCCAACATGGCGGCCGGCGAGGAAGCTGCACTTTCAATATCTCCACATTAACGGGATCAGAAACACCAATTAAAACAGCTACATTCTACCTACTGAGGATCTTCTAGCAAAATTCCGTTGAAAGGAGACCTGCCGAGAATTAGTAAGTTTATTAGACGTGACAGTTTGCCCCAAACAAGTGAAACTTGACTGGCAGCGCGGGCTCAGAGTCCAATCCCGCGGCCACCCGCCGCTTCTGCAAGCGGCAGGCGGCCCAGAGCAGCGCGGCAGAAGGGTCCCCGCCCAGCCAGCAGACAGCGCCCGCCATCCCGGCTACCCTGGCGGCCCTGCTTTCGCCCGGCGAACAGCCACCCCACCCGGCTGGTCCTTAGCCACGCCGCTGCAGACACCCGGCTTTACAAGCACCCCCGGCGGCCCTGCTCGGCGAGAAGGGTCCCCGCCCTGCCGGCAGACAGCTCCCGCCATTCCGCTCTTGTTCTGCAAGCAGCCACCCCGCCCGCTTGGTTCTTAGTCACGAGGCTGCAGCCGCCAGGCTTTACAAACGCCCCCGGCGACCCTGCTCGGCGAGAAGGGTCCCCGCCCTGCCGGCAGACAGCTCCCGCCATTCCGCTCTTGTTCTGCAAGCAGCCACCCCGCCCGCTTGGTTCTTAGCCACGAGGCTGCAGCCGCCCGGCTTTACAAGCGCCCCCGGCGACCCTGCTCGGCGAGAAGGGTCCCCGCCCCGCCGGCAGACAGCTCCCGCCATTCCGCTCTTGTTCTGCAAGCAGCCACCCCGCCCGCTTGGTTCTTAGCCACGAGGCTGCAGCCGCCCGGCTTTACAAGCGCCCCCGGCGACCCTGCTCGGCGAGAAGGGTCCCCGCCCTGCCGGCAGACAGCTCCCGCCATTCCGCTCTTGTTCTGCAAACAGCTAGCCCGCCCGCTTGGTTCTTAGCCACGAGGCTGCAGCCGCCCGGCTTTACAAGTGCCCCCGGCGACCCTGCTCGGCGAGAAGGGTCCCCGCCCTGCCGGCAGACAGCTCCCGCCATTCCGCTCTTGTTCTGCAAGCAGCCACCCCGCCCGCTTGGTTCTTAGCCACGAGGCTGCAGCCGCCCGGCTTTACAAGCGCCCCCGGCGACCCTGCTCGGCGAGAAGGGTCCCCGCCCTGCCGGCAGACAGCTCCCGCCATTCCGCTCTTGTTCTGCAAGCAGCCACCCCGCCCGCTTGGTTCTTAGCCACGAGGCTGCAGCCGCCCGGCTTTACAAGCGCCCCCGGCGACCCTGCTCGGCGAGAAGGGTCCCTGCCCGGCCAACAGACAGTTTCCGCCATCCCGGCTACCCTGCCGGTCCCGCTCTTGCCCTGCAAACAGCCACCCCGCCCGCCTGGGTCTTAGACACGCGGCGGCAGCCACCCGGCTTTACAAGCGCCCCCGGCGGCCCTGCTCTGCGAGAAGGGTCCCCGCCCTGCCGGCAGACAGCTCCCGCCATTCCGCTCTTGTTCTGCAAACAGCCAGCCCGCCCGCTTGGTTCTTAGCCACGAGGCTGCAGCCGCCCGGCTTTACAAGCGCCCCGGCGACCCTCCTCGGCGAGAAGGGTCCCCGCCCTGCCGGCAGACAGCTCCCGCCATTCCGCTCTCGTTCTGCAAACACCCACCCCGCCCGCTTGGTTCTTAGCCACGAGGCTGCAGCCGCCCGGCTTTACAAGCGCCCCCGGCAACCCTGCTTGGCGAGAAGGGTCCCTGCCCGGCCAACAGACAGTTTCCGCCATCCCGGCTACCCTGCCGGTCCCGCTCTTGCCCTGCAAACAGCCACCCCGCCCGCCTGGGTCTTAGACACGCGGCGGCAGCCGCCCGGCTTTACAAGCGCCCCCAGCGGCCCTGCTCGTCGAGAAGGGTCCCTGCCCGGCCGGCAGACAGCTCCCACCATCCCGGCACTCCTGGCGGCCCGCCCGCTCTGCGAAGGGTTACCCCACCCGGCTCTTAGCCACGCGGGCGCCATCTGCCTGGCGCTGAGGGAGCCCCCGGCGGCCCAGCGCAGCCAGAAGGGTCCCCGCCTGGCCCGACAGAAGGCACGTGCCCTTCCGGCTCTGCTAACGGCCCTGCCCACCCAGGAAAGGGCTCCCCACCTTGAGAGGATGGGAAGGAAATCTAACCAAGCCTCTATGAATTAGCGAACTGGGATCTAAAACCAGAGATTATATCAGACCAGAGACAAGCCAGTTCCACCTCTCCCTTCGGTCACTCCTGCAAGGAGCCAGGGGCCCGCCATAGCAGAGAGGGGAAGTCACCAAAGATCGGCCAAAGAGATTCCTTCCCAGCGGACTCTAAATTAGCAGGAGCGGCGAGGGAGCCGGACGGAGCTGGCGGGAACCGCGGCAGCGGCACGGGAACCGGCGGCGCTGACGCAGGAGCCGGCGGGAGCCGCGCGGCGCGGGTCTCCCAGCTACAGCCCCCACCAGTGCTGACAACTGAGGTCTCTTGCACCAGATACGGGGGCGTGGCTACCAGAAGAACGAAACGCGATCAGTATGAAAAGACAAGGAAAGAAAGGACCACAAGCAATGCAGGTCAACTCAACTTTAGAAGAGGTAATATCTGCAGCAGATGGAATGTCAGATAAAGAATTCAGGATATACATGCTTCAGATGATCTGGAGTCTCAAGGAAGACATTAGACAGCAAAATCAGACAATGAAAGACCACTTCGACCACTTCGACAATAAATTACACAAACAAATCCAAGAAGCAAAAGATCAATTATACAGGGAGATAGAGGTTATAAAAAACAAACAAACAGAAATCCTGGAAATGCAGGAAACAATAAACCAACTTAAAAACTCAATTGAGAATACTACCAGCAGAGTAGAACACTTAGAAGATAGAACATCAGACAATGAAGACAAAGTATTTCAACTGGAGAAGAACATAGACAGCTCAGCAAAGCTGTTAAGAAACCATGAGCAGAACATTCAAGAAATATGGGATAACATAAAGAGACCCAACTTAAGGGTCATGGGGATACAGGAAGGTATTGAGGTCCAAACCAAAGGAATGAGCAATCTATTCAACGAAATAATACGAGAAAACTTCCCAGACTTGAAGAATGAGACAGAATCCCAAATCCTAGAAGCCTACAGGACGCCGAATGTGCAAAATCATAAGAGAGCCACACCTAGACACATTATAATGAAGATGCCCAACATACAGAATAAGGAGAGAATTTTAAAAGCTACAAGAGAAAGGAAGCAGATTACATTTAGGGGTAAACCAATCAGGATAACAGCTGATCTTTCAACACAGACTCTGAAAGCTAGAAGATCCTGGAATAACATATTTCAAACGTTGAAAGAAAAGGGGTTCCAACCAAGAATTGTGTATCCCGCGAAATTAAGCTTCAGGATGGAAGATGAAATTAAAACCTTCCATGATAAACAAAAGTTAAAAGAATTTGCAGCTAGAAAACCAGCTCTTCAAAACATCCTCGGCAAAATATTACAGGAAGAGGAAATGGAAAATATCAATGAAAACCAACAGCGGGAGGTAGTACAGTAAAGGTGGGGGGAATAATCAAAGAGGAAAACAAACCATGTTTAGTAACATAAATAAACAAATATGGCTGGAAGAACAAACCATATCTCAATAATAACTCTAAATGTTAATGGCTTAAACTCACCAATTAAGAGACACAGGCTAGCAGAATGGATCACTAAACAAGACCCAACAATATGCTGCCTTCAGGAGACACATCTGATAGGAAAAGACATACATAGACTGAAGGTGAAAGGTTGGGAAAAATCATATCACTCATATGGACTTCGCAAACAAGCAGGAGTGTCCATACTCATTTCAAATAAAATAGATTTCAAGCCAAAGTTAATCAAAAGGGATGAAGAGGGACACTACATACTTCTCAAGGGAACCATACACCAACAAGACATAACAATTATAAATATATATGCCCCAAACAATGGTGCAGCTATGTTCATCAAACAAACTCTTCTCAAGTTCAAGAGTCTAATAGACCACCATACAATAATCATGGGAGACTTCAACACACCTCTCTCACCACTGGACAGATCTTCCAAACAAAAGTTGAATAAGGAAACTATAGAGCTCAATAACACAATTAATAACCTAGACTTAATTGACATATATAGAATATACCACCCAACATCAAGCAGTTACACTTTTTTCTCAGCAGCACATGGATCCTTCTCAAAAATAGATCATATATTATGTCACAGGGCAACTATTAGACAATATAAAGGAGTAGAGATAATACCATGCATATTATCTGATCATAATGGAATGAAATTGAAAATCAACAATAAAAGAAGTAAGGAAAAATCATGCATCACTTGGAGAATGAACAATAGGTTACTGAATGATCAATGGGTTATAGAAGACATCAAGGAGGAAATTAAAAAATTCTTAGAGATAAATGAAAACACAGACACAACATATCGGAATCTATGGGACACATTGAAAGCAGTTCTAAGAGGAAAATTTATTGCTTGGAGTTCATTCCTTAAAAAAAGAAAAAACCAACAAATAAATGATCTAATACTTCAACTCAAAATCCTAGAAAAAGAAGAGCAAAAAAACAGCAAAAGAAGTAGAAGACAAGAAATAATTAAAATCAGAGCTGAAATTAATGAAATCGAAACGAAAGAAACAATTGAAAAAATTGACAAAACTAAAAGTTGGTTCTTTGAAAAAATAAATAAAATCGACAGACCCTTAGCCACGCTAACAAAGAGAAGAAGAGAGAGAACTCAAATTACCAGCATACGGGATGAAAAAGGCAATATCACAACAGACACTTCAGAAATACAGAAGATTATCAGAAATTATTTTGAATCCTTATACTCCAATAAAATAGAAGATAGTGAAGGCATCGATAAATTTCTTAAGTCATATGATTTGCCCAGATTGAGCCAAGAGGATATTGACAACCTAAACAGACCAATATCAATTGAGGAAATAGAAGATACCATCAAAAGACTACCAACTAAGAAAAGCCCAGGACCGGATGGGTATACAGCAGAGTTTTTCAAAACCTTTAAAGAGGAATTAACACCAATACTTTTCAAGCTATTTAAGGAAATAGAAAAAGAGGGAGAACTTCCAAATTCATTCTATGAGGCCAACATCACCCTGATTCCTAAACCAGACAAAGACACTTCAAAGAAAGAAAACTACAGACCAATATCTCTAATGAACCTAGATGCAAAAATCCTCAATAAACTTCTTGCGAACCGGATACAAAAACATATCAAAAAAATTGTGCACCATGATCAGGTAGGATTTATCCCTGGGATGCAAGGTTGGTTCAATATACGGAAATCAATAAATGTTATTCACCACATCAACAGGCTTAAAAATAAGAACCATATGGTCATCTCGATAGATGCGGAAAAAGCATTCGACAAAGTACAGCATCCCTTTATGTTCAAAACTCTAGAAAAACTAGGGATAACAGGAACATACCTCAACATTGTAAAAGCAATCTATGCTAAGCCTCAGGCTAGCATCATTCTGAATGGAGAAAAACTGAAGGCGTTCCCTCTAAAATCTGGAACAAGACAGGGATGCCCTCTCTCACCACTTCTGTTCAACATAGTTCTCGAATCACTGGCCAGAGCAATTAGACAGACGAAAGAAATTAAAGGCATAAAAATAGGAAAAGAAGAACTCAAATTATCACTATTTGCAGATGACATGATTCTATACCTAGCAGACCCAAAAGGGTCTACAAAGAAACTATTAGAGCTAATAAATGAATTCAGCAAAGTGGCAGGCTATAAGATCAACACGCATAAATCAAAGGCATTCCTGTATATCAGCAACAAATCCTCTGAAATGGAAATGAGGACAACCACCCCATTCACAATATCCTCAAAGAAAATAAAATACTTGGGAATCAACCTAACAAAAGAGGTGAAAGACTTATACAATGAAAACTACAGAACCCTAAAGAGAGAAATAGAAGAAGATCTTAGAAGATGGAAAAATATACCCTGTTCATGGATAGGTAGAAGTAACATCATCAAAATGGCGATATTACCAAAAGTTCTCTATAGGTTTAATGCAATGCCAATCAAAATCCCAACGGCATTTCTTGTAGAAATAGAGAAAGCAATCATGAAATTCATATGGAAAAATAAAAGACCCAGAATAGCAAAAACAATTCTAAGCAGGAAATGTGAATCAGGCGGCATAGCTATACCAGACTTCAAACTATACTACAGAGCAATAGTAACAAAAACAGCATGGTACTGGTACCAAAACAGGCAGGTGGACCAATGGTACAGAATAGAGGACACAGAAACCAATCCACAAAACTACAACTATCTTATATTTGATAAAGGGGCTAAAAGCATGAAATGGAAGAAGGATAGCATCTTCAACAAATGGTGTTGGGAAAACTGGAAATCCATATGCAACAAAATGAAACTGAATCCCTTTCTCTCGCCATGCACAAAAGTTAACTCAAAGTGGATCAAGGAACTTGATATCAAATCAGAGACATGGCGTCTGATAGAAGAAAAAGTTGGCTATGATCTACATACTGTGGGGTCGGGCTCCAAATTCCTCAATAGGACACCCATAGCACAACAGTTAATAACTAGAATCAACAAATGGGACTTACTAAAACTAAAAAGTTTTTTCTCAGCAAAAGAAACAATAAGAGAGGTGAATAGGGAGCCTACGTCCTGGGAACAAATCTTTACTCCTCACACTTCAGACAGAGCCCTAATATCCAGAATATACAAAGAACTAAAAAAATTAGACAATGAGATAACGAATAACCCAATCAACAAATGGGCCAAGGACCTGAACAGAAATTTCTCAGAGGAGGACATACAATCAATCAACAAGTATATGAAAAAATGCTCACCATCTCTAGCAGTCAGAGAAATGCAAATCAAAACCACCCTAAGATACCATCTCACTCCAGTAAGATTGGCAGCCATTAGGAAGTCAAACAGCAACAAGTGCTGGCGAGGATGTGGAGAAAAGGGTACTCTTGTACATTGCTGGTGGGACTGCAAATTGGTGCGGCCAATTTGGAAAGCAGTATGGAGATTTCTTGGAAAGCTCGGAATGGAAACACCATTTGATCCAGCTATTCCACTACTCGGTCTATTCCCTAAAGACCTAAAAAGAGCACACTATAGGGACACTGCTACATCCATGTTCATAGCAGCACAATTCACAATAGCAAGACTGTGGAACCAACCTAGATGCCCTTCAATAGACGAATGGATAAAAAAAATGTGGCATTTATACACAATGGAGTATTACTCTGCATTAAGAAATGACAAAATCATAGAATTTGGAGGGAAATGGATGGCATTAGAGCAGATTATGCTAAGTGAAGCTAGCCAATCCCTTAAAAACAAATGCCAAATGTCTTCTTTGATATAAGGAGAGTTACTAAGAACAGAGTAGGGAAGAAGAGCATGAGAAGAAGATTAACATTAAACAGGGATGAGAGGTGGGAGGGAAAGGGAGAGAGAAGGGAAATTGCATGTAAATGGAAGGAGACCCTCAGGGGTATACAAAATTACATACAAGAGGAAGTGAGGGGAAAGGAGGGAAAATATAAGGGGGAGAAATGAAGTACAGTAGAGGGGGTAGAGAGAGAAGAGGGGAGGGGAGGGGGGAGGGGGGATAGCGGAGGATGGGAAAGGCAGCAGAATACAACAGACTCCAGAATGGCAATATGTAAATCAATGTGCAACTGATGTGATTCTGCAATCTGTATATGGGGTAAAAATGGGAGTTCATATCCCACTTGAATCAAAGTGTGAATTATGATATATCAAAAACTATGTAATGTTTTGAACAACCTACAATAAAAATTAATTAAAAAAAAAAAAAAATAAAACACATAGAAGGGTCTCCATAAATTTTATGCAAATACTACATCATTTTATAGTAGGCACTAGAGCATCCTCAGACTTTTGTAGACTCAGGGATCCTAGAACCAGTCGCTATGAATACAAAGGGGCAGCTATACTGAGGATGGGGTAGTGAAGAGGACACACCAAGGCTCTGCTGTCATGATGTAGACATTCCTCTATTCCTCTAGTGAAGACAGACAGTAAACCCATACTACATGGTAGGTCCTATCAAGAATGATAAAATATTGTTTAGAGGATAGAGGGACTGTGAATGACATTTTGAGTCATTGATTCAGGATACAGCTCTCTGATTGAATCATAAACATAAGCACTGAGAGATTGAGAAGCAAGGAGAATTATGGAGAAATGCATTCCAGACTGAGTGGAAGACCCAAAAACACAGAGTGCCTGAGATGGGAGTAGGTCCAGTGTAGGAATAAAATGAGGAGGAGGGAGTGAGAAAAGAGGTGAGTGGGGAGTTTTCAGATTGCAAAAGGCCAGAATTATGAGCTAGAGTTAGGATTTTGGGATATTATTCTGAATGAAATGGCATAATAGATTTAATGTATACCTGTAATAATATTCCCTCCATATATCCATGTGTCTTTGTTGTGTGACTGTAGCTCCCATAGCTGATGCCCCACGAAACCTTGCTCAGATCAGCAGATCTTCTTCCCCAACTGACCTGTAGAATTAAAGTAATAACAAATGACTGTTATTCTAAACCACTGTGTTTTAGAGTGGTTTCTAATGGAGGTAAAGCTAAGTAATACAGATGCGGAGTTTTTGAATTTTATGAAAAAGAATCACAATGTCTAGTGGAGGTAATAACAGGGCCACTAAAAAGTGATTCTGTTTGAATACATATTTGAGATCAGGGCTGAAAGTATTAATGGATATGAAGTATGAAAGAAGTACAGAAGACAGGAATGACACTAGTATCTTGGTTGTAGCAACTGTAAGAATGATGTTATCATTGCTAAGAAAGGAAAAAATGGGGACCCACCTCTTCTAGTAAGGAAAATAAAGAGTCTGGGGTTTCACGTGTCAAATTGTAGATGTTAATGAGGCCAGGGAGCTGATTTGTTAAATAGACAATTGGAGAATAAGTTCAAGTAAAATCTGAGCAGACTTCTTAAGTGTGAACACACAAGGCATTTTTAATTGCATTTAAATCAGGGGTGAGATTGCTTGGGGATTGAAGAGCAGAGATCCACAGACTGAGCCTGAGGTATTCAATGATTGAAAGTTGGGAGGATGAAGGTCATCTTGTATGGGAAGCTGAGAATGAGGGCTCAGTTAAAGTCATAAATAACCCAGAGAGAAGCAAAGTGATGACAGAGTTAAAGATGGACCAATCAGTAACATCAATAGCTTCTGGTAGGTCAAGCAAGCTGAGAAATGAAAAGGGAACATAGTGTGAGCAATTTAGCAGGTTTTCTTGAGTTTGATAAGAACAGAATCTGTGGAAAGTTGACAAAGCTCTGGTTAAAGTATTCTCAAAAGAATCTAGACAGAGTATCGTAAAGAGGAGACAGAAATTATTAAAAAAAAATCTAGAAATTTTTCATTAAATTGAGAGAAGTGTGACCCAAATTGGAGAGGAGGTGAGAGTATGATAATTGTTCTTTCCTTCTGAAGATATGAATTATTATATAGTTTCTGAAAAGATTATCCAATTTAGAGATAAAAATTGATGATAAACAGAATTAGGGACAATACAGACATTGAAATTCTTGACAAGCAACAACTAGCCAAGATGAAGCCCCAAACACTGAGTTCACAGTGAAGGCAGTAGGGGAGGCAGGGTGGACACACAATCTAAGAAGGCAGAGAGGGTCACTGTTGGAGGAATGTAGAACTTCTCTTCTGATGGCTTTCCTTGTCTTAGTGAAACTAGAAACAAATTAGGCAAGAGTAAGGACTCAGGTTTGGATTGGATGTTGTTATAAAGAAGGAAATAGTCTAGAAAAAACAAATGTGGATAGATTGGGACATTGTAATAGAGCTGCCAGGAAGCCTGAAGGTCTTCCTTAAGATTCATGAGCAAACATTGAAGCTTCAGTCATTGTACTTGGTATGTACATTTTGGATGTAAAGTGTGTGGGGGGTGGGTGGGGTGGCTTTTAACCCAGTCTGTGGTTTTATTGAGGTCTATCAAAAGAGGAGCTGATTTTTTTTTTGGATAGGTCATAGGATGTTATTTGACTAGACAAAGAAAGAGATATATGAAGGGTAATAGAAGTGAGTGAAGATAATAGGTTAAGGGAATTTGAGATCTCCATCTGAAGATTTTTTTTCTCAAATTGAAAATATCAGTAAAAACAAATTTTCATTACAGTTGATTAAACTTCCTTTGGATAATCCGACTTTATTGACAACATTTTATAAAATACATATAATAAAAAATCATACAGAAAAAATGTTAATTTACTAATAAAAAATGTAAAGGCATTGTCCATGTTTGAATCACTAATTACTTTGAGGAAAGTGATTTCTCTCATTTGGGGGTCATTACCTTTGTTACAAATGGGATGCCAACTATGGGTTGTTGCCAAAGCTGCTTTATAGTAAAGCAAAATATCTCATCAGGTTACTTAGTGATTCTTACATCATCCTTACATTAATCCCTAAGAATATTTTCATAACTATTAAAAATTAACAAATGTTCTTAATGTTAATTATGAATTAACAATAACTTTGTGATTATTTTATACAGAATATCCAGTAAAAGATTGAGCAAGCTGTCTTAGACTCCTAAATAAGAGGCTTTGTTAAAGAATATGGCTCAAAATAGATTCTATTCAACATTTACTGCTGTTTTGTTTGAAATATTTTCAGTACAGAAATAAACACCAAAATTGAGATATTGTGAATGAATGTGACATAGCTTTCAGATACACTTGAAAAGGTAAATGAGGTTATCTTAAGCTCCAATGCAACCAGATTAAATTCATTAAAATTAAATAAATATGAGATTTATCAACAAGTTTGCACTATTTAAAATTGACTTTGCTGCTGAGAATTTTCAATGTTTCTTTTTTTGAAACACCTTAGATTTTATTTTATTTTTATTTAAAAAATTTTAATGTGTTGATGAAGCTTTATTCATTTATTTGGTTATTTATATGGTGCTGAGAATCAAACCCAGTGCCTCAAACATGCTAGGCAAATGCTCTACCCCTGAGCTACAATTCCAGCCCAAACACCTTACATTTTAAATAGTAATTTTTGAAAAGATGATTCTTATTCTAATAAAGAAGTTATAATGGTTAGATTTAAAGTTCTGAATGAAATACAGTGCCAGACTGGGATTATTAATCCATTTGAAGTTATTATGGACGAATTTCATAACCATGTCTTTGAAAATGAGTTATCCTACCTTTCAGCATGTGTATTTGGAGGTGTTTTGGATTAGGTGTAGTAAAATCTTCATTTACTTGCTAAAATGTAAGAGCTAGAATATTTAAGAGTCATTTCAAATACTTAGAACCAAATATTATTAAATTAAATGAATAATACTATTGAAAGTTATTTTAAAATTACAAAAAATTATAGTCATTTTTAAAATTTTTTATAGTCATTCTTGTATTTACAAGTTTTTTGTAACACAGGTTAAGAATTCCATGTCATGAAAATATCTACTGAATTTATTTAGATTATTTGTAAGATTGTTTTTCTTTAACTCTGAAATCATCCTCAGAGACTTAACATATAATTTCTCTACAGTCTTTCTTATTGCTGTTTATTTTTCCAGTGGACCTTCTATAATCCCTTGCCTAGGGAATGATAGTGTTTAGAAGTGTTTTTTAAGTTGGAGAAACTGCATGCATCCTGGACTTGTCCACGTTAGAAAGTGTTTCTGGTGGCACTTCATTGGCACACTCTCCCATACTGTAAATTATTTAGCTGTTTTGAAAGTGCATTTCTAAGAAAAACCCAGTTCATTCACAAGAAAATCATATATCCTTTTTTTCACCATCGATAGACTATAATTTACATTGTCTTATTACCTGTACTTTAATTAAGTTTTATTCCCTCTTTCTGTTACTTTATACACACAAGACTGATTTTTTTTTAATCAGTGTAGAATCCATTTGCACCTTTGCTTTTTAAATTTTCTTTGATCTGCTTCTATGGAATTGCTTTTTATCTTACTCATCTCTGACCCCAACCCACTCACAATTAGATAGAATACATAGGTAGGAGGATGGCATAGTTTGGATGCACATTTATTCCATGATTATATGCTTTTTAAAATTACATACTTTACATAATAGTTGAATATAGATTGCATTACTTTGGCAGATAAGCAGGTATACAGAGTATTTGTTTTTAAAAAGGGAGTTCTATGTCCAAAATGGTAGGTGTTGCCATAATTTAGCAAACAATTGCTAGGAATTGGATTAATGTTAACTATGTTAATTCTGATCTATGTTTTTGTGCATATCTATAACCCACTGTAAACAAGAGTTAGGCATAGAATTGACCACATTTTCTGTACCATATCGCACATCTGAAATTCAGCAGTCTATCCTTCAAAGTGAAAAGATAAAAAACTCTAGCTGACTTAATTCCTAGTAGGTCACTCCTTACCCTGTACCCTTTCCACTAATATGGTTAGAGCCAGGCTAGATAGTAAATTCCTTAAACATGTATCTAAGGATTAAAACTTATTTCTTAACCATTATACATTTTCAGGGCTCACTTTAAATTGAATTTTAGGCTATCATAAGCAATGAATAGCTATGCTCAGATTTCTTTCATAGTCTCTTGTTTTGATGACCTTTTTGTACTTCAATCCTTTGCCTAATTTTATTCAGTTAGAAAATATGGTAATTTTGAATAACTTCTTGGTAATTCTGCAAATGAAAAGGAAGTTTATAAAAGGCAGATTGCAAAAATGAATCAATTTGATTTCAAAGCTAGTATTAACATATTTTAATGCAGAGGAAAGAGCAAGATGAATCTTAAGGTTATAAAGGGTCCATCAAATTGACCTACAGGAGCCCACAGAAGTTACATGTTTCCTAAGGCCAAGGAACTGTTTCATGACCTTGAAGGGTATATTAGTATTTCTATTTAAGTCATTACATTTTCAAACATTGGAACTGCTCAGATTTGGTTCACTGCACAAACCAATCACTTAGAATGTTAAAGAGCATGACTCTGGTCTCCTGGAGACAGCTCTTCTGTAATTGAGCTCTAGTTTGCATGGCCTGTCTACCTTCCCTGTTAATTTTTTTTCCTTGGTCTTTTTTTTTTTTTTCTTGTCAGCCTACATTATGAATGCAACTGATAGAACAAACACCAACACTTTACATTGGAAATTCTCTCCCCAGAACTCATTTAAAACACATGCTGAGGTTCTCAAACTGCACGTTTTATAAAATGTCACAGCATATTAGAGTTGAAAGTGATTGTTAGATTTATATTACAATCATATGGGGAGCTTATGAAAAAGTGAATTAGTCCTACTTTTAGACATTTTTATTTAACTTCTTTGGAGAAGATTGGGGTTTTCTGTACTTAAAATTTTTTCAGGTAATTTGAGTATCTAGCCAAGTTTAAAAATCCCTGTACTAACTCCATTCAATCAAATTTTAAAAATTCAGAATGAATTTTGTTTACCAGATGCCACACGACTAGAAACTGGTGAACTTTCGACTAAAAGTCGGGTTTCCTGATGTTAAGTACAGGGTCTTTATAATCTTTTGAAACTGCTCTTTCAGACATATTGGCCCACAAAAATATTCAGACATCAATATGAAAGGAACTTCAATTGGGGAGTTATATACAGCTAGATCTGTCTCTCAAAGTGACAGTCTTCATTGGATATAATCATTAAAAGACAGTATCATGTAGAAAATGCTAATACTTTATTTCTAATAAAATGGGAAGGATCATATATTATGCTGATCTTTAATGTGTAAATATGATGATACTCAAATAGCCTCCACTCTTACCAGAGACATCAAAAATTGTGCCCTATATGTGTTCTATGAATTGAAATGTGTTCTGCTGTCATATGTAACAAATTAGAATAAACAAATTAATTAAAAAACAATCTCCACTCGTGAAAATACTTTTCAAAAACCAGCATAATATGCTGTCCATTTCAATCCCACTGAAGCCAGGCAATGGCAAAAAATATCTTGCTAAGAGTTTAGACCAAATCAATTCTCAACTGCATTATTCACAACACATCATTACTGTTGATTGTTCCTGTGAAAACGGTCTCACAATTGCAATGAATCATCTGCTTTTATAGTGACAGAATTTACAACTGCAGCAAAAGACATAAAAAAGAAATGGTTTAAAGATTGACATTTAGTCTTTGTTTACAATATTCTTTTATTTTTCTATTTTTATTGTTGGTTGTTCAAAACATTACATAGTTCTTGATATATCATATTTCACACTTTGATTCAAGTGGGATATGAACTCCCATTTTTACCCCGTATACAGATTGCAGAATCACATCAGTTGCACATCCATTGATTTACATATTGCCATACTAGTGTCTGTTGTATTCTGCTGCCTTTCCTATCCTCTACTATCCCCCTCCTCCCCATCTCTCTCTACCCCCTCTACTGTAATTCATTTCTCCCCCTTATATTTTTTCCTCTTTCCCCTCACTTTTAATACTAATCTTGATCTTCCAGCACGCAGAGCTCAGATTGACAACCTCAACAATGACAGTTGAAAATTATGCTTGTTTTTTTAAATTTTATTTTCTTGTTTGTACCCATATTATTTCATGTACTAGAGTAGACAGTATTTTATATGTTTTATTATTTGATTTAATAATGTTTTAGCAAAAGAAAGGGCACATTTACATTGCAAGTGCATAATTCTAATGAAGAATTATACAAGGAATTATTGTACCTTGGTTTATCCTTCTGTTTTCTTTCAAATAAAGCCTATTAATTAAATCTAATCTTTAGTTATCATATGGAAAACAATGGGTCAGGTCAACTATTCAAAATTAGCAATCATATATATATTTTACTGAACCCTAAAGGTAAGTTCAGCTTGAATGCTAATGCATTAATAAAGATTTCTAGAATCTGACAAAACTATGAATACAAAAGAAAGCAAATTGGAAAAAAAATTAAATTGTTTTATCTCCAGGTGATAAAGCTTCATGAATAGTTGAAAAGAGAAGGACATAAGGATAAAAAGGATGGAAAATCCCAGAAAATTGAAAACAAAGATTAAATGATATGTAAATGACTATACAGACATTTCTAAAGCCTGTGATTATTTTTTAAGTGTGACTAGTGAAAAGGATTTATTAAAAGTTCAGTTGAATACTGTGAGTTTGAATATCATACACATAACACACTCATAGTGAGGAATTGAAAATTAATGAGAAATTAAATATCATGAGACTTACTTCTTTTTAAGAGATGCTAGAGGACATAAAGGATCGAGATGCTTTTATTTAAAGGCAGAGTTTTAAAACCTAGGATGTTGGAAGAAGTATTCATCAATAAAATAATTAAAGCTTGAAATTAAAATGTACACATACATATTTAAATCATCAATTGTATTTTGTTATAAATTATATGATTCAAAACAATATCACAAGAAGAAGTGCATACTTTTCATGTAAAGTGGAGGGAATTGTTACATTTTTTTTTAAATGGGCTGTGTGTCTTTGTCACATGGGTCTTCACTAAAAGTTCATTTGATTGGAACTGAGAAGATGTTTGAAAGTCACTTTATCCCAACAACTGGCCAGTTGTAAGTAGCAGTTCTACTACTTAAACAGCATTGTTTTATGTATAGTGAATGTATTACCTTAACATTTTGTATTTTTACAAAATATGTAAAAATTTTACAATAAAAATTAATATAGACAAAGTGATTTAAAAGTAGGATTTTCACAAATTATGCAGATTATCTTATCTGTTGAAGTTACATTATTTAGAGAAAACTCTAGGACTAATGCCTCTCTTCTAGATTTAAAAAAAAAATCTCATGGCCCAGGATCAGGTTTTATTTATTTATTTGCTGAGCACTTAGAACAAGTCTCATTATACAATTGTTTAATGAGTGTGAGGATAAATAAACTACTCATTAACAGTCCTTTTTTCCAAGACTGTGTATGAAGACTGTATTCATATATTTTCATTTGTGATTTTCTTTCTCCATTTCCTACTGACAAAATAGACTTGTGTTACAGTATTATGTCCAAAATACTTGAAAAGAAGAGCTTTGAGGGACTAACGTTTATTTTGGCTCATGCTTTCAGATCATGGTTGGTCAACTCCATTGCTCTGACCCTAAGAAGAGGTAGAACAGGATGGGAAGGCATAACAGAGGCAAGCTGCTCAGTTTATGAGAGTTGGAAAGCAGAGAGAAGAGAGGAGTTGGCAGCAAGATGTATTCCAAGGCTGTAGTCCTTAGTGACCTACCAATCTCCAGCTATACCTCCCTGCCTGTAGTTACCATCCAGTAGTCCATTCACATTAATAATCCATCAAATCGATTGGATTAATCCACTGACAAGGTTACAGCTCTCATAACCCAATCTATTCACCTGTGAACATTGCTACATGTCCTAATACATGAGCTCCTTGAGAGACATTCTTAAGTCCAAACCATAACAAGACTCTAAAGCTGGTCAACTCAGGGGATTTATATGTATAATTTGGGAGCTATTTTCAGCCACTTCAGATTAGAGAAAAAAAGAAAAGAAGAGAAGAGGAAGAGGCATCATCACATTCACTATTTAAATGATAGTTCAGATCTTTCCTCATGGTCTCTCTCATTATGCCTGCTTTAGCTACTCATAAACTCATTATCTCTCCCAAAGCATAAGGAAGAATTGCACCACGTAGGGTATAAGAAAACAGTTTAAAGGAAGACCTTAGCCTCCTGATCAAGGGGGAGACTAAAGTGATTAATTGATAGTTCAAAATCATTCTTGTCACACGTTCTATATTTAAAATTCTTCTTAATCTACATGCTTGCCTTGAACAATCTCAGTCATGGTGAAAGTTTGATTAATGATACCCATTTCTTGGCTTTTATTCCTAATTTCTATGTTACACCTTCGTCTCTAATTTGTTGTGTACTTCTCCTTAGGTATTGCCAAAAAAATTGCCAGTGTGTTCATGTATTTTTTTCTTCTTGTTGATAGTGCTTTAATCTACCTATTTAAACCAAACTTATTCTACATTTGGAATGTTTCCAAATTTTCCCAATCATATCACCAAATTATAATTATTTCTCTTTTTTTAAATTTTTTTCCTTAAAGAGAGAGTGAGAGAGGGAGAGAGAGAGAGAGAGAGAGAGAGAGAGAGAGAGAGAGAGAGAATTCTTAATATTTATTTTTTAGTTTTTGGCAGACACAACATCTTTGTTTGTATGTGGCGCTGAAGATCGAACCCGGGCCACACGCATGCCAGGCGAGCGCGCCACCGCTCGAGCCACATCCCCAGCCCTAATTATTTCTCTTTTAACTGTGTTTCTAGACCTCACCCTTGTCTCTACACCCAGCTTCACAGTTTAGAGTCTCACTGTTTTACCCTTTTACTTCAGTGTCCTTTGACTTATTTTCCCAAATTTTTGTCTCTTCACCCTCAATATGACTTTCTTTTCTACTGTTTTTTTTAGGTGAAATGTAAAGCAAACCAAGTTATCCTTCTGTTGAAAGCTCAGGGGTTCCATTCTCAGCACTTCACATTCCTTCATAACAGATCATACACAGCCATGCATGCAAATCTTCTGATATCTTGTTCAAATTAATTTCCCACTATTTCGGATTCCTCTCATTTTATTACCAGAGGAAAATTGTAGTTGCTCTCAGAGAACCCAATAACATGAAAAATTCTGTCCTCACCTTGTTCCATGTTAAATCCCTTCTTTTCTTTCCCTACCTCTACTCTTATGTCAGAAAGCTTCTATTAATTATTTAAAATGTGTCTTTCTAAAACTCAGCAATAATAACATTAACATAATAGGGAGAGTAACATATCCATGTAGCACTTAATTGTTTACAGAGCATTTTTGAATAAACTATTGTATCCACGTTGTCACAGCATTGTGAAGTGGGCAACAAAGGCATTATTTCCAGTGTGTACTGAAATGAAAACTTCACAAGGCAGGCACTTTTATCCCTTCTACTCATTGAGTCTCCAGTGCATTAGTAATGCCTAGTAAGTAGCAGCTGTAAGTGAATCCTTTTAAATGCATGAATAAGTGAAGAAGAAGCTGGTGTTTAAAAAAAAAAGATTATTCAGAGATGTACAGCTAATAAATGATATTTATCCAGATGGAATTGTGTCATGGTCCTTTGTATTTTAATCTAATAATGCCCCAGGAGTATTAGTTGTGAAAACAACCTACATTGCTGTATACAAACTACTCAATTCATGTTAAAATCTTATTATATGTTGATTTACTGTGTCTTCCCTATCCTCATTTAGGACTTGTTACTCTTCTTTAGATGGTTTATAATTTTTTTTAAGCATTAAATAGTAAGTTGACAAGTAACTAGAACCAAAACTAAAAGGTAACTTTTCTGTGAGAGGTGATGAGGCTTAATCTTTTATTTTTATTTCTCTTCCTAGGAACAACAAGGAAGAACCAGAAAAGCAATAAGATATTTCTGAATGTAGCATGAATTATATTAGGCAGCATCTAGTTATGGCTAAATCCCTAAGTAAAATAATAATATGGGGAAAGATTCCTTGAAATAATTAATGTCAGTTTTAAGTAAATGAAATTAGAATTTCAAAGGGAAAATGGCATGATGAACATATTCAAATGTCAGAAAACATTTCTGCTAATTCTGATTGTTTACCATGAAACAGTGCCATTAGACAAAACACACACATACCACACACAGAAACTCATTTAAAGAGGAAGACACCCAGGGGACTGTAATGATATGCAGCCCAGCTTCTAGCGGCAGCCGGCCTGACTACTCACTGCCGAGTAGAATGTGATGACCGGGTTACTGTACACATCTGATCACATAGCCTCTACTGATATCTACCCATAAAATCAATTCAAATGAACAGGCTCTGTTATGACCAGGAGTTTTGCATCTTTTCCTGCTTGATCTTAGTTGCTTCTGCTAGCACTTTGTTAGAAGAAAAATTAGTTGCATATTAAACTATGGAGCTCTGAAGCTGTTATAGAACATCTATGTGGCATTTTATGACTAGTAAAGTATTTTTTTTTCTACTCAGTTCCTTTGAGCAGTAACCACAGTGTTGTCATTTTCATTTTCACAAAGTTCAGAAAAAAGGCAACCTGAGGGCAAGCGACTAGCAGAAGGTTAGATGATAAGTTAATTGTCAAAATGGTATTAGAGGTCATGATCTTTAAATTGCTAGTTTATTTCCTAGCTTGCACTGCCATACTGATTCTTTTCTGGCCTTTTGCTGATTTGTCTTTGAAAGCTTACTGAAACTCAAAAATAGTTGGTTCAGATAAAAGATAGAGTATAACACATGTAAGAAAACAGCAATAATAGTATAATTTATTATTATTAACTTTCAAAGTAAATACATGGTAGCATAGAAAAAATCATTATATACAAAAATATTGAAATTACTTATGAGTCTTTATATAAATCAGGGTAGCCAAGATGAATTTGGAATAGTTTTAAGAAGCTTGTGCTATCAAAGTCACTACAATTGGTCACTTTAATCTGATTCATAATTTTCATTTTTGGGGAAAAAAGACGACAATCAGAGTAACATTCCATGATCTCAAATTACATAAACAGTAAACAAAAAATGTTCAAGATAGATAAAACCAAGGAAAGAAGCCTTGATGATTCAGAAATGTGGAGTTAGTGTTTGCCAAATAGTGCTGTTAAGCTAAAGAATAAAAATGTTCTCTGAAATTAAGATTTATAAGAAGATATTTGAAATCCTCCTTTTTAGTTGATATCTTAAAACATAGTCCAACTAAATTCATAGTTTCTTAAATATTTTCATGATTCAGATGCTTTTTAAAGGCATTTGGTCACAAAAGAAAAAGGCTCACTTTTATGACCAGTTTGCTATTAAGTTGGAACTCTTATATTTGCATAGTTTTTTTTTTCCCTCAGGAATATGGTAATAGGAACCTGAATATAAAGAAGAGGGAAGAAGCTGCTCCAGATATTTTTCTGTGGTTCTCCTTGATAGGAAATTCTTATGTACATATTCAGTGGATAAGCCTCACTTGCTCCTGGGCTCAATATTCAGCTAATTAATGTCATTCAAGCATTATATGCCTTCACATTGGCATTTGATCGAATTTCAAATCCTCTTTTTGAATGAATTGCACCTTGAGAAGAATTCATTTCTGTATGTTATTTAGCCTAGAGTATGTCTACATTTAATCCCCATCCACTTTAAACGAGTTTTTTACTACTCTATCAGAACAAGGCAAAACTACTCTGACTATGGAAACTCTATTCCACTTCCTCTCATATTACATATGTTTGTATGTTTGTTTGTGTATATGCTTATGTGTGGTATGAGGGGGGATTAGTCAATCAGTATGTACAGAATTTGTTCTATTAAATAAAAAATATTGTTCTATTAAAAAACAAAAACATTGTTCTATTAAATAAAAGACTCTGAAAGAGATTCAGAGAAAAGAGTTCCCTGTCCAAGGCCAAGATAGGAAGTTATCTATGAATCACTTAAACTTTTGATGGAGTTAGTCTGAGAGCTTAACCCTATGATATATTGAATACAAATTATTTTCCAAGGAGAATAAAAACAATTATTTTATTTATGAAATGCATGTCCTTGAAGTTTTGGTAAAAAATAAAACACCAAGAGAAAACACCTTTTAATAGTTTCTTTTATTTCTTCTATGATTCTCCTTCATACAACCTTGAGGAAAATTCTATTTTCAAAATATGTCCACAGCAATATCTCCTATTTTGCATGTTCTTTTTGCGGTGAGCTATCACCTCTCCGGTACCAAGAAATAGAGCCCAAGACTTCTGGTCTTGCATTATTAGTGGACTGGCAACTACTTCCATAAACAAAATTATGAGGCTAGACTTTTTCAAAGAAGAAATTATTTTGACATGTGGTAAAATGATAAGACAGACTCTATTCAAAACTACTGCAATGGAGGATAAAGACTGAACTTCAATTATGAATATATTAAAGACAGGTAGAGATATGTGGCCTAAAACCATGGTGAGAGTACAGTTGATAAGACATCAGTAAAAGATACCAAGTGTGGGGTAATTCTTACTAAATGAATCTAACAGTATTCTTACTAAAGGCAAGCCTAGAATTAGATATCAAAAGTGGAGAGATTCATGAAACTGACTTGTGACTCTTTGCTAAAATTGAAATTAGCACACCAAACACAGGATGAGAGGCAAGGTTAAAGCTAGTAGGAAAAAAGTGCTCAATGAAGCTTGATTGAAGTTTGACGTTTGGTCAGAGAGAGTTTTTGTCAATTTGTAAAGGTCATTCAGCTTCATTGAGGCATTCAACCTTGTAACACAACCACAAGATTTTGAGGAATCCGAAGACACATGGAGAAGCAACAAATAGTTTTTTTGGTGGACAATGACTGTCCCCTACCAGATACTTGACTAAGCTTCAAAAGGTACCAGTCCCCAGCGATTGAGTCACCATCCCTCTGTCTTCATGTTTTCTTATCTGAGGCCCAAGATTTCACAAAGGCGAGGAAAGCTGTCCAGTTGTGTCCTGTCCAAATTCCAATTTTTTTTCTTTTTTAGAGAGAGAGAGAGAATTTTTTAAAAATATTTATTTAGTTAGTTAGTTAGTTTTCGGAGGACACAACATCTTTTTTTTTTTTTTTTTTTTGTATGTGGTGCTGAGGATTGAACCCGGGCCACATGCATGCCAGGCAAGCGTGCTACCGCTTGAGCCACATCCCCAGCTCCCTGTCCAAATTCTTGATGCACAGAATCTATAAGCACAACTAAATTGTTGCTATCCTATTGTTCTAACTTTAGAGAGGCCTGTTTACATCAATAGTAACCAGAACAAAACTCTTCTTGCCTTTGTGGGTTAAATTTACATCATCGTTTTCCTGGACTATTGCAAAAACTTCTTAACTGTTATTCCTTATCTCACTGCTGCTCTCCCCTGGTCTTGTCTTTACCAAGCAGCTCAAGTGCATGGGCAACACACCAGTAAGCCTCTTTCACAGAATGGAAGGCATAGTCCTAAAGGTACAGGCTTCCCCTCTTCATCTGCGACTATTTGTCCCTCAGTCTCCCTTGTTCTGGCCACAGTGATGTCCATGTATGTCCCTCACTGAACCTTGCACTCAGGCATTAGGCCTAATGCCTAGGTAAACTTTCTCAACACCTGCACACCGTACTCTTCTGCTGCCTTCATGCTTTTGCTTAAATGTCCCCTTACAGAAGGGTCTTCATGGACACAGTATGTAAAATAAATATCCCTGCCACATCCACCTTATTCTGTTGCTTTTTCTGTGTAGGAAGTACCACCTGAAGTATCCTATATTTATTTGTTGATCTGTCTGTTATCTAACTCTCTACCATGAGTTGGTGTCCTGGAGTTCATAGAGGGCTCCATTCATGGGAAAATGTAGTGTTCATGGCTGTAATTCTAGCCTGGGACATGAGTAAATCATGCCTGGGACAAAAGCGAGTATTCAATGAGTAATTGTTGACTGAATGAATTTGAACTACCGAAGTAATTTTAAAGAATCATTTTATCTATTCCCTAGGGTAAGTTTTATCATTAACCATAATAACATTAGATACAATTTTAATGTGACTCAGCAACTCATTGTGCTTTTAAAGTTGGGAGAAATGGAGATATGAACATTGAATGATTTTATATTTTACACTATATTTGTAAATAAACATGAAAGTACATCAGATCATGAAGAAGAATGTTGGCTAAGTCTGATTGATAGGAGAATTTGTTATGCTAAAGCTATAGAATACAAGCTTCTGAGGAGGCAAGCGGAACAGCAGTTCAGCCCAGGTGTCAGCATCTTCCTTATGAGGGTGAATCAGACTCAGATGCAGAGAGAACAGGAATTTGACAAATGAAATAATTCATAAACTTGAGCCTCACTCTTCTGGGATTCAAAAGACATATATGTATAAAAGATGATTATTCTTTTTTAATATTGTCATAATCTTTTATTATGTATCAAATTGTCTGCAATATGTTACAACTTGATTAAATTTGATAGATATTTGTATCTATTTAAGACAAATTCTCTTTATGTACAATATCTTTTGTCTAGAGTCTAGCAAATATAGTACCTTTCTTTGCAGGATTTCTGCTTAACATACAAGCAAAAATAAATAACAACAAAAATATAAACCAAAGCAAATCAAACCCCCAAATCTCTCAAATGTCAATGTTGAATAAAGAGTTAAAATGACAAACACAGAATAACTTTTGTTTAGAAATGCAGATGGACACTAACATTAGTGGCAAAAAAAAAAAAAAAATCACCCTCCCTCCCAATCTTTGGGGGTGGATATTCCTGCTCAGGGATGTGAGCTGACTCTAGAACATCTCACTGCTTGCGGATAGCACAGCACAAGATCATATTGAAGATCATGCCAAATATCATCACCACTGAGATGCGGATGCCCACTGTGCCAATGATGTGGAACTTGTTGTTGAAGACCTCTTTGACGGCTACAGGGCAGGACTTAATTTGGGTGGTTTTGACAATGTCCTTTTTTGGGGCAGATGTCCAAGATAAACTGTTCAACACCTCCAACTATACCACAGCAGTTCAACGCGTAGTGGATGGCTTTCAGCATTTCCCACTGGGACTCATCCTTGGTCTTGAGCTTGTTGTAGGTGTAAAAGTCCTGGACTTCCTTAATCACCTCATCCTTGTGTGAATAGTCCCAGATGGCTGCAGCTATTTCAGTGGCAAATATCACCAAGAGGAAGCCAAAGAACAATCCCAACATGTACTGGGACTCTTGCATGGCCCCACAGCAGCCCAGGAAGCCCACAGCATCATGAGGGCCCCAGCTCCAATCAGAATGCAAACTCCTGTGTAGAAGTTGGAATTATTAGCTTCTTGCTCGAAGATGCTCTTGATCTGAGAGCCAAATTGGAGCCATAGTCCAATAGCAAGAAGTGCAATTCCTGCAAGCCAGAAGACAAAGATAAATCCGAAGAGCAGGTACTTGATGCACTTGGTACCTCCTTTAATTGGCATGGCGCAGGATGGATTGGCCTGGGCCAGACTGGTTTGGGACCTGGGCGTGCACTGCAGTTGGGAAGGAGGGTTCCAGCGCTGGACAGAGGTGCTCGAAGCTGCCAAAAAGATGTTAATTCTTCATCAGAAATAAATTTTGCTTTTAGAATCATGTTTTATTTCAGCTTCCTAAAATTATCCAAGAGAGACCGGGAGTTTTGTTTTGGTTTGTTTTGTTTTTGTTATACTAGAGATTGAACTCACAGAAGAGAGAGGCAATTTATCACTAAGCTTTATCCCCCCCACACTAAGCAACATCCTCAGTCCTTTTGAGACAGAGTCTTATTAAGTTGCTGAATCTGGTCTTGAACTTGTGATCTTCCTACCTCAGCCTCCCAAGTTATTGGGACTATAGGCTTTCACCACCAGGCCCAGTGAGAGAATATTTTCTTTTTTCCCTGAGCAAAACAATAACCTGGCAGCCAAGCTTTGTGGAGCAATGGGATTTGTTCTGTTTCTTTAGCAATAGCTATCCCTCCCTCCCTTTTAGACCATTAACCACACCTGATAGAGATCTATGTCGAAGTGTTCTGCCTAAGTGTGAAGAAATGGCTTTCCTGCTTTCAAAGCCATGAAGATTGCTATTCCGTTGTGCAAAGAATATATGATGTGGGAAAAGTAAAATAAAAGCTCTGAGGTTTGAGGGACTATGGAAAGGAGAAAGAAGAAAGAGGGAAAGAGAGAGAGAAGAAAGACCATAAGATCAGCCAATATAGTTTTAATTTCCTTTCTCTGCGCTCAGAAAGCCTTTGTGTTAAATAACTTGAAGGGTGGATGGATCTGCCATGGAAATATCTCTGTCTCCACTCTCCCTTTGAAATTTTAGAAGGAAATGGAAGCATCATGGGCAACTCAACCCAAGTAGAACGGAAATGGTGATCAGGCTGGGAAAGAATCAAATTAGCCTTTTCCAGACTCTCAGTTTGTGCAATAGGTGCATGTGAGTGGAAAACTGATGGGCCTGCAGGGCCCTGCAATAAAGGTCCTTAGTAGAGTCTGGGTGGACCTTCAGACAGGGAAGTAGGTGGGAACTTATTCATGAAAACAGATGAGAAATCAAGTTACTCCAAAAGGATTGCCTAGCCGCAAAATAAAGGCCCACTATTGTACTAGCCACAGATTGAAGCCTCAATAGTCTGTAAGTGGGAAGGAAACACTGGTGTCTCAAAATAAAAACGACAAAAGGGAAAAAAGGGGGAGGTCTAGAGACATAGCTCAGTGGTAGCATGCCACTGGGGAGAAATTCAACCTTAATCTATTTCTTATATATTTTCAAATTTCCACATTTTTACATTTATTAAACATTATTTTGCCAAAAATGAATCCTAATTTTGAATGATTTTTATAGAAAATATACAGCACTACTATCTCAGATACTTTGTCTGCTATTTTTCAAGAATATTCTGTGTTAAAAATCATAACTTTCCCCCACAGAGATGTAATTTGTTTTAATTAGGTCATCTAAATGTCAATTATTTATGTTGACTACAGCAATTCCTAATTTTGGGATTTCACAGGCTTTCACTCTTTCCTGGCACTCTGGGAATCTTCTCTGTTTTGCATAATCTTAATTATATTACTTTGTTGAAGAGATGCAAGAAAAATGACATTCTTCTAGAGTGACTTCTCAATTAAATCAAAGAGATCTGATAAGATTAAAGAAAATGCTGGCAAAGCACTGAGTGGTAAGAGAGAGACTATCCATGTTAAATGAGTTACCAAGGATAAAATACAGAATCATATCAGGCCACTGTTCACTTAGCATAATTAGTAGTTTTTGCTACTATCATGCTAAATGATTTATTAGCTGTCAGTGATAAGTTGAAGTGCCATAATAATTATTCCAAAATATCGTATCTTGATTTATGCAGCAACTTTAATTCCAAAACACTGTAACCCTATTTAGTGTTTACTCTAGTTTGGTAAAGCAAAAGCAAGTATTACATCTCTAAATTTAAATACAGAGATTGAGCCACATAGATGCTAAATAACTTGAGGAGAATCTCATAGTTATGACAGTGAATCTAGAGGTTTTAGCCTTTGAATGATTCTGTTGTTCTATATCTGGATGGATCTTTTCTTACAAATGGCTTCGTCCTGAGTAGAAGAGACAAAGAGAGAAAAGAGATGAAAGGAAACTAGAAAATCCTATTAGTTGTTTTATAGAAGCACTGAGAAATATAGTATCTTCTATAAAAATAGCATGAGTTATGAATAAAGGAGAGCATAAATGGCCTAACTTCAAATGTTCAATGTATTTTCTTTCCTTTAAATATGTGGTAATTACATCCTTCAATGCAACATTTCTTTAAGGAATCTTGTCATATAAAACAAGAGATCATAAACCTTGAAAGATGTATGAGTCCCTAATTTTGAAGTTTTTTTTACTGTTATATCATTAAAATAATGTAGCTTCTCTAGATAAAGTATGATTTGTCAGGGCTGGGGTTGTGGCTCAGAGGTAAAGCACTTGCCTAGCATGCTTGAGACACTGGGTTCGATCCTCAGCACCACATAAAGTAAAATAAAGACTTTGTGTCCACCTATAACTAAAAAATATTTTTTTAAAAAGTATAATTTATCAGCAGTACAAAGGCAATGGAATGTAGGATTACAGGTCAAATTTATTGACTGAAGTCTGCTATGCTGTATGGTGGGTCAAAAAAATTGTGAGGTACTACATGTGCTCTGAGGAAGTCATCTGTGAACATTTTCTCATTTTTTAATGACTGCTTATATGTTGTATAAATCATAATAAAATTAATTCCATTCATTAACTCCAGCTATTTTGTATTTGAGGTCAGTACTTCCATCATTCACCTGGATCTCCTGAGTTAAAACCTCCCATGTGCCCTAACTCCTTCATGTTTCCACTAAGTAAGGAAAATGTTATTAGTGAGATTTGCATTTTGAAAAATATGGTTGCATTGTGAGTATATTTTCAATACATCATGAAACCCAGATATTAGATTGACTTTAATCATCTTGTTTGTGTGTGGTGGTAACTGTTGTTAAATAAAAGTCCTTCAAAGAAAGCCTATTAATAAATCTCTAAATTTTTAAAATGTGTCTTGTAAAACAAGACTCAAACACAGTTTGTGGAGTTAGAAAAACAATTAAATGGCAAATTTACCTATTTCCTTGAGTCCTGAGGAAAGATAAAATGAAATGCATTCATTTTCTTAGGTTACTTGTATTTAATTTTCAATTCTGCATAAAAGTTGAACAGTTTATTTTAATAAATCATCATTTTTTCTTAAAATATTTATTAGAGGCAACATATTTCTTTCTGGATTCTTGATTGCAATTCTATTATTCATAATTCTTATGAATGTGATAATTTCTGTAAGGACCTTGACCAGTCAATGTCTGAATTCAAGTCTTCCAAGAAAGAAAGCACGATTCTAGGACCATATGAAATTTGGCCTGACAATAACCTTATGGTAATATTTCCAGGAGCTGTCAGACTTTCTAATTCTATTTGAATGGACTTCACAGTGCTGTGGAAAACAATGAGAAGAGGTTACAGGGTATGGTGTCAGCCAAATCTAATTTAATTTCCTTTCTATATAGCTATACTTAAGAAGACAACATATAACTGGAGGGTGTTGGAATCAATTTATGTTTAGATGAGTCCATTGTACTGTGACTTCAAGAGATTTTAAGTACCATCAAAAATTAAGCATATAGAAGTCATTGCATGTGGGTGGAGTGAATTTGGTACAAACAAAATAAAATCCATGTATGTAAAAATTAACATTTTTTTAGTTTTAGAGCCCGTTCTTATGATGAAACCTATGGAATCTCGTAATCAGGGAAACCTCATTCCCAGGCGAAGATTTCAACAAGAAATCCAGATTACAAGCTGTTTGTGAGCTCATCCTTTCTGGGTAGTCCACAGTTAGTGATGCAGTGGAAAGTACAGATGTAGAGGTGAACCGAGCTACTTAAAAGAGCAGAGAGCGATAAATTATGGCACCCCACTGGCATCAGGCTCCAGGTTACTAGGTTTGCCTATATATTAATGAAGAGTGTTCCCTACTTTTCCTAAGATTGCAAATTCTCAGGATTGAAAGAAACTTTAAATATCTTCTATTTCTGCTATATACAGGGTGGCCTCCAGCACAGACCTTTTATTTCATTCTAATAGGATGCAAGGAACAATCCAAGTAAGGTCAGCTAAAATGAATAAGTAACTATGTACACTTGACTTAAGGCAACCTCTATTCTTTATATTTCATGAAAGTGAAGGTGACTTAGGAACCTGAAAAAAATCTGTTTTTTTTTAAAATTCACTAAGAAAACAAAACAAGAAAAAAAATCAAGAATTATTAATTGCAAAGCTTTGTTTGTACATATATTCTTCAGATAATATAGAAGCTCCATAGAAGCTCCATTGTGACCTCATAACACTATTACTTAAGAGAATATTCAATAAATTTTTTATCTATTTAGTCTTGTAAATTTATCCTATGTAAAAGTCTAATGATTAAAAAAAAAAAAAGTTCTGTTTCTTTTTCCGTGTTTGCTCCATTTTTCCTCTCTTAGTAAATTATTCTCAGTCATTTTGTGGCTTGGCTGAAATGGACTCACTTTGCTTTATGCTTTACTACTAGAAAACAGTTCTCATTACCACACAGAAATTGGCCACATACGATTTCTAAGTTGTTAATTCTTAATTTACTGTTTTCCAAAACCGTGGGAAAATTGAAGCAAAAGAAACACAGAACTGGTATCAAGGTAGAATGCTCTGCTTGCATTAGAAACTAGTATAATTTAAAGTCTTGTATGCCTCTTGCTTCACTCTTCTTGCTAAGGATTGCTTTGACTATTCTGGGTCTTGGATTTTTTCAAATAAATTTCATGATTGCTTTTTCTATTTCTATGAAGAATGACATTGGGGTTTTAATAGGAATTGCATTAAATCTATATAAGGCTTTTGGTAGTGTGGCAATTTTGACAATATTAATACTGCCTCTCCAAGAACATGGGAGATCTTTCCATGTTCTAAGGAATTCTTCAATTTCTTTCTTTAATGTTCTGTAGTTTTCATTGTAGAGGTTTTTCCCCCTCTTTTGTTAGATTGATTCCCAAGTATTTTGCTCTCTCTCTCTCTCTCTCTCTCTCTCTCTCTCTCTCTCGGCTATTGTACATGGGCTAGTTTTCCTAATTTCTCTTTCAGAGGATTCAACACTGAATTTAGAATTCATCACCCAAATCTTCATCTTGTCAACTTAGGACCTGAATTTCTTATCATTACTCCTAAAGTCCAAGAAATAAAATCAAGAATCAATAAATGGGATGAATTCAAACTAAAAATCTTCTTCTCAGCAAAGGAAACAATCAGTAATGTGAAGAGAGAGCCTACAGAATGAGAGAAAATCTTTACCACATGCACATCAGATAGAGCACTAATCTTTAGGATATATAAAGAACTCAAAAAACTCTCTCTCTCTCTCTCTCACACACACACACACACACACACACACAAAAAAAAACAATAAATGGGTTAAGGAACTGAACAGACACTTCTCAGAAGAAAATGTATAATCGATCAATAAATATATTAAAAAAATGTTCAACATCACTAGCTATTAGAGAAATACAAATCAAAACTACTCCAAGATTTCATCTCCCTCTAGTCAGAATGGCAATTATGAAGAGTACAAACAACTATAAGTTTTGGTAAGGATATGGAGGAAAAAGTACACTCAAGCATTGTTGGTGGGACTGCAGATTGGTGCAACCACTCTGTAAAGCAGTATGGATATTCCTTAGAAAACTTGGAATTGAACTATCATTTGACCCAGTTATTCCACTCACTCCTCAGTTTATACCCCATAGACTTAAAATCAGTATATTACAGTGATGCAGCCACATCAATGGTTATAGCAGTTCAATTCACAATAGCTAAACTATAGAATCAACACAGATGTCCTTCAACAGATGAATGAACAAAGAAAATTTGGTATATATACACATCGGAATATTACTCAGAATTAAAAGAAAATAAAATTATGGCATTTGCAGGTAAATGGATGGAGTTGGAGAATATCATGCTAAGCAAATTAAGCCAATCCCCCAAAATTAAAGACCAAATGTTTTCTCTGATATGCAGATGGTGGGCAGACTAGGAAGAATGGAGGAACTTTTGATTTTTCATAGGTGAGTGAGGGGAGGGGAAGGGGTAAGGGGGTGAGAAGGATGGTGGAATGAAATGGACATTATTACCCTATGTACATGTATGATTGCACAAATGGTGTGGCTCTGCATCATGTACAGCCAGAGAAATGAGAAGTTGTGCTCCATTTGTGTACAATGAATTGAAATGCATTCTGCTGCCATGTATAACTATTTAGAACAAATTTAAAAAACTTAGAAACTACAGAACACTCCTAAGTTTAAATTCATTTTAGTATTACACAGTGCAGCCCATATTCTTCTATTTTTTTTTTTTTTGTCACAAAAAGTAAAAGCCAAGTTTACTAACAGAATTTGATAGGCATGATGGTAAGATAGTACATATGTCCCCTTAAGATTGGGTTTACAGTATCATGTTATTATATTTTCTGACGGTATTTACTTATTTATTTTTCTTAAAAACACATCAACACAGTGGCACACACCTGTAATCCCAGTGGCTCAGGAGGCTGAGACAGGAGGATCTCTAGTTCAAAGCCAGCATCAGCAAAAGTGAGTCACTAAGCAACTCAGTGAGACCCTGTCTCTAAATAAAATACAAAATAGGACAGAGGATGTGGCTCAGTGGTCAATTGCCCCTGAGTTCAACCCCTGGCATTGCCCCCTCAAAACCCAACCAACCAAACAAAAAAACACATCAACACATTAGCACTCTCCCTTAGCTATAAAATGATCTTAGGCTAATTCCTATCATAAAAGTTATGAAGCATAAATATGCAAAACTCCTTAAATACTCAAGATGCAGATATACCATTGTCTGCAATTTTATCCATATCTCTCACTCATATTTATGTCTTTTTTTACAAAAAAGGACAGATATATTACATGATGTTTTATATTTTCTCTCCCTAACAATAATATATTATGAAAAATAATGTCACTAAATAGAGCTTAACATTGTCATTTTAATGTCTGTCTAGTCCTTCACTTTAAGTATATATCATGATTTATGTAACAAATTTTCTATTGTTAAGTACTTATGCTGTTTTCAGGATTTTTTAAAATTTTGATAATGTTGCTACAAATAGCAACTAGCTTTTTAGTTTGTTTTGATAATGTGCATGCCTAGACACATAACAACTAATTTCTCTACTAAAATTTCTAGGATTGTGAAAGGTGATGTGAAAAATGACAGCAAAGAGCACTTGCAAGGTTTTTGATGCAACTGGAAAATTATATTTGAGATAGATTATCAATTTATATTTCCACAAGGAGTTCATGTTCCTGAGAAATGGACCATCATGTAAGGAAAAACAGTATTATTAATAAATACCAAAAAATCTTGTATAATATATAGCAATATATAATCCTTGGATTAACTCATAAGAAATGAAAGGATAACTCTAAATGTCAAAAGCCAAGTAGAACCTGGGTACCAGGAACATAACAAATCAGGTGATGGCTGGGAGCTGTAAGGAGATATCAAACCAAGAGTGGCCTTTTGTCCATTTTTTTGTTTGTTTTTATGTTTGTTATATTGAACCATGAGGTACATAGAATAAAGTCAATAAATGGTATTTGAAGAGACTATTGAAGTTTTATAAATACCAATCATACAGGTGTAGTCATAAAATATTACCAGCACCACAGGATCTTTCCTCAGGCTCTCTTCAATGTATTTTCTTTTCAATTGGCAAATTTGTCCATCACCATCAAATATGTCTTGTCAACTTTATATGTCCAGTTTACATTGCCTATTTAATTTAAAAGTCTGTGAAGTTTATGCTTGTAGTTGAATACACAAATTATTAATTTTCATTGCAATTTAGTATTCAGTCAGATGAATATACAACAATTAACTTACTATTAATCAAAATTTGGGAGGCATGTCAGTCAACTTTTGTCATGGTGACCAAAATGACTGACATAAATAACTTAAAGGAGAAAAAAAATTAAATTGGTTTATGGTTTCAGAGGGTTCAGTTTGTGGTCACCTGGTTCCATTGCTCTAGGTCTCAAGCATGGTAGACTATCATGGCAGAGGGGTGTGGTGGAGAAAGCCTGCTCAGTTCTTTGCAGCCAAAAAGTAGAGAAAGACAGAGGGAGAGAGAGAAAGGAGAGAGTGGGGAGAGAGAGGAGAGAAGAGAGAGGGAGAGAGGAAAAAGGAGAGAGGGGAGAGAGAAGGAAGTGGAAGGGGCCAGGGATAAAAACACAATTACAGGCTATGTGCCAATAACATATTTTCTTCAACTATGTTCCATTGCAGATGGTTTCCACCATCTCCCAATACTCCCAATAGTCCATTCAGCTATCAATTGATCAATCCACCTATGAGGCAGGAACCCTCATGAACCAAACATATACTAAAAGTCCAACCTTTGAACATAGTTATATTGGAATCCAAGCCTTCAACACATGAGTCTTTAGAGGGTACTTTATATCCAAACTATAACAGGAATTTTTCAGTTTGAGAATATTACCAATAATCTTGAAATTCTTTTATTTCTGTGGTTAACATATACTGAAAATATATGTAGAGGTAGAATTTCTAGTTAATGTATGTTCTCTAGTAGATACTGATTTCCAAATATGTTGCACAAATTTACATTCCTGCTAACAACATATAAGAATTCTAGTTGTTTCTTATCTATGTAATATCCTATTAGATAATTATATTTGCATTTTAGTTTTTCTAATGGTCAAGTAATTGCATTACTCCTTGATATTTAATTTACATTTTGCCCAATTCACACTAAGATTGAACTCCTTTTTATATATTTATGAACCATTTTGATGGTCTATATTGTGAAGTATTTATTCCAATATTTCGTCTGTTTCTTTAAATGGATGTATTTTATACTTTATTTATATCGATATCTGTATGCTCTTCTTTCTCCCTATCCCTTCCCCCTGTTTTTTTTTTTTTTTGGCCATACTAGGGATCAATCAAACCCGGGCTTGTGCATGCCAGGCAAGAACTTTACTACTGAACTACATTCACAGCCAAGTATATTTTCTTAATATAATGTTTATATAACATTTATAATTAACCTTATGTTTACCAAGCAATATACTTTGATATCTTCTATTCTGTAGACTACATTTTATTTTCAAATTTGTTGAGATTCAGTTTATAATATTTTTCTTTATGATCGTATTTTGTCTTCCTTCCTTCCTTCCTTCCTTCCTCCCTTCCTTCCTTCCTTTTTAAAATTAGGGATTAAACTCATGGGGTTTAACCACTGAGCCACATCCTGGCCATTTTTTATATTTTATTTAGAGCCAGGGTCTCACTCCATTGCTTATGGCCTCTCTAAGTTACTGAGGCTGACTTTGAACTCATGACCCTCCAGCCTCAGCCTCCTGAGCCACTGGGATTAAAGGCGTGTGCTGCCATACTTGGCTTGTTTTTAAAGAAGTGTTTGCTTACCACAAGATTTCTTATAACAGTTTTATTTTTACTTTTTTTATGTAGACTTATAAATTATTGGCAATTGAATTTTATAAATGTTATAAAATAAGGATTATAATAAAATTTATTTTTCAATATAGATAATAAGAGACTTTCAGATTCTGGCCATGATGAAATACCAGAGATGGGTCTTAAATTGCTGTAACAAACCCCCAAACTGCATACATCAGTTTTTAGGCATTAAGAAATAACTTTCTCAGAGCTATAATCCTTGAATAGAAAATCATACAAGCTGAGCCAAAAAAACAACAATAATAATTTAAAGGAGGCTGAAATTTAGGAAGCAGTGTTCCAAAATGAACATAGTTATACTGATAAGGATCTTTTTCTTGAATCTTTTGTCAAGCATTTAGGTAACACAAGTTCTATGAGGTTTGGCAGAGAAGAATTTTAGAAAGGTGAGAAAATTGTCACAAGTTGGAATCATAACCAGCTGTTCTAGAGAGTCATGAACATTCAAGGCATTCAAAAGATACCTAAGGAAGTCCACATTTTAGGAGTAAGACTACTACAGTTTTAAAGTAAAGGGTACTCTAGGCCAGAAATTCTCACTAAAGGCAATTATTCCCCTGAGAAGAGATTTGTAAATGCATGGAGACTTTTTTGGTTGTCACCAATAGAGGGCAGGTCCTATCAACACCAAGTAGACAGAGCATGGAAATTGCCAAATATCTTGCAATATGGAGAAAAGTTCCTCACAATTAAGAATTATTGATTCCATAACTCAATAGTCCTTGGTGTACATTTGACTCAATAAAGCCTAACATCAAACCTCCAAAAAAACCCAAGTTTTCAATGAATGAAATGCCTCCCTAAACAAATAATCTCACTTTAAAGGAAGGCATATCAACCAGATTCAAAACAACATAGTAACACAATGTCCAGAGTATAGTAAACACTTATTAGACATATGAGGAGGAAGTAGGGCATTTTGATCAGTAAAAAGAAGAAAAAAGACAAGCTGACACAACTGGATGCTGAGATAAAAAACAAAAAGAAGTAGATAAAAAGTCATTATAATGATAGCCATTCCCATAATGTTTATATGAATATTCATTGTTCCAGCACTATTTATTGAAATATTTTTCCTTCTTCAAGCAATAGTGCATTAGTAGGCTTATTTCTGAATTTGAAACTGACTTGTCTATTCTTTTGTGAACTCCATGTTCTTTTAATTTGTATAATTTTAGTCTTTATATCTGGAAGTCTATTTTCTTTGAATCAAAACTATTTTTAAGTGAAAAATATTTTAAACAACATTCATATCACAACCAGTTTTTAGATATTCCTTAATTTCTGTCATTATTATGTTTTTCTTTGTAGAGGCCTTATATATTAAATTTATTCCTAAGCACTTTTTTGTAGGACAACTGGTAATAGTAAATTGTTTTTTTAAGAGAGCGGGGAGAGAGAGAGAGAGAGAGAGAGAGAGAGAGAGAGAGAGAATTTTTTATTATTTATTTTTTAGTTTTCGGCGGACACAACATCTTTGTATGTGGTGCTGAGGATCGAACCCGGGCCTCACGCATGCTAGGCGAGCGTGCTACCGCTTGAGCCACATCCCCAGCCCTGGTAATAGTAACTTAATAATTTAATTTTATAATTGTCTATAGATATAAGATGGGATTCTATATAATGATTTTATATATATATAACAAGTTTGCTAAAGTAACTTAAAACTTTAGTAACTTATATAAAACTATTTTAGTATCAAGTGTTCTAAATACCCAAGCAATTTGATAGTTACTGGTTATGATCTTCCTTGGGAAAGATGGATAGAATTTCCAGACACTTTTCCAGAGATGTTTTCAAGTCTCAGCTGTTTGCAGCTGGGAATGGGCATAACAACCTGGTTAAAGGAATCCAACTATACATAGGTATGACATCAGTCTCTGCCTTGCCTCAGATGCACTCTCATTTCACATTAAGCTCAAGCCATCCTACTGCAGCTTTTCCACAGTTTGTGTCCTTTTTACTTTTGGAAGAAAACTTAAAAAGCAAGGTCGATAGGACAAGTGGCCACCTTCGTCACTGTATTCTGTCCTGAGGTCATAGCTGATCCTTATCATCTCCCAGTGCTACAACCCATTTTAGATTCCCTTTACCCACTATCTCATCCACTGGTCTGAGTGACTTGCCTCATGGAATTTTCCATTTGGCCATCTTGGTGAAACCACTAAAAGGTCAACTTTTCAAAAATTTAAAAACATGACACTCAAATGTTCCCAGCACATGTTAACAATTTATGGGACCATTAGCATAAAGACTGCAAAATGTAGTTTCAGCCTCAGTATTTATTAATCACCTTCATTTTAGCTCACAAATCTCTCACTCTCTTTATATAACCTGCTTTTAAATCTATCCATTTATAATTCTGAATTTTACTTGATTATGTTTCCATTTTAGATTTTAACCTTGATTTATTTTTTAATAGATTTTATTTCTCTGGCAAAAGTCGGTATGATTTTTTTTTTGGTCCATTTTCGTAATCATGGTTATTTTAAACATTCTTTCTGATAACAGACGTATTTAGAAAACTCATAAATATGTTTTACAATTTTTTTACTCTTGGCTTTTAGTAATTTTTTTTCCTGTTTCCTAGTACACAAAGCCATTTTTAATGATTGCTGGATTCCGCATGCAAAATTGAAAGGCATTGAATGATGTTATATTCAATCTTCTTCTGAAACCCAAGCAAGTTATATTCAGAATACCTTGCTCAGTTCACCTTCTTTGCTCATTTCAAAAGCCTCTCAGTTGGAAACTGAGGGTGTGTACTATGGTTCTTCTTATTTAATGGGTCTTAAATTCAAATTTTGATTTCTCCATATCCTGGAGAGTGTAAAAATTCTGCATGGCTTTTCAGTCTCTTATTAACTACTTTTTCTTGATTTTGTTCAGAGATTTGCCGTGCACATACCTAGTTTAAGAATCTTAAAATGCCTTAGATACCAATTGTGAGCTAAATGTCAAAGTCACTTTTGTGTGAATGTCATTTCTCTGGCATTGTGCATTCCAAATCTTGGAGGCTTTGGTAACACCAAATTTTACATTTGGTTCCTCAATTTAGTGATACTCTCATGAGTTCTAATCCATGGCTTTGAGTTTTTTTTCACATGTTTGCACCTCAGGTTGCCAAATATCTTGAAATGGCATCGTCTTAAGACGATGTCAGTGCATTTTACTTTTCTCCAGGATCTTGACCCTTTATATCCTGGTTGCATTAATTCATGTCCAAACCATTAAAAGAACTGTCTCTCCTTCTGACTCTCCCTCTCTCCTCTTTTTCTTCATCTTTCTCTTTCATTATTTGGCTCTCATAGTTTTTTAGCAGGGTTGTTGTGATACCAGATACTCCCTAATAAGAAGTTGAAACTCCTTTTGGGTCTTGAAAGCCCACCTACAAACAGGAAAGGGGCTGCAGGGCTTTACCAGATAGTGCAATGACACCAAGAATTCTTTGTCAATTGGGGTGCTTGGAAGAACTGTGACTTAAAAAAAAAATTGAGAAAATATGGAATCTCCTCTCTGTCAGATTTTAAGCGGTAATAACTTCTATGAAAAATCTGTGCCTGAAATTATATCTTTCCTGGATTTGTTGTGACAATATTAACTAACTGCTATGTCAAACCTCCAGCTTAGGAATCACTATGAAATTGGGCTTGAGCAAGTAATAGTCTGTGATGGTACATAAAAGGAAATGGAAAACCGTTATAACAGTGCCTCAGCAATATAGACCTCATGAAATTCTCACATGAGAAAACCAATTCTGGCTTTAGTTTGAAAAGTAAAGTTAGGAAACAGAAAAGGAAGCAATCTACCAGGAGAGTGGCAAGATACAATGAACTGGGAAACTAGTTTTAGGAACTTGAAATAGTTGAGCAAAAATCTAATAGAGATTCTATGTTTAATAGTATGGTAATAGTAACTTTTCAAAAGAAGGTATTGACACCATCACAAAAGAGGTATCATGTCGAAACAAACAAGCTCCATGACATTTAAAAAAAGTTAAAAAGCAAATAGAAGATATGTGTGTGCACATGGAATGTATTTACTGAAATTAAAAACTAAATGGCAGATTATGCAGCTGTTTGAGTCAAGTCAAAAAATTAGTGGGTGAATAGACATCTGAGGCAATTGGTATGTAGCAGAGAAAGAAAAGGAATGAGATCTTGTAAAGAAATGTCCAAAAATTTGCAGGAGTGAATAGAAAAATGAAGCATATTCATCTTTAGACTGAGTATGAGAAAGAGAAAAATAGAATGTCCTTTAATTTAAGAGCACCATGGAAAACCAGGAAAGAAACAGCAAGAATAAGCAAAAATTTGTCTACATAGATGCATATTGTAATGCAACTGCTGAATATACTTTAAAAAATTTTAAGAAGTTACCACATAGAGAAGAGAAAAATGTATTCTAAAAGGCCAAATTCTAAGAGCTAGTATATTTCTCAGTGGTATAATAACTGCCAGAATATAATTTAACCATAATTGAATATATTACGAGAAATTACATAGAGAAAGGTAATTACCAAGTCATCAACTTGTGAATATAATAATAAATGATTAATGAATTAGTTAAAAGAGGCATAAAATGAAGAAAAAAAGATCACTAGTAAATTTGAAAAAAATATAAAGAAAAAATTGTATTAGATAGAAAAACAAAAGCTGTTTTCTTTGAAAATATGTTAAAAAAAATAGGCCATCATTTGACATATTTTATCAAAAAATTAAAATTAAACAATTTTTTGAACCATGAAGAATACTTTGAATAACCTTAGTAGGATACACTAGAAAACAGATTAAATGAATTCTTTTTTAAATTCTACAATATTTTATTAAATACAGTCCCAAAAGAAAGAGAACAGGTGAATGTCAATACTGCTATTGAAGAAACTAGGTAAAAACTCTTCCTTAGAAAAGATGATTTTGTGGGCTAATTATTATATACTTGAAGGAAAAATATTTTCATTTCTATATGAATTATTTGGAGAACAGAGATAAAGGGATGGTTTCAGTGTGCATTCTGAGGCAATATAACTTTGAAAACCAATCTCAAACAAAGGCAATACAGCAAACACAGGTTAATCTCCTCTTAAGAATATAGAAAAATTTTAGCATATCAAAATTAAACTTAATCTCACCATACTTAAGTGAAAAATCAGATAATGATAAAAGCAACAAAATACATAAGAATAAATCTAATAAGTGTTGTTTAAAATTTTTAGAAAATAAAATAAAATCACTACAAAAGATTTTCCCAAAAATTCAGGATAGTTTAATATTGGAATTCTCTTTCAATTCATTATAGTAACATTTTAAAGAGAAAATAATTTAAGCATCCAAAAAGATGCATCAAAAATTATAAAATTCATCAGTGATTTGTGATTTTACAAAAAGCTTATCATCAACCTTTCAATAAAAGGAAATATCCCATAAGATGATGAATACTACCTTCAGCATTATATGAAGTTAAAAAACATTTTCTTAAAATTCAGTTATTACTCTGGGGTTTTAATTGAACTTTCCTTAATTTAAATAAAAAACTAAGTTTTAAAAAAGAGGTTATTAGAAATTAAAAAAAAACAGAATGTTGGGCCATCTTGAGATGTAGGGTCTGGGCCAAATCACAACAACAATGCCACTGCTGCTACTGTAAGTGTCAAATATTCTTGTATGTACAGTTGCTGTTTGTGCCCCAGCAACTCACTATCACACAGTAGAGGCCCTGCTACCTGCTCCATTGTCACTTTGCACTACAAACCTGATTTTGTAGTCTCTACCACTTCTTCTATGGCCATAGAAACCAGGGGTGCTCCACTGGCCCCTGCTACTCTTGGTTACTTATTAGTTGACTCATCAGTTCCTGCACATGGTGCATCTTTGGAGGAAATTGGGCCACATGCTTTTCATGGCTTAGAGCTAGAAACGTGAACATCTCAAATTTTTACCTTTCATTTCTAAGGGTTCTTCCCACTACAATTTTTAAGAGTAAGGGGTTCAGTTGTTAGTTGACCGAAAGAAGGACAAATACCCATGACAAACAGAAGCAAGAAAGACGGATCACTATCATTCATTGTTACTCTTCTACATTTACCTGAGCATGGTAAAAACTGGAAAATAAATAGCTAAATAAATTGGGAAGGAAGAAACAAACCTTCCTTCTGCACAGATGTTATGAGTATATACATAGATAATCTAAGCGAATTTATGTCACCTTTTTAATGAGTTTAGAAACTAGATGGAGACAAATAAGTATAAAAAAATTAATCACTTTTCTATAACCTGCAACAGAGTGTTAAAATGTAATTTTAATAAATATGCTGCTTACAATAATGATAAAAGCAACAAAATACATAAGAATAAATCTAATAAATGTTGTTTAAAAACTTTAAATATAATGTTATTGTAGGACCTAATGAAAGGTTTAGAAAAAGAAGAGATGGTTTCTATTCCCATTTAGGCAGAATAAATATTGTAAATATAACAATACTGTAATAAATCTGCATATTCAATGTAATTCCACTTAAAATTATTGGTATAGTTTAAAAGAAAAATCTAAATTCAACAATCTGAGTGTAAAACTTTCAAAAGCAAACCCAGTAAAGGGCTGAGAGATGAGAGTAAAACAAAATTTAATTGTTTGGTGATTTCACCCACTGTTATGCTCATTATGCATGCAATGATATGCCATTAAGAATAAAAGTTGCTGTAGGCTTTTGATAACCTTTTTCAGATTAAAGAAGTTCCCTTCTATTCCTAGTTTGCTGCTTTTTTATCATAAAAGGATGTTTAATTTTATCAAAATGCTGTGCCTCTATTGTAATAATCATAAGCTTTTTACTTTTCTACCATATTAATATGGTCAATAAGTTTCATATCATTAACCTTTCTTCCATTCTTTTGATAAACTCTGTCTTATTGTGATTTGAAGATAATTGATAAATGTAGCTAACAATTTTATTATAGGACTTTTGTATGTAGTTTAGGAAATGAGATTTGCTTATTTGTCCATTTTCCCTCTGATTATGGTACTCACCTATTTGGGGAGAATTTTCCTCTCTCACCTTTCTGGAAAGGTGTTTATCAAGTAGGATCATTTGGTCCTTGAAAGAGTGATGGAATTTACCTGCAAAAACTGCTAGATCTGATTTATTGTTGTTTTGTGGGTAGATTTTAAGCTGATTATTTTGTTTCTTTAATGATTGTAGATTTATTCCACATCACCTAGACACTAATTCCAACGAGTTCCTTGAGATACTGCCTCCTGTGTACCCTCTCATGCCTAGTGACTTCATCTTTTCACTTCCAGCCCTTAAGCAATCCTAGTAGGCTGACAGATCAGCCCAGTCAGTAACTGGCCATTACTTAACTCTGGCCAGTTGACTCTAAGGACAACTGTTTACCCATAACCTACTGTCCTTAGGCCCTGACTTAGGTTCCTGGCTGGGCCCTGGAATGTTGCTGCCCTTGTGCAGTCTTATCAGGAAGTGGTCTTTCCTTTACTCAGACTGCTGTGCCTAGGGAGATTTAGGTGCATTTTTCAGACTTTAGTCCTGTTTCCAGAAAATTCTATCCTTAGTGACCCTAAGCTTTTGAAAATATCATACCATCAATATATACCACATTTTTTTCTGAGATATATAATGTGGGCAGGGGCTCAGTTAATTCTAAGTCCTGGTAATTAGGGTGTTCATTGCCTGTAGAGAATTTTAAAAGAAATAATAAAACTAACACAAATAAAGTATGTTTTTTTATTATCACCATGCTTCTCCAGTTCTAAATAAGGTCAGACCCTGTGGTATGTCATTGCGCACTATCCTTTCTTATCCTAGGCCTTTCCTTCTTTTGTTGGAAGATTCTGTTTCTGGCTCACTGTCCATTTCTTCTTATGTGATCATTTTTTTTTTTTAATTTCACTATTGAAGTAGATAATCTTTCAGTATACCCAGTTCAACCTCTGCTTCTCCAGGGATCAGATCTTCCACCCCACTTCAATGGTTTAATTTTACTGTCCTATACCAGTTCTTTCCATGGCTAAAAATGGCAACATGTCTATAACCTTAGTTCCAGCATACTACACTTTCATAACTACATCCTAGGTTTCCAATTCTTATAGTAATTCCGTCTAATCCCACTGTTTTTAAACCACATCCCTGATATCCTTTTCTCTTTCCCTTCCTTAACTTAAACTTCATCTGGTGTTTATAACTACTTCCTGCAATATAGGCTGTGGAGAGGAGTTAGTCTTGGAACGGCAGCTCTCATATAACAGGCCACTGCCTGTTCCACATTCCTCATCCTTCAGGGAGACCCATTCTTGAAGCCATTCTTGATGGATCTTCAGAGGTTCATAGAGGAATTGAGCCCCAGTTTCCCAAATTGGTTACTGGTTTAATAACATACCCTTTATTGGATTTTTTTTTTTCCGTTTTATCCCACTGTTCTTAATTCTTCATTTCTGATTCCTAGGATTCCTTAACAAACAAGCTAACTGTATGAAATGCTTGTAACTGGTTCTGTACTCAGAGGAACTCAGTTAAGCAAGTATGGATGAGACTCATACACCTCCAGGTAAGGTCAGCCCTCTGCTTGGTACTAGATCCTGCTCCCCTTGCCCAGTCAGGTACATTGCTTCAGCTATTACCCTGATTTCTTATATCATTTTCTCTCTTCTCTACTAATTGTTATACCAACTTTTCTTTCTACATACTGTCTGATTTATTTACTTCTCTTACAGTTTAACTCAGGGAAAATGTTTTTAAAAATTATCATAAAAATAATTAAGGTGATTTGTGACTTCTCTGGCATTGAGTCTAGGGGTCAAGCTTTAGTCTTCCTTTCCTTGGTTGACTCTAAGGACAACTATTTGCTCATCACCTGCTGTTCTCAGGCCTTAACCCCAAGGGTTTCATCTTTCTGAGACTGTCCTCTTGCACAACCACTTCTGCTCACAATGGTGAGTTCTCCTCACTACCCTGTGATGAGATAAAAGAGGTAACAGTTCATTTCCTTTCTATCTATATTCTCACTGCTTCCTATGACAACCTAAGGCTTTTACATGAAACCTCCTCCTCTGATATTTCAAATCCCCATGTTTCCACTAGTTCATGGCAAGTTTGTTAGGGAATTCAAATAAATTCTGTAGGGATATTTCACAGATTTTTTTTTCTATTTGGTTAATTATTGTGATTGTGATTGATTGTGATTCTCTCTGATTTCTGTAATCTCTTCAGGTTGCTTTTATTTTTTTGGAAAGATGTTAGAAGTTTAAATCACCTATCAGTATTAATGGGAACTTAAGCAGTATTGAGTTACCTCAACAAGCTGGGGCTTCTCATACCCTGCACATTTCATAGAAACTCTGTCTGCAGTTGTGTTGGCCCTTGTCCTGTTCCTAGAAGATAATCTTTGAGTCTTTGGAACATACTGGCTGATAAGAATGTTTTAGTGTACTCCAGGCTTTAGTCCACTGGGTGTCTGCTTGACCAGATAAGTTAAGCTAACAAAGTGACTTACAGTGAAATTTTATTTTTATATATTTTAGGCTGCAAGCCATGCTGTATCAGTTGGATCTCTGGGAGGTCATGTGGGTCCACATACCTGTATGATTAATTCTCAGTTGGGTCCATTGAAGTCAAACTTGAATGAACTCTCTGATTGACAGCATTTTGTGTGTTTTGTCATACATCCTTGCTGGAAAAGTTAGTGTGTCCCATGCAACACTGTCGGGAGGGGTCACAGGGAGGCTTATATCAGGTTTCCAAGTTTCTCTTAGATTTAGTCTGTATACTTTTTCTCCTTGTCAATTGAGATTTGTATTCCTTTGCTGCAATAAAATGCAATATGCTTATAACATTTTTCTGAGTTCCATGAATTCTTCTAGTAAATCATTAAGTTTAAAGGTTGCCATGGGGCGGGGTCTTAACACAGAATCAAATATTTATAATAAGGATGTAAAAAAGACCGGGATTACAGAGATTATTAAAAAAGATTCCAGAAGGATTTCTCAAAGAGATCTTCTCCATCATCCCCAACTCTCCACAACAAACAAACAAACAAAACCCCACAAAATCACCCACCAAACATGTAGCTAACTCCAAATACATGCCAAGTCTGGGTAACACACAAAGTCAACTTAAAGAAATATCCATTAGGCAGGAACTTTTCTACCCTTACCTTTCCTCCTTCTGCATTTGCACCTGACAGGATGTGCTGGGACATTCTGATTGGAAAGATAAGGAGAGGAGAGCATAAGGGAGAGGGAGAACAGAGAGAAAAGGACCATCAACATTTTCCATACTTGCCACTTGATACAGGTTCTAAAGAACTAAAACGATTTTACTTAGGAACAGGTTTAGAATTTTGATTAAGTTTAAGGCTAGATATTCTTCTGATGTCTGAATTGGGACTGAATAACAATTAAACCATAGGGCATTTTGTTGTCTACAAAAACGGGTTATGGGACAATGAAAGTTTCTCTTTTATTAATTTATTTTTTTAAGGAACATGGAAGAATCTTTCCCACTAAATGCATTTGAAATAGCTATTAGAGAGGAAAAAGCATTGTTCTATTCAATAAAGACTCCTGCTTATTTAATAAATCTGTAACACACAGACATTGTGCTAGTTTGCAAGAATGTGAGTCATGTTTCCTCTCCTGTGAATTGGTACATACTCCTCAAGGGGGATAATATTTTTGTTTTTTTTGTTTGTTTTTGCTCTTTATTTGGTGATCTTCTGTCCCAATTGCTAGAGCAGTACCAAGTCAGGAAGAAGGGACAAATATGGACTGGTTATATCATATCCTTTTCAATGTGGTCCATTTGTCTAACTGATATTTCTGCCTTGCATTTGCTTTGGATGCTCCAGGCAGAACCTGAGCATCAAATTTACAGAAGGACACTAGCCCCCGCCTGAGAAGAACAGGTTATGAGAGAAACTTCAGGGACCTACTCTCAGATTTCTTATTTCTTCCTAAGAGTGTACGTTCTTGATGAACAAAGAAATCACCCTGAGCAGGAGACTTGATTGATAATCATCCGCAATATAATGAAGGGAGATTTGAGTGTTGTATCACACTGCATCATAATTACTGTATTTTTAGTGGGCTTTGCAAAAGTAAGAGAGGAAGAAAATAAGCAGCTTTTTAACTGCCAGGAATGAGCTATTCGCTCAGTGCAGTCCTTATTCCTCCATGAGTTGCATAGGGCCTCTTTTATTTAACGAAACAAATTCCAAGAATCTGTCAAGGCAGTAGGAAAGAATTAGAAAAGAAAGACAGATAGTGGCAGGTAGGCTATTACTAATTGTAAATTTCCTAGGTCCCTCATGTGGAAAAAGTTGACCTTGATACTCTTTTTGGCAAGTAGAGACTATAGGTTTTCATACCTGAAATTCTTATCTTAGTGCAGGTGGGTTGAAGCAGAGCTGAAGCCACTTAGTCTGTTTGTGACCCCTAGTCAAATACAAATTCTCAGTCTTGATTTCTCAGGTGTAGAGGGCCACACAAATAAAATCTGCCTTTAAGTTTAATTATATCAATAGACGCACAAGTATCACATTGAGATATTCAAAACTGATAGTTGATGGATTTTTCCTATATTAACCATTTAAGTAAGATAATTATTTGCCATTCTGTGACATGTAATTATAATGCTATGACTGATCTACATAGTTTGAAGGGGAAAATTGCTTTATATGTCATTTAAAATTTATATGATTTAAGCTGTAGAAAAGACTGCTTGGAAAAATGCAGAGGTGGCTCCCAAGAGCTCTTGATTACCTTCTGTATCAAGACTATTTTTTTAAAAGGCGGCTGTACTACTACAGTGTGATTTCAAGGTGACCACCTGTCAAAGAGCTTCTGGGGAAAAAGGCAAAATGTCTCCCTGTCTCATTTGAGCATTTATTCTTATAAGCATTTCTAATTTTCCAGAAGGTATTATAGGCTAAGGTTTTAATGGGATGGTAATAGTTAGCAATGAGTAAATAATATGAATTCTCAGTTGACGTAAATTTCATGCCAGTTGTGAATGATGAAGGTAAAAGCTATCATAAAATCTGAAAAATACATTTATTTGCAGATGTTCAGTTGAGCAGGAGAGATCTATACGAATGGCAAAGTTTGCCCTTATTTGTATTGACAACTCTCAATTTCTTCCTTTGGAAGGAAGTGAATGGTATTTTGGACTGAGCTGAGTCATAATTAAGCAGTGCTAAGAAAACATTCAAGTAACAATGATTAGCAAACGATCAAATTGTTGTGGGTTTAGCTTAGGGCTTCACCAGCTGGAGTGATTTCTCTATTATAACCATATGTTTGTTAATAAATTTGTTTCAAATGTAAAACAATTACAGATATTTGAAAGACTGGGCAGAGCAATTAAAAACAGATAAGGTTGTTCTTGTGACTTGGTCTTAAAATAAATGAAAACAATAAAATGGTGAAGCTAAACACTACTTGGCTAAATATTATGAGATCTGATAAAGTAGTTAGCATATTTTGAATTTAATTGTCTTGGATATAATATGTTGACCCATCACACAAGAATGGCTTGACAGAGTAGAACTTAAAACACTTGTGTGGGCTTCTGAGGAATTCCTCTATTTCAGTGAAAGCAGGGCATGATCATTAGCAAAGTGAAATCAGAGAGTAGATCATTTAGGGCAAAATACTGTACTTGACTTTTAAAAGTGCAAGTGTCTTGGTAAAGGTATAGGTGAGAAGGGGAGTTTCTTGGGTTATTCTTTTAAGTTCTTTGAAAGAGAAGAGGCTTCACCTTCTAGAAACTGGTTAATCTTCCTTTCTCCTTAAATCTGTTCATCAAGCTTTTTTAAATAAAATTAATCTGCAATGTCCCATACTCTCCTATCACATATTCCAGTTTAAATTATCTAGGCGAGCTGGCCATAATTCTCTATCTTTAGTAATTCATGATCTTTTATGAAGAGTGTTACTGGAACTGCTGACCTCTCCCATCCTCACATCTTACAACAACATGCTCCTGACAGCTGTATTAGCAAAATTGTAAATTCAGTAAAGAAGGTATTAATCTGGAAAGGTCAGTACATGTCAGAAATGGTAACATGTGAATAACTGATAGAAAATTACAAATTGGGAACTGCTTAGGTGAAGGCAAAAGACCCTTTGACAGGTTCAATATATTTAAACTTCTGAAAATTTGTTTAATGACTTGAGTCATTGTGAATCATTTTGAAATTGATTGAATCCTATATTCCTCTTTGAGGGGTATTTCTGCTATCTCTGTATTTCTTTATCACAAGCACACTTTTTCCTTTTTCAGATAGCTTTTAAAAATATAACTGTTAATTTCTCTTTGTACAAAAACAACATGGTTTCTTGAAGGTGCAGTTATTCTCACTCAAATATTGGAATTGTTTTGAGAAGTAAATACACATGAAAAAAATAGTTTGAGAAATTTAAAACTACTTTATATTATTTTTTACAATTAGCAACATGTATAGGTGTATAAAGTAATATAAACATTAGTTGTCCTGAAAAACCTATGGGGCATAGCATTTATAATTGTTTTTGAACAAATTATTTTCAATTTTAGCAACCAAAGGTAAGAATGAAAGACTACTTCCCTGAATAAGTTAACATTATTTATTCAAAAATATATCTGTATCTGGTCTTATTTAATGGTTCCTAATTATCTAAAAAAGGGATGGCCTAGAGAGACTACAAATTTTAGATGGTGCTAATCTCTCTGAAGTAGTCAGTAGCTAGCCTCTGGTAATGAGCTTCGAGATTCTGTAAGGTAATTAGAATGTTATTATTATATTAGGATCATTGCATTTTTTTGCATTACATTTTTTATTTATTATTTAAAATTTGATAATAGGGACAGGAAATTTTGTGTTGCTTTTTTTTTAAACAGATAATCAAATTGAAGTGGTGAGGAGTAAAAGGATTTCCCTAAATTTGTTCACCCAGTAGGAGAAAGAGTTGGTTCTAAAACAAAAGATATTTGACTCCTAGCCCATGGCTGGCTAATATAACAGAGGCATTCGAGGCCAAATAAATGTATATGTTCACAAAGGATTTAGATAAATCCTTAGATGTCAGATTCATAACAGATTATTAAAGGTCATCATTTGTTCTTAATATACATCTCCTGCTTCCTCAGGCTAATGTCATGGAGGGTAGTCATGCGATCCCCTAAAAATCCCTTTGCTGTCACTGTTGGAGACAGAATCCTGGACTCCAGGCCCATTGGCCTGTCCCAGTGAGCCATTTCTCAAGTCCTTATCTTTTGGATACAGAAGCATATTACTAGGGAGTGTGAAGGGGAAGTTGACTTTAATCTTAATTGCCTGCATAACAGTATTTTTTAAATGATCTCACTCTGTAAAATATAAAACCCTACCACTACCATAAAAGTCAGGAATCCTAGAGCAGAGCAAAGGTTATTAGAAAAGTCATGCTTGCAATAACTATATCTTCTATCTGTCTGAATTTGCCATCAAAATACAGATGCAATTCCAAGCAGACCATAGCCAGATTATAGAATGTGCTGTCTGTGAATGACTCTATGCCTGTTCAATTTGCATGCTAGGAAAGGACAGGTATTTATCTGGATGTTATTTAATTTTTTTTTCTTCCTTGATGTTAGAACACTCCTGTAAATTGTTTTTTCTTTGTGAAAGTAGCTCAATTCTGAGAAAAAGTGCAATGCATGTGGCCTTTTATATGATGTATATTTTGATAATCAATATTGTAATTTCATTATACTTAGTGTTATGGTTAAATCTGTGACTTGCCCTCAATCAGGAGTTAACCAATTTTACTAAAAGATATATGGAACTCAAATCATGGGCTCAAGTGTTGGAGCATGTTTTTGTTGGCCAGTACAAAGTAAATAAATCTGTGTTAGTCAGTCTTATGCCACTATGATAAAATAACCTGAAAGGAACAAGTTAAAGGAAGAAAGATTTATTTTGGCTCACAGTTTCAAAGGTTTTAGTCCATAGTTGCTTGGCCCTCATCACCATGGGGATTGTGTTGTAGAGGGAAAACATCTGACCTCATTGCAGTCAGGAAGGAGAGAGAGAGAAAGAGAGAGATAGCATTCCTAAGGAAGGGGATGGGACAGAACATCCTTCAAAGGCACACCTCTGTGACCCACTTTCTCTAACAAGGCTCCACCTCCTAAGGTTTGCACCACAACCCAACACCATCAGCCACAACCAAGTCTTCAACACATGAGAATTTGGAATATCCCTGATAAAACTATAAGAATAATCTGGCTTCATCACATAGCTTTAGATTTTAATGTTTCTAAACTGAAGTATTCTAAACCTGTGTTAATAATGTGATATGCTTTCAATTGTGTTAGTGCAATAATTTGTGATCTAACATATTAAGAGAAACTATGTATAAAAAATGAATTTAATTATTAACTTTCTGTAAATGTGGCTTGAGAGGCAGGAGAACACATCCCTCTAGGTTGCTTTTGCATGAAGACAGTTAATCCACTCAGAAAGCCATTTGTTCTCATCATGAACAGAAAGTTCACGAGTAGTTTCTGCAGAAGAAACTGAGATACAGGGTCCAGACCAGTGTTGCATATTAACAGTGGTGACAGCCTCTAGGAGGATTTTAATAATTTTTAATGCATTTCATCTTGGCTGACAAAGGTACAATTTCATTATATGTCAATTTCTATTCATATGTATATTATGGTGCACACAGTTTTGGGGCCCAAAGACTTGGAATTAAACTCTTGTAAATCCTGGTGTTTATTTGCTCTATCTTGTTGGCCAAATAATTGTACACCTTAGGTTTTTAGTTTCTCTATCTGTAAAAAGTGAAAATAAAATCTGCTTTGATTCACTTACATATGCCCAAGTGTGGGGAAAAATTCTTGATAATAAAAAGTAATTTTTATTAATTTTTAGTAATTTTGGGCATTGAATATGACAATACATGTAAAAATACTCTTAAAGCATTAAAATATTAGGCATAGTTAGCTACTACTATAAGTATTTCAAATAATGTTAATGGTAAATGTACTAAGCATATACATCTATGAAATTTCAGATTATTCATACAAATATGTATATAATTTTAAAGCTAACTTTTGAAGTACCAAGTAAAGTGTTTTAATTAATAGGAATATGTATGTATATGTGCTTATAGATATATTTAATATCATTTGGCATATGCTTATTAAAATTGCTAATCTAGAAATCTTACTTTGTGATTTGGGTATTGTACTCTCCTTTACTAACCTGAAGAAGTTTGTTTTCTTTTCTTTTTTTCGATTTCATTCACTAAATGAGATTAAAACAATCTGTATCATCATGGATTTGTGGCTAGAATTAAATGAAGCTAGTTTACCTAGAAACAGAACTTCAAAAGATTATTAGTTGAATATGGACTGGACAGAATTTAACTATATACGGGCAAACTATCTTTAAAACCTCTGTTTTCAGCTCTATTATATTTTTCTCCATAAAACTTTCTATTTGTAATAATAATATACTTAGAAAGAATAAACTGAATATAATTAGCTTATATTCAGAGCACATGCATAAGCTTTTTTTAGTATGGAAGATCCTGACATTTCTAATTTTTCACTAATTTCTTAGCATAGACTTCAACTTTGAGTATTATGAATCTTAGCCTTCCCAGGATTCTGTCACATTAGAGTTTTCCAATACATATTGTTAATGAGAAGAGTATCCATACTACAGAAAGGAGAAGACGACAAAATCATTTGGGGGCATCCATTGCTCTTGGACATGTATTTTCTTGGCCCACACTATTATCACAGCCTCCCTATGGGGATAGTGTGCATATAAAACCCAATATAGTGTGACAGGACTCCTGTACCTTTCTCCTTGCCACAGAGTATTTCTTCACCAGGTTTAATGAGCTGTGTTTGCATGAAACTCTGCTGAAATACTACTATTTTAAGACATATAAAACTGCACATCTTCCTGTATGATCCAATGGGACATCTTTAAACAATGTGATGATACCCATATGCTCATCATTTCTATTCCTGGAGGGTTGAAGAAAGCTGTCCTGAGCTTACTTTTCATGTGGCTTTTCCAAATCAGACTGTCTTATTTGTTAGATGATTCCAAGTCAGAACACAGAAATATACGTGGATTTTTAAACATTGTCTTCGTTTTTCTTTAAATCTGAGCAATATTCATAGGACCCCTAACCCTGCCAAAAATATTTTAACATATGTATGAAAGGAGAACCATGTGCTTTTAGCAGTGATCTATGCTGCTTCAGTCTTTGGATGGATGTTTTAATCAGTTTTTCACTTTTGTGACCAACGGACCTAATAGTAGTAAGTTTAGGAAAAAAAGTTTATTTGGGGGCTCATAGTTTCAGAGGTCTCAGTTCATAGATGGCCAACTCCATTACTCTTTGCCAGAGGTGAAGAAGAAAATTGTGGTGGAAGGGTCTGATGTTGGAAAGCAGCTCAGAATATCACAAGATGAAGCAAAGCAATACTTCTCCTCTCACCAAGGACCTAATATATACTCCAAAGGCATGTCCCAGTGACTCCTCAAGCCATACCTTCATCCCTACAGTTACCACTCAGTTAACCTTAATTGCTCTGATTAGGTTAAAATACATAACCCATCAGTGAATTTCATCATTTTTGGATCCATAGATTGTTGCCTCCTCAATAAATCTTGATGTGGATATTTTAATGATTGCACTTGGTGGTTGCATATTTTAGGATTTCTTTAAATACTTTAAAATAAATGCTAGAACAGCACAATGTTTTTTAACTTGGAACTTTATTCTTCTAATTAGCTCATCACTAGTAAAGTAGGAGTCTTGGATTACTTCAAATTGATCTTGCTTCTTCTCTAATAAAGGGATTCACTTAAGACTAGAAATTGCATTGTATGATTCAGGTGGAAATGAAGTTCCAGAAGCATACACAATGGATGGTTTATGGCTTCTCATGCTGAAAATAATTAGCAATAGATCTGGTGCTTATCATGGTGAAGATCTTCTGGAGACAGTGATTATGAGATAAACTCATTCTAAATAAAGTCTTCAGGGGGCAGAGCACAGGCATATGTGTATATTAGGTACTTTGTCAAATTTGTGAATATTCATAATAATGATGGCTAACATACCTGCTATTGTATATTCAACAAATTTATCCTAGGTTTTCTCTCTTCATTTTCACAAATAATATGATAACATTATATATCCTTATTTGACAGATGCATTACTTCAGAAGTTAATTAATTTCTCAATGATCACTCTTCTTAAAAGTAGTAGAGTCAGGCTAGGCAGAGTGATACACATATATAATCGCAGTGACTCAGAAGGATGAGGCAGGAAGTTCACAAGCTTGAAACTAGCCCTGGCAACTTAATGAGACCTGTCTCAAAATTAAAAATTTTAAAAAGCTAGAGGTATAGTTCATTGGTAGAACACCCTTGAGTTCAGTCCCCAGTATTGCAAAAGAAAAAAAAATTATAAGACTTGTCTATCTGATTTTAAGCCCATGATTTACCACTACTCTACACTGCTTCACCAATAACAACCAAAATTAGAAAAATAGTAATAAAAATAAAGAATATCTTGGGGGCTGGGGATGTGGCTCAAGAGGTAGTGTGCTCGCCTTGTATGCGTGCGGCCCGGGTTCGATCCTCAGCACCACGTACAAACAAAGATGTTGTGTCCGCCAAGTACTAAAAAATAAATATTAAAAAAATTCTCTCTCTCTCTCCCTCTCTCTCTCACTCTTTCTTTAAAAAAAAAGAATATCTTGGAATGAATCATGAACAATAACAATATTGAATCAAGTCTAATAGGAAACATTTAGTTGCAGAATTTGTAAGAGCCTGGACCTAGTAAAATTTCATGTGAAAAAGAGTTAGGATGAGAAAGTTATAGCTAAATTAATTTTATGTTCATACTGTGACATAGTTTTTAAATCTTGGACCATGCTTACAGTGTTTCTCCATGGGGCTGTTGTTTGGGGTATGAAAAAGTTTTATTGTGTAGAGCAATCTCTATTTGGCAAGATATTTAATCCCCACACACCTATAGCATTTTATACCCAGACAATAAGAGAAAGACTCTTTCTAGAAAAACACCCTCTATACCTGCACTGCCTTGGTTGGAAAATGCTGTGTTAGTGGACAGATATCAGTCATACAAAGAAAATAAAACATAAACTTTACTTTGAACTGGTCAGAAATTATTGAGGCTATTTCCATCACAGTTTAAAAGGAAGCTCTATTGTCAAAAGAAAGGATAATAGATTTGAACTCTTTGGATTTTGTGAAACATCCCAGTACATGTGATATCTTTTCTTCCTTGCCTAACTAGTTTTCAGTCATTTATAACTAAAACATCCTAAAGCATATGCAAGCACATAGTTCCTAAGACTTGGAAGTAGGTTGTATGAAAAAAATGCCAAAAGAACTGGAATTAAGAACAAAATTTGAGAATAAATAGTGTTTTACAAAATTGTATGAAAAAATATGATTAAGGAATTAGACTTGTGTTATGGGCCTCAGGTGGTAGAATTGAGATCAGTGGCTACATGAATGAATAATTAGGAATAGCCCCAAATAAAAAAGTGGGACACAATTATCATTAAATATGTTCAGTGGGATGCTACTTTTGGAGATGATCTCTATGAATGATACAAGATATTGGACTAGTGAGGTCTCATTCAGTGATTTTAAGTCCTATGATTCTAAGTCTTTTGGGTGTAAGGTCATCGTAGATTCACTTACTTCTACTATTTTTTAATAAAATGCCTGCCTTTTCTTTCTATATCCCCTGAATACATATCAAGTAGTGCTTTCTCTTGAAGACCTATTTTTAGATGCACAAAAACTGCATAGATTTAGACTGAGATCAAAATATTCAGGCAGCACATCAGGGTCCCCAGAGCTTTCTGCACCTGGAAAGAAGAAAAGAAAAATCCAAACACTTTATTAGCAACTGTACACTCTCCTTAGAGCACATAGGCTTAGCCTGCTGTGCTCCCATCACTTAGTCTTCCCTCCTCCAGGGAGGCACTCAAAGCCAAGCTCATGGGCTGCAAAACATTCTGTGAGGGAACAAAGCACTCATGGTTAATGAACTGGTCCAGCAGGACTAGCCTGCTAATGGGAAACTGGTCTTCTAACACTCAGGTAAAAGATTTTCCCTGTCCTCATAGCCCCCTACATCTATCGTTTCTTTCTTTCTTTCTTTCTTTCTTTCTTTCTTTCTTTCTTTCTTTCTTTCTTTCTTTCTTTCTTTCTTTCTTTCTTTCTTTCTTTCTTCCTCTCTCTCTCTCTCTGTCTCTCTGTCTCTCTCTCTCTTTCTTTCTTTCAACAGGAGAAGGAAAATCTCTTTGATTACTATTAAGTTCTTAGGAGGCCATGAAAATCTGCTATCAGAATGGCAGTAACTATGTGCCACACAGAATTTTTACAATTGTGCTACAATCAACAAAGATTGCTCAGTGCAAGGACACTTACACCCCATTTCCTTTCTCTCAGGGTACATTTATTTCCTTCACATGGTGCACACCCAGAAGAAGAAATAGAAGGCATCCCAACTGATGGGGCTTAGTAAAAGTTATAGCATTTCACTTCTGGAATAGTGCTTGAATGGAAGAACTTGGATCTTAGGCTTCACTCGGAATAATTATCTAAAAACAGTCAAGTCCAGCTTACCTTTCCTGTGAGTGAAAGGATCGTATCTTTATACTTTTGTGTGATTCATCTCACCTTTCTCTCCTATTGCCATCTTTTCTGTTGCCTGCATTAACTAGATTTTCTAATGACAACCCATAAGCTTTACTATAGACCTTCTGCTCTTTCTTGTATTACAGAGTCCTTTAGAATACTTTACCCCTCGACGATTGCACCTTTATGTCTCAATTTTATACCACCTATTGTTGATCTCTATGGAGCTTTGTATTTCTTATTTTTTAAATTGATTCCCTGGGAGGTCCTTCTAGTACCACTAAAATGTAATTTGATAACAGCAAGTTTATTTCCTTCCCAGAATCATTGCAGCCTGAATTATCACCAACATTAGGACCTCAGATTGTGCTGTTTCCACATGTGGAAACCTACAGTATGCTATGTCACACCATTCCATTCTACATACAATCTTTACCCCTTATCTGAGGGGTTATAATCCAAGATACTTTAGGAATGCCTGAAATCATACATAATACCAAACCCTACATGTACTGGGTTTTTTTCCTTAATAATAAAATCAAATTTGTAATTTAGGAAGAGTAACAAATTATCAATAATAACTAACAATAAAGTTGAACAATTTTAACAATATGCTGTCATAAAAGCTATGTGCATTTGATCTCTCTCTCAAAATATCTTACTGTACTATACTTAACACTTATTCTTCTTATAATGATATCAGATGATACAATGCCTATGTGATGAGATAAAGAGAGGTGAATGATGTACAATTGTGATGTAATGTTAAGCTACTATACAAGGGTTTCTTACACACAAGTAATGTGACACTGATAATTGAGATGACCACTAAGTGACAAACAGCCAGGTTGTATAGAGAGCACAAATTTGCTGAATAAGGAAAATTTCATCCCCTGGCTAAAACAAAGGGTACTGCATGAAATTTTATTTCAGTATTCAGAAGGGCAAGCAATTTTAAAATACTTATTATATTTTTCTTGAATTTTCCATTCAATATTTCATACTGTGTTGACCATAAGTAGCTAAAACACCAGAAAGTGAAACTCAGAAGAATGGAAACAACTGTGTCACACACTTCCATCATCAGTTTTGGACTATGGACTTCACTATCATAGGTCTGGACTAATCTGTCATTGTTTCATACATGGTTTTCTTTCTTTTCCACAACGTGTCTCAGTATGTATCTTAAACAGTGAACAAAAAAGTATTAAAATTTTGGAAGGAAATGGCAGTCTGTTCCATGAGGCTAAAACCCCTCTATGTCTATGTCAAATATTAACTTTGGGTCGATATGAAAGATTAAATACCATATCCAAGCTCATCAATATTGTTTTCACTTGTCAATGGTAATAATACTATTCCTGGTCTTCAATATGCCTTAGGCCTGGTAGCAATCTTACACTCAGAACCAATTCCACAGCTTGTTCCCTCTTCTGCAGAGCATACTAAGACAGGAAGTGGTTAAGTATCTTGTGTAAACATTATGCTTGAGCAGAGTGATAGCTGACTCTGGATCCCAAAGACACAGTTTCTCAGCCAAGACCTTTCTCATGTCAGGAATATGCTAGTGGTGCTAGGAGTGAGTATTATATTTTGCTTTCAATGTCTTCCTTTCCAAGACTGATTTCATTTGAATATTAATTGTTTCTATCATAAATTTTCTCCATTTACATTTTGTACTGAGTAAAACTTCAAATGATTCCCACAGAACAGTTTTACTAGACATTTAATACTTAAGACTCATTGGTTAATATTGATTATAGTATTCTATTATACAACCCAAAGCTTAAATGAATTTTGAAGTACTTAGCAAATGTGTCAAATGTGTATAATATGTAAAATACTCAAGTAATATACATTGATGTAATGCAGCAATTATAAATAAAACACAGAGAAACAGGGAGGATTGATTTTAAAAGCTATGGTTAATTATAATTAATAATGTGAAAACATTGTCATTTCACAATGTTATTCGTTTGTATCAACTATGATATCATCAAAAGACGCTATTTGAGTATGTCTCTTGAAGCATTTGGAGTTTGAGGAAAACATTGGCAGCTTTTGGAATGAAACAGAATCCTAATGATAAAAGATTTTCCTGGATAAATAACCTGGCCTCAGGGATTCTTGAACATATCCTAACCAGAGAAACTATCTACAGTGCTGTCTTTTCTTCAGTTGGCTTCCTGGATGTGTAAAAGTGCTGCAAAGCCTATCAGGAGAGTCTGCCTATTACCAACTTCTCTAAGTTCAGTGGCAGCTGGATCAGTCATTCTGGCAATTATGTCTGCTGGGTAATCCTTTTTTTTTTTTCTTCAATCTATTGGTTTTTGAAGGTTAGTCTGAGAAAGTTTTGAGTTAAAATTTCATTTGCTTTCCTATTACTTTTGCATTCACTGTTACTTTAGAATGCTAGTTGCTAAATATCATCTTATTTATTTAGTTAGGTTTTGCAGTTCTGGAGATTGAACCCAACGCCTTGTACATGCTAGACCAGTGCTCTACCACTGAACTACATCCCCAGCCTACTTATATTTTATTTTGAGATACTACATTGTCCAGGCAGGACATAAACTCATGATCTTCCTGTCAGTCTCTGAAGTATCTGGGATTAGAGGCATGTCCCGCTAAGCTCAGGCATTGCCCTAATTTTTAATCAATCATCAGTCTTCAGTGAGCATGAGATTTATCTCCAAGTGATAATTAGCTGCCCCTCGATTTCATTGGAGAAGAGAGTCTTCTTCCAGGAAGTTAAGTCATTGTCTTTAAGTCTACAGTCAAGATTGCACAACATCTGAATGACTTCTAATTATAGAACTAGGATTATGAATTCTATACATCAAATTTACCCTGTGTTTAATATTTTGTGCTTCAAACATAGATGGGAAACCACAGGCTGGTATAGAAAGAATAGTAGATACTTTTTTTTCCTAATTCTTATTTGAGTGTTGTTCCTTACTTATTCAATTTTGTCACTTTGGGGATTCATTTTAGATAATTGTCAGTAGAGTAAGATTTTCCTAGATTCTAATTTTCTTAGCATCTCATTCCTGTTCTCGAGTTTGCATAACCCCTAATTGGTGTACTGGCTTGAGGCTACAGAGCTTCAAGTGAGGCCTTTAAATAGGGAAACCTCATTAGTGCTTAGATTCCTGACTATGGCAGAAAACCCTTTCTTAAGAAATTCAGTTCTTCTGTTATTCCATTTCAGTTGTTCCAAGGCTGACTTCTATTATAGCTTCATAAACTATAGAAAATATACATATGCTTTACTATTCTGACATTTTTAAGTCTTCTTGAGTACACGTTTCAATTTCTAAAAACCTGAATAGGATAGTTTACATATCCTGGGAGGATAAGTTACCTCTCATAAGAATGATCAGGATCCATCTTGAATGTGTCTTACCCAATCCTACTTCATCCAGTTTCACATTATAGGTCTTATCAAGTTCAATCCTCACGTCTGGAAGCTATTTCTCTATCAATTCATTTTAAGCAGCAGGAATACAATTCAAAATGTGTATAGTAGTTTTTCTTTTTTTCCTTTTTTTTTTTTTTTTGAAATTGGGGATTGAACTGCCAATGTGACTCTACCACTGAGTCACATCCCCAGCACCATTAGACAGGATTTTGTTAAATTGCTTACAGTCTCACTAAATTACTAATGCTGGCCTTGAACTTGCCACCCTCCTCTCTCATCCTTCCAAGTCTCTGGGATCACAGGCATGCATCACTATGCCTGGCTTCTATACAGTACTTTTAACCAAAGGGGCTAATTTTTTACCATGTTGTTCCATAGAACCCAGATATATGCCACTCTTAAATTTTGTGATTGGTTTTCAAGAAAAAAATGAATCAAATATTTTGGGAAAAATTTTCTCTCCCCCCCCGCCCCCAAAACTACACTTATAGTAAAGGCAGAACCAGAGACTTGCTTGAAGAGGATATAAATGTTTGAGTTCTCTTGATAATCTCCCTGAATATATATCTCTCCATTATGTTGAGATTTTTGTGTGGTCTAGAGGGTCAAATGGTGGAAGAAGTGAAAAGTTATTATGATTTTGTAGGTTGTCTAATTTTTAAGAAACCACACGTCTTACTTTATGTTTTACAGTAATCATATAAATTATAATTATATGTACTAGAGAATATTACTCAATTCACCTCACATATTTGCTCACAAAGGAGTCTATAACTCAATGCTTTTTAAAAAATCAAACGCGAGTTCAGTACAACATGTCTCAGTGACTATTATTTGGGTCTATCACATAAAGCTTTCTTCATCATTAAAATAATAGGGTAATAAACCCTTACTTTAGTGCACAGATTGAACATCTCTACTTCAAAAATCTTAACTCTAAAATACTCCAAAATATAAAAAACTTTTTAAGAGTTGGCATGATGTCACAAGTAGAAAGTTTCAAACCTGATCTTGTCATATGGGTCACAGTTTAAATACAGGTGCATTAAAAATGTTGTATAAAATTACCTTCGGGCTATGAGTGTAAGATATATCTGAACCATTATAGAATTTTGTGTCTTATTTTGGGGCTATCACTCTGGACTTGATTCCTAGGCCTAAAGTATTTCATTATGTATATTCCAGTAGTGTACAGTCCCAAAAAAATCAGAAATACAAAACACTGCTGGTCTCCAATAATTCAGAAAAAAGATAATCAATCTATATCATTAAAATAACCATTATTTAAGAAGTATTCCCTTTGTTCTTATTTCCCACTTAATACAGATATGCCAACCACTTTATTCAGCTATTTTTGCAATGATAATGTATCCTAATAGTAAACACTTGAACTTAGTAGTTTATAATAATAACACTCATTTTTCTTAGTCATGGTAGATATAGAGGTTTTGAGATGCTTAACTTATTTATTTGCTCAAGTTGGTTAGGTCTACTTCATGTGCATTCCTATTTTTCATGGACTATCAGCTTCGTTAGACTTCTTATTGGCATGGTAAATCGTTGGAGTGAATGAGCATAAGCAGAGACACTTGATATCTTCTGCCACCTTTGCCAGGACTACACATTTTAACTTCTACATTTCATTGACCAAATATATCACATCGATTCCAACATCAGTGAGGCAGATAAACATATCCTTCCTTTGGTGGCAAAACCACGCAGGCGTACGACAAAAGGTATGGAAAGCCTGTTTAAGGGCAACCTTGAGTCAGCAGCCATGGTATAATATCACACTGAAGTGAAATGAATTATGCTTGTGAGTTTAAAAATATCTGATATTCTTCTTCCCACTATTGAGTGGCAGGAGCATAATAACTTTGTTTCTTTCTTACTTGCTGGCATTGGGAAATACAATGAAGTCTTCAGAGGACCTTGTTTTGGAACTTGCCAAATATTTAGGATAATGAACAGGGATCTTGAAACCTCACATAAACAGCAGTATGTATACACAGGTATAAAACTAAATTAAATTATAACTCTGCTGCAAAATAACTTAGTAAATGATCTTAGAATACCTAATTATTAAGTCAGCATTCTGCCTCCATTCTTTTGAAAGTCCAAAGATATTTTCCCATCTTTGAAGGGAAGTTATGAGTTTGATCCAACTTTCCCTTTACACTGAAGGGTATAAATTAAAAATAAATAAATAAATGAAGATCAACTGTAGCCTACATGTGTATTGTATTGCAGCTTGCTTCTCTTCTTCAGGCAATGATTTATAAAAGAATCAGAAAATAGCAAGTTCACACATTTCATTTGCTACTAAAGTAAGGATTTCGCATTAAAAATAATTTGACACTGTTAAATATTACTGTGGCACTATGAAAATATCATCCAATAAACAAACCAATATTTCTTTTCAAATACCAAAGGAGAGTTAATTATTTCAATTTAAAAGTTGCACAGACTTTATGTTCTTTATATTTTAGTATCTCCAAAGTTCACATTATCATCTTGCATATTGCATGAAAACAACAGAAGAAAAGAACACTGGGTTACCATCTTTAAAAAATATGTACCTAACAAAGCTAAGGAATATTTTAATTTAGTCTTGAATCTCTTCTTATTTTTTAATTTGAGAAGGAGTTTGTATCAGGAATTATTATTCTGGAGACTCTTTCAAATGTAATTTAAATTCTCTTATTTTTTCAAAAACAGAATTTAATCAAGGAATTGTAGTGGAAAGCAATGTGTGCAGGTTATAGAGAGTTATGTGTTTTATTCTTCGCAACTAAACCAAGCAAAAATAAACAAAAGAGAAGACAGTTGGAGAAGCACCAGTTAAGGCATATCTTAGACTTAGGACACGTTTTACTACATTCATTAGAATCATTTTATTGAGATAAAGTAGTGATTATCAGGATACACAAATAAGACTATTCTTATTAAATGAAATATGGCAAAAATCATTTCAGGTAGAAGCAATGGGGATTTAAGTGGTAGAGGTAGTATGTGTTTCTAGGTGATGTAATTCATTGCATTTGAATTTAATTTGGGGGGCACCTATAGCATGTGGGATGCTACTTTTAACAATATGGGTCATGCAGAAAAGAACAATGCTTTGTTCTGAGACTTTAAGGAACTTACAGTTACAGCAGTAATTTAACAAGGCAAATGGTTTTCTTTAACTTAAATAAATCTAGTTTCTTATTATGTTAGTTAGGAAAAGAAAGAAGCTACCAAATAAATGTTATAGATACTTTGTTAGAGAAAATATCACAGCATAGGAAGGAGGCATCTCCTGGAGAAGCAAGTTTCACAGATAATAGCTCTTGACTAAGAGTCTTGATTTACACTGTTTTACTTATTCCATGATACAGAGAGGCAGTATTTGTTTGTATAGATTTGACAATGATGTGTAAAATAGAATATGTGTAAATATCAAGCCACTCAAATTTCCTTCTTTTTAAAGCTAAATGGTGTTATTTTGAGTCCTTTTAGAAAGTCTAAAATTTTCAGAAACTTAAATTTAAAAATCAAATCATTTTATACAAAGAAATTGACTTAGGAGAACCTAAATAATCATAGATCCCAATAGTAAAATTCAATGAATTTACAAAAATTGATATTGCAAAAAATAACTTTATTTCCGAGTTTTGGTGACAAATATATTTCCAGCTAATATCTTGCCTAGTATAAATTCCATGCAATTTCCTACACTTTTCACTGGTGCAGATAGTGCAAACCGAGTGAGGACTCCAAGGCCCTGTAAGCTTTTCCAACATCAAAGAAGTTTCAATCATGTTTGATGTTTCCTCCCTATGAAAGCAGAAAATTGGACTGTTGCTTTTTAGGAAGGTTATAGACTATACATTCTAGCTTGTCTTCAGTTAAACAAAAGAAAAATGTTAATCCTCTGTAACAATGATTGGAGTGTAGCTTTGATTGAAATTTTATATATAAACAATTATTTTTTGAATTTCTTTGTTGTGTGTGTGTAAAAACTTTTTTCTAAATTGATATTTGCATGAGGGTTTAGGATTTGGGGATCTTTGTAGGGTGTCTGTGATCTTTAAAACTTACTGAATGTTCAGATTTAATATTCTCCTTTGGGACAGTTGGCAAGCAACCCTGAAGGTCCTTGGCAAAAAGCATGAAGCTGCTGTTCAGAGGAGTCACTTATTTATCTTCAGCCAGGAGCATTAATGACTCTCCTTATAGGTCTGAAAGATTTACTCTCTCTTTCCTTTATGCCCAAGTATTACCTTACTAGAAAGGCCTTCTCTTACCAGTACAAATAAAATATTCTTTTCCCTATTAATTTCTATGCTCCTTACCCTGCTGTATTTTTCTTCATGTGCCTTTTCATCAAATGACACATTGTGTATTTGTTTGCATCCCCCACTCAAATCAAAGACCATAAGAGCAAGGACATTCTGTGTTTTATTAATTTTTATATCCTCAACAACTAGATTAGCTCAGCACAATTAAGTGCTCAATAAATTTTTGTTTTTTCCCAATGAATGAATGAGCTTAGATCGTAAGATTTGTCACCTGTTCAGACACTGTCGCAACTCATCTTTTATTATGAGGCTGGTACTTCTCATTAGGGATTTTAAGAGGTAATTTGGGTTTTTCTTTTCTACCTAACTGCATTTTATAAGGGAAAATACATGCTATGGTAATGCCTGAGAAAACCAAGGAGCCATGAATAACTACATATTTCCAGAATAAGAATCTACATATGTAATACAGTTTTAAAATTTTTACATGCATCAGTGCAATGATATCCACACATACACACACACACACACACACACCTATATGTGTATGTCATAAAAATATTACCCTAAAAATGTTAATGTTAGGTCTTTCACTACCTAAACTCAGTCATTTCGTTTTTTAACCTATCTGATATTTATTTCTGTTACCCTTTCATTCTTGCACAAACTGAACTTTTTACACTGTGTGTTAAATTGATCTAATATGAAATCCAGTTTAATTATTAAATTTAGTTCAATATTTAATTTGGTTTAATAAAAGTGATCTTGCATATAATATATGCATTTAATTGATATATTTAGGACAGGATAATTTTGAATAGGTTAAATATTTAATGTAGAGTAATTTTTTAAATTATTCAAGATTAAAAATAGAATAGATCTATGTTATCAAAGTAGTGAGCAGATAAATGTCATGATTTAATAAATTTCTGTTCACATTGTGAAATACTGCCATTGCTTAATTTCTGATCACCAATCTGTCTTTGTCTAGGGTCTGACTCTGAACTCTATTTTATTAAGCAGGAAAGAAATTGAAGTTCTTCAATATCACAAAAATCTTTCTTCTTTCTCTTTGAAGAATCTAATACAGATGCCATTTTACACATGCTTTTTTTCGCTTCTGTTAGTCATTCAGATTATTTTAATAGAGTATGAGTTTAGTATATCTTTTAAAATATAAGAGGTTTAGGAAGAGTTAACATTTCCTTTTCCTTGCTCATTCCTGAATTATGCAAAGTTTGCAAAATTGGTTGATATTAATTTCCCAGGTACAGCTCAAACCTTCCTTCCGTACATGTTGTCCTGTCAAGTTCACATATAATTGCTGATTGCTTCAGGGTTATTTGTGACTTTTTTTCTCTCATCCTACTATCCCTTTAGTCCAGATTTGATCTCTGCTCCCACTGGTCCGTTCAGGTTTCATCATCCTCACTTTCTGTATTGTTATGTTGTATCTTAAATAGTCCCCGCTCTCAGTTCCTTTTCTTATGCCACTGTTTCTGCCCAAAAGCATTGCCATACTGGAGGAATGAATTCACATACCTGTGTACTGTAGTCAAAGCCTTCCAAAACATGACTCTTTGCTAGTTATACCCTCTCAAAACATAGGATGCATTTTTAAGTTCCTTTTGTAATTATCTAATTGTGATTTGAGTGAAGAAATGTCAAATAAGCCTTGGTCTGTTACTTAAGTCAACTTATATTGAAGAGAATATTCTTCCTCCCATGGTCATTCCCATGGATATATCATATTGTATACTAATGACTCTGTCTTTCTGGCAGACTTATTCTAAGCCCTTTCTTCCTTGGCTTGATTGAGTGATTGACTATATTAGGAAGACCTGTATGGCAAGGAACCATGGCAGCCTCTGGGAGTTAAGATAGCTTCTGGGAATGTGAGTTGCCTATAGGAGTTGGAGGAATCTTCCAGGTGAGGGTCTGCAAGAAGCTGGTGTCCTTAGTCTTTCAGTAACAAGAAAACATCCTGGGGAAACATAAAAGTGAATCATATTCCAGTTTTGTCTCCAGATGAGAAGGCAGACCAGTTGATATCTTGATTACAGCCTTAAAGATTCTGAAGTACAGGGCTTAGTAATACTACACCTGGACTCCCAAGCTACTGAAACTATGAAATAATATGCATATATTGTTTGAAACTATTTAGTTTGTGAAAACCTGATATGTAGCAGTGAAACTAAAATATTATCTAAGCTAAATAAAAATCCCTCAAAATATTTCCCTTGAGTATCTTAAGTTTAGATGAAATTAGAAGGATACTTACTCCACCATTACACTACTTATTCTCCACCCAACATGCTTGTTCACATCTCTACCTGTGCTTATAGAAAGTTTTCTCATACAGCTTCCAGAAGTGTAGGACATATTCCTCTTAACAATAGACCTAATAGGTAAATTAGTATGAGAGTACACATAGCATTAAAAGTAATTGTTTTGCAGTTTTTTTAAAGAGTTTTCTCTTTTCAGTTTTCTTGGCATTAGTCTTAGTCTGCTTGGGCTGGTACAAAAAAGTACCACAGGATGGGTGGATTAAACAAAATGTTTTTCACAGTTCTGGAGACTGGAATTCCAAGATCTTGGTGCTGGAATGATTGAGTTCTGGTACAAATTATCTTCCTGGATTACAGATGGTCACAGTCTTGCTGTGTCCTTAGAAAAGACAGAGAGAGGATCTCTTCTTACAGGAGCATTAACCCCATCAAAAAGGCCCCATCCTCATGATCTCATTAAACCTAATTGCTTCTCACAAACCTCATCCCAAATGCCACCATTTGAATTTTGAGGAGACTCAATATAATCCACATTAATATGCTTTTTATTTTTTATTTAAACAAGTCTATTTTGTTTTGGTTCCTTGAATGAAATTAGCTGTTTTAAGAAGGGATGCAGGCAGGTGCAGTGGCACATGCCTGTAATCCCATTGATTTGGTACACAAGAAGATGGGAAGTTTGAGGCCAGCCTCAGAGATATAGCAAGACCTTATCTCAAAATAAAACTAAAGAAGGACTAGGGATGTAGCTCAGTGGTAAACTGCTCCTGCGTTCGATCAAAAAAAAAAAAAAAATGGGAAGATAAAGAAAAAAGCAAGTAAGTAAACACACTGTGAAACAATTTTAACAGTCTTTGGTAGCAGTCACATATGTAAAATATGGTAATGTTTTCAATATATCTGGTTTTTAAATACTTTTTACTTTGTGGTAGATAATATTGTATTTTAACATATGTAAGTCTACCATGTTTTATTTTCATGTGCATTTGTTTAAAAATTAAAAACTCAAATAATAAAAAGGAAAGTATGAAGTAACTATAAATGCAATGTTAACATAGATCATGAATGTGGTCTATGGTGACTTATCTTTGGAAAACTTCTTAGTTTTTATCAAATATCCCATTTACACTTGCTCCTCAAGGATCAACTCACATGTCCCCTGCTGACAACAACATTCCTACCACCATTCTATTAATTGCACCCTTTTTGATTTCATAGAACATGGCTCATATTAAATAATATATAAAGTCATTAAAATTTGTTTCCCTCGATATATTATAAACTCTCACTAGAAAGGCAAGACCATCTAAATTGTCTCTGTTCAGCCTCGAATATGGTGTCTTGACCATGGAAGAAATGTGTAAGTAGTTTTAAATAAGATGCTGTCATATACCAGATGTAATATTGGCTGGTAGAGTTCTTAGATAAGTAATACACCTTTCTTTATGCTGACTGTAAAATAAAATCACAGAAGTGAATCATTTCACTAAAGACATAACTAAGACAGCAAAATACAATTAAACAGAAGTGCACAACATATCACAAATATTACATATTATAAATTAATTTTAATGAGTATTATCTAAATAAATTCAATCTTGAGGTTATTCAAGGCAGTGTACTGCTCTAGCAGCAATAATTATTGGTGAAGGAGGAGGTATTTGTACATGCTATGTAAACAGGGAAGAAAATCTACTAATATTCAAATGCTTTAGCTGAACAAATGCTTATCTTAACCAAATAAAACTATTTGAGTTCCCACTTTTTTAAATCTAAATATTAGGATTCTGATTATTTCCTCTTTTCTTCTACATGTTTTTTGATCATGAGACATAGTGAATCATTTCTCCCCATGGCGAGGGAAAATGTTATAGCATTTCTGAAATTATTTTCATTGTTTAAGAATATTAATTCAAGAATTGCCATGCTATGATTGGCTGAGACACAATTTGCTTGCACTTGATAATATTACTGATGCAGTTTGAATAAAAAGGCTGCAGATAGTCTCCAGCATAATAAATGAGAGGGGCCTTGCCACAGAAATAGTAATATTTAAAAGTACTTAGCTTGAGCAATGAAATTAATTTATTATAGTATTGCTCTATAATGAGAAAGGGAATTTCCCCTCCTCGGTATTAGAGATCTATGTGGAGACAAAGGGAAAAATAAGTGAAAAATGTGGTTCAATTGACCCTGGAAGGGAAAAGTTATTTCATATGTCGGTAGAGGTTTGAAACTCATTTGCCATGCACTTCTTGTTATTGCATTTTAATTATAGTGAGTACACATATGCTGACAGTGCATGAGATCATATTTGTTAAATGGACCTCAACTTGTGCAGCACTCATCAGAAAGCCTCTGGGATTATACAACATATAGGCTTTGTTGTGCTTACAAAATAGAGGACAGCTCTTCAGTATTATTTCAAGGATAAAGATATGAACTAAGGAAGCACATTATAAATTTTTAAAGAATTAAAGAAAGAAAACTTAAAAATGCTCCTGAAAAGGACAGCAGATAGATTAAATCACTTTCAAGAAATAGATTAGAATACTCATTTGATGGTGGTTTATCTTTGATATCTATATAAATACATATTAACATTACACAATAAAAAATCATATATATATATACATATATACATCATATATACATATATATCATCATATATACATATATACATCATATATATATATATATATATATATATATATATATATATATATATATACATTGAGTTTTGTTTCTGAGAGTAAGAGGTTTGTGAGGTTGAGGCTGAGGATTCAGTCTTAATCTTCACCACTTAGCTCTGCTTTGTGCTAAAGCCACATGCACCCTCATTAACTTCCACCACTGCATACAATTGCTTACAAAAGTAGAATCCAAAGCTGCACCCTCACATTCAAATAAACATCTCGAAGATGGATCTTATTAATGGGGTTTCCTCAGTGTAGGCAATGAAGTAGGAGTTCTTTAAAATACGGGCCAAGAGAATTATTTTTATACAAGAAGTGCTAATTTGCCTTTCCTCACCTTAATGCCATATAAAATAATTATTGTAGTGTTATATATTAATATATATGAGTTACATATTATTGAACTTCCATAACTGATGGTTATTTTAATTATATTATTTAAATATTAATAATAAAATTTGGAATCACAATGAGGGTAGTGATAGTTTTTGTTGCTTTTATCATGAAATATTTTAGATACAAAGTTATGAGTATTTCAGTGAATGACTATGTATTTTTCATGTACCTTAAAACATAAACACTACAGTGTAAATCCAGAGATATGAAAATTTGTGCTCTATATGTATAATACGAATTGTAATACATTATTCTGACATACATAACAAATTAGAATAAAAAAATTCAAAAATCCCATAAACACTACAAGTATAGCTAAGCCCTCTATAACCATGTTCCTCTCTCAATCTTCTCTGAAAAACATCTCTCTTGGATTTGATATTTTTATTATTCCTAAGAATTTGTTGATTCCCTCTATGACATAAATGCAGTCTCAAATGATAGTTTTCTATATTAAAAATTTTATAAAGGTTATGCTATATTTTGTTCTGCAGTTCTCTTTTATGCTCATTATTTTATCTGTATGTTATTGTTGATTTATATTTCTCTAATTTGCAATGGTATAGGATATACCACTGGATTCTTATTTCAGATGTAATTTATTCATTCATTTGGTTGTAGAAATTTAGTCTATTTCCATTATATTATTAACCAGGTCCAAGGGTCAATATTAGCACCTACTTTGTCATTTTCTTTCATCCACTTCTCAGTGGCCCTACTCAGGGCCACTTCAGTCCTTCTCTCTGGCTCTTAAATAGGTTTGGTCCAAGGGAGGAACCATGAGGAAATCAATGAATGAAAGGCAATAAAGAGTGAGGTAAGTACTTTTAAAATCATTTTTTAAATTACACTTTTAATCGCACAAAGGCATAAATTTCCAACTTGATAAATTTTTACAAAGTGAAGTCACCTTGATACCAATGAGCCCATCAAAGTATAGAATAGTATTAGCATCCTAGAAGCTTCCTATCTCCTAGTCATGACTATCCACATTTATCAACATAGATTTGTTTTATTGTCTTGAACATCAAATTACTGAAATAATACAGTACACACACTTTTGCATTTTTTTTTTCCAATTCAGTATATTTGTGAAACTGATCTATGATATTGTGTGGAGCTGTGACAATTTTTCTTTAGTAATGAATAGTTTGCATTCCATTGTATGAAAACACCTCAATTTGTCAGTTCTGTGTTGATAGATTTGGGATGTTTCTAGTTTACTGGAATTGCAAATAATGCATCTATGAACATATTCATACACGATTTACCTACATATATAATCACATTAATCACTTTACTGTCAGACCACTAGTGTATAATAGCTCCTTTTGCCCCACATATTCCTAGTACTTTCCAGTAGTTTTAAATTTAAGCTACAGTAGTTGTCTATAGGTTCAGTTCTTAAATTTAAATTTCCATTTCCCTAATGACTAATAATATTGAGTGCTTATGTTAATTGAAAGTACAGGCATTCTCTTTGAGATATTCTTTTCTAAATCTCTTGCTGTCTTTAATGGGGTCATGCCTATTTTTCTTCTCTTTGTTGGAGAGTCTTGTGTTGTATATATGTATTATAAAGACTTATAAGTTTAAGCTTACTTTGTCATTCTGTTGGCAATCTTTCTTAATAAAAAGTGGTACCTAATTGTAATAAACATTTATTTATGTCATTCTTTAATTTTTATGGTTTTCTTGGGTCCCCTTTAAGAAGTAATTTTTTTTATTCCAAGGTCATGAATATATTTTGCTATGCTAAAATCTATAATTTAAATATTTTATCATAATCTGATTTATAGATCACTGGGAAATGATTTCACATCTCTGCACATGAAAGACTGGCCTGTTTATTGTGCAATTTCTGTTTGTACTAACTTTATTTTTTATAATTCTACAAAAAAATATAGATTTCATATTTTAAGCATGTCTCTTGAAACAACACACAGCGGGAGTTTTAAAATCTTTGTTTTTACTGGCAAGTGAAGTCCATTTACATTTCTTATCATTACTGGTATATTTATAATATTTTATAGTTTCTATTTGTTTTGCATTTTCTCTTTTTTTAAATGTTTTTTAGTTGTAGAAAGATAAAATACCTTTATTTTATTTATTAAATTTTTTGTGGAGCTGAGCATCAAACCCAGTGTCTTACACATGCTAGTCAAGCATTCTACCTCTAAGCAACAACTGAAGCCCCTTGTTTTGTCTTTTCTATGCTTAGTTTTTCAGTTCTTCTTTTGGATTGATTTTACGAATATTATTCTATAGTAGCTCCTCAACTGTGACTCCTGTTTCCTCATCTTTTTGTGAATATCGTTAGAATTTTAATTACCAAAATTATATTAAATTTCTTTAACACTATCGCTTGCTACTTTCATACTTACTAAGTTTCTAATATATTAGGAACACTTAAGTTTTTCAAATTCTGAAGTTAAATGTAATGATATTGTTAGATTTTAAATTTATCCACATACTTGACGATATCTATGTTCCAAGTTATTTTGTGTATCTCATATTTTCATCTTGTTCTGTTTTTTTTTTTTTTCTAAAACACAGTTTTTTAAAAGACCTCTACTGATTATACATTAGTGGTATTCTTGCTCAAATTTTTTTGAAATTATATTTATATTAGCTTTTATTATTTCAAACTAGTTTAGCTGGGTATATGATCATTTTGTATACTTTTTCAATTTTTTTGTTTCCACTTTTGCCACCAGAAAGGTTTCTTTTAAGTATCTGACATATTTGAATCCCTGCCTTTATATAGTATTCTGTAGTTTATCTATAACATTTCTGGTATGACATGTATTTTATTCTGCTTTAGATTTATTAATTTTGAATTACAAAAATTGTATTTTCCATTAAGTCTGGAATTATAATTATTGAATATGTCATCTTTATCCTGTTTTTTTCTTTCTTGAACTCTGATTTAATATATAATATTAAATTTATTAATATTAGTAAGTATTATATATAGTCTTTAATATCAGTATATGATGATCATAGTATCTGATATATAATATATTCTTATCTAATGAGAATGCTTCTTTTATTTTTCTCAACTTTTTTATGCTGAGTGTTTTTTTATTTCAAATTTTTGTCTTTAATTTAATTGTGTATTTAAACTGTTATTTCAGTGTAGATAGTTTTTCATTTCTATGATGTTGTTCTATTGATTATTACATACAGTATTTGGCTTTCTTATTTTGATAGTACTTTGTTTTTTTAATATCCTACATTATATTTTACTTTCTTGAAACTTTTAGAAAGAGAACAAATATGTATGTTATTATTTTATATATATAGATAGATAGTTTATATTCTGTACCCAACTTCTTATTTGGATAATGTCTTTTTTTGCTGTTTATTTTTTCTCCTGATTCATTTAAGCTAACTTGTTTATTGTGCAATTTCTGTTTGTAGTTTCTCTGGCAAAACTGCATTCCTTGAATTGAAGATCTATCCAGAGAAAATATTTATTTGCTTTTCTTGATGGCTGGTTCACTAACAGTCCTGGTCAATTTTAAAGAAAAATTCTTATCTTAGAGTTTCCCTAATATATGTATTTTACATTTGATTTTGAAACCCTAGACTGGTAAGCTGCCGATTATACAGATTGAACCCACTTCCATAGTCCTCATATAGGTAAATTTTCTTGAATTCTTGAGCTTGTAAGTTGAATATTTTTCAAGTTTCACCCCTTCACACATGATATAGCCCTTTTAAAGTTTTAGTTTCATATGAAGTGTGTGTCAATTCCGCATGTGAATTTAATTTCATGGGAAGTATATATCAACCCAAACTTTCATGATTCTCATGGTTTTACTAATCCTAAATACCAACATAGTCCCGCTACTTTGGTTTTCATCCTTCTTTCATTTTTGGATTCCTAGTGGTTTTCCAACTTTGCTCAATCTTAGATATAAACTTAAAAGGATATTGAATTTTTTTTTGTCTTTTTCATTTCAAAGTGTTTTATTGGGCAATTATTCAAAATATATAGTCTATTTATTAGTGGAAACAAAAGAGGGGTATTTATTGAGGTAAAACTAAACTTATGTTTAGTTTTACCTCAATAAAATGAAGATCCTGAAATGACATATGATGTATATAATCTCAAAAGCAAAGCCAAGCAAAACAAACAAAATAACCACATGGTTTAGAGTCCTACCTGATCTGTGTGGTTATTTATGTGCCCCTGATTGAAAGCCACCCTTATTTTTTTTCTGCCAGCATTTTCTTTACTTTAGGTCTCTGTAAGGTACTTCTCCTTGAAGGTAGTGTCAAAGTTCCTTTACAAATTTTATTGGATTACACAGTAATGAGGAGTTATTTTCCTTCTTTATTTTTTTTTTCTTACAACATTTTAGTGCACAAGTGTTTTTGTTTTTAGGAAAATCAGTTCTACTTGTAGCTTTTTTCTAAATTTAAACAAGTTCAGTATATGTCAATTTTATTTATTTATTTAACTATTTAGTGCTTAGGACTTTTTGTTAATTACTTAACTATTCCATAAACTTATAGTTAGCATTCAATAGTCAAATGAATTTATTGCTAAACATCTCAAGTATTAAAATTTCTGAAGAAAATGACTTTATTATCACTCCAAATTTTCTTTAGTTTCTATTTTCTTGTGTATTTAAATGCAAACAGTTTTAAAATAAGTTTTTCAATATTAACACAAATAATGTACTGGAATTTATTCACTGGTATTGAGGTGATATTTTTTCTTTGCAACTTTTAACTATTTGTCTTATTTCAAAAAAATGATATATAAAAGCCTTTATCTCTATAACCAAGAATAAAACAAAAGGCCTGGACATACTACTGAATAAATATAAATAGTGGCCTTTCCTCAAATTTTTATGTTTTCCTTTAGATGTTCTTCCTAATGTTAGAGGGTTTTGTTGTTGTTGTTGTTTTTACATTATGATTCCTCTTGCCCAAGGAAAAGCCATAGGAGAGCCTGCTTTGCTAAAGTCTTTTGCAGCTAGGCAAGAACTTGTGACCCAGGCTCCACCAATAAGGTATATCCAGTCAAGATTCTCTTTTTGTGGTGAATTACAAGGGAAGCAGTTGTGTGGCCTTCTGAATGGATGAGTATCTTGGTGGAGCTGACCTTAGCTGATGCATAAGTCCACAAATATCATATGTGTTAGTGTGAATTGTGGGCACATTGTGAGTGGTGAGGACAAAACATACTACACAAGCTTAATTCAGGGTCATTTTTCCCTTGCTACACAGGCCTAATTCAGGATTATTGCCATCTGGAAACATCCAATCATGCTCTTTGGCCCCAGTAAGATTCTGTGAGCTTCCAAATTTACTTTCACAGACTATTGTGTTTACGCAAGACAGAGAGAATTCTGTTAATTTTAATTCAGGATTCTTCAAAACAAAACAAAACAAAACAAAAAAGTAAAATTAATTGATCTTATCAAGTATTTTCTTCTTTCCCATCACCTCCAAAGCTCAAATCCCCTCAGATATTCTCATTTTTAAAAGAACAGACTTTATCCTATATGATTAACATTTTGAGAACAAAATTCAAAATAAAACCTCCAGATTATCATGGATTGGTTTATAATAACTACTTGTAAACTACATTATTAGTGTGAAGTCCACTCATGTAGCATACTTAAGGCTGTTTATTCTAGTGCATATTACTGGTAGTATATATTACTTTCACCTCACTGGTGGGGATGTTTTCTTGTAGAGATATACATTTATTCCAGTTCTGAAGGATGGTGTCTTGGGCTGAAAGCAATGCTCAGGGGCAGTCTAATGTTTATAGAAGGAAAGTAATTATATCTCTTATTGTTTTCATTTAGATTTATCAATGCAGTGCAAGTTCAGGTTAGCTTTGTCAATATACTTACATTTTTAAATAAGTGATTTGTAATTAAAGATAAAATATTATAGCTGCAGGTATATTCTACCCCAACACCTCCAAAATGAAGTCTGAGAATGAGGTACTATACTAGTTCATGGAACCACATCAAATCAAATTTTACTGATTAAAATGTTTTCCTCTGATACATTTTTGTTGTTTCTTAATTAAAATCATAAGCTTTTTATTCAAGGATAGAGTACAATTTAAGTAATAGTTATTCCAAATGTTGTTAATTTGGTAGCTATTGAAATGGCCCTTTTTTGGGCTTCAGTTGAGAAGCAAGGTCTAGGTGCTTGTGTAGAAATTTGAGTATTCACTGTAGAAATTAAGCATGTATTGCAAGGCACAATAGATTGTAACCTAGAGTCTAGCTCATTTTTTCCTAGACATTTTGTTGTATATAAAAATTAATTATAGTTTGGAAAGCCATGTAACAAATTTTTTGTCTTGGAAAAATTTATGTATTTAAATGTAGTATTAGAGCCTGGTGCTGTGGCACATACCTGTAATCTCAGCAGCTCCTGAGGCTAAGGCAGGAGGATTGCAAGTTCAAAGCCAATCTCAGCAACAGCAAGGCGCTAAGCAACTTGGTGAGACACTGTCTCTAAGTAAAATACAAAATAGGGTTGGGATGTGGCTCAGTGGTTGAGTGTCCCTGAGTTCAATCCCCAGTACTCCAAAAACTGAAATAAATAAATAAATAAGTAAATGTAGTATTAGAGTAAAATGTTAAGAATTTCCTGATATGTGGACAATGATGCACTGTTTTAAAAAGATAATGAGTCCTTAATAAGGGTATGTTCTAGAAAATTTACAAGTTGACTTTTCCACTGTTTTTCCAATTGTATGTTGCCATGCAAATATACACATGTTGGAAGCATAATTTAGATCAATTGGTTGATGAAAAAATGAAAAAAATATTGATTGGGAACTTGGAAAAATCAGCCTGATATTGATTGAAAGTTAGATAATGTAAACTAAACCATCTAAACTCTAAGAAAATATGAAACCTCTAGAGGTTGAAATGGCAGAAAGAAATGATGTTTATGAGGGCTTGTCTAGCATTTTTATGATCTGCAGAAGAGTAGCATCCAATGTAAGTGAAAAGAGCAACACAGAGGTTTGGTGGAATAATTGTGATAACATTTGTTAATGTGGGTTTGCTGAATTTTTTTTTTCACATCAGATACTAAACAAGAAGCTAATGTCCAACATTTTTAAGTGTCAATCAATATAATGGGAAATAACTGAAAATGATCTGAATTCATAAAGAGTTTATAAAGCTATGCAAGTGGGTAGCACATGGCTGCATTAGTAAGAAGCCTGAAGTTTATTTGAGGCATCCAAAGACCCAGTGTGTGCACTTCTCTCTTAGGAGTTTAGTCATTTGGCTTGAAAGGCTTGTCATTTCAAGATTGAGACAGATTTAAAGTTTCTCAAAGCATGACCTTTTTTTTTTTTTTTTACTCTTGATCAACTCAGGCTAAAATTGAAGGTATAAAGAAAGACTTGAGAACAATTTCAAAGCTTTTACTTAAAAATGCCTCTTTAAACTGCTGTGCAGAACATTCTGCTAACGTATTTTTTACTTTCGTGTTCACAGTAAAGTTTAGGGAATTTGAAATCTCTCTGGCTTGGGATGTGGTTCTTGTAAGTGCTCTTTCACATTAGCAGCACATTGAAACTATCACTAATGAAGAGCCAATTTGAAAATCAAATTAACTTTGCACATCTTTTAAAATAAAACTTGAATATGTTAGTATATCTGAAAAATTAATATCCTGTTAGTTTAACTTTTTCTAATGGGTGAATGCAATTTATGACCAGGGAAGCATTTAGCTGTCTCGTTTTTGTTTGCTTTAAATCTATATAAACTTGAAATACAGTCTTCTTGAAAAATGAGGTTACTCGAAACTAAATGGGAATTCTTATTTGCCACCACAATGGTGACATGAAGAATCACAGCCTTTAGCTCAGGGCTACTAAGCTCTTAATAATGAGAGAAAGGTGTTCCATCTTCACCTGTAGTAGACCCACAATTACAATGAACAAAAATAGCTGCCAAGGCTTCTCCAAAAAATATTCATAACAGTGAGAAAAATATTGATTTTAAATGCCAAGAAATGAAATATCTTCTAAAGTGTTCATTTCAATCCAGCTATTATTTTCCAAAAGAAACTGAATGGACTGTAAAGTGTTTCACAGTGATATTTCACATTTAACACTTTTTTTTCCCCAAGGAAAATCCAAAGCAAGAACTTGTAATCAATCTCTCTATTTCTCATTCCTCTCTCTCTCTCTCTCTCTCTCTCTTTCCTTTGCTCTCTCACTCTCCAGGAAACACACACACACACACACACACACACACACACACACAAAACAAATAAACAAACAAAAAAACCTTACAATGTGCGGGAGACAAACACATTTTATGAGGATAAAATTGGCTTAATTGATCTTTTCTCATTTTAAGCAGAGTAGTAAAAGCGAAATAATGCATGTAGTATTAAAAATGAAAAGCAATATTATCTTTGATTGGGGCATCACACTGTGTTTTAGGCCTCATACCAAATGCACAAACTTATTTATCATATGATATCTATTATATTATTATACAAATTCTTCAATACTATTAATCTGCCTTTATAACACAGTTGGTTGGATTATTTGCCACGTATTTCTGCATAAATTGTGTAATTACTGTGACATGAAAGTTAGAAGACTTTTATCTTTTTCCAATTGGTATCTTTGTTTTAAATGAACTCTCAGTTCAAGGTAAGAAAGACAACAAGTCACTTAAAAATTGTATTGGACTCCTCTTGATTTTCACTTTATGTTATCTTCTTCTCAACTTCATCTTTTGCAGTCATGATTGGTTTTTGATCAGCTTGTACTAGGTGCAACCTGAGAGGACATCACTGTAGGTTGGAACTGGGCTTCTCTGATGCTACCTCCAGGACATGCTGAAAAATAAACAAACACATAAACAATTGGAATTTACCCAAATGTAACTTGGAAGTCTGAGGATACTGATATCCATAAGGGTATCTTCACCAATGCTACAGGAGCACGTGATAATGCTTCCCCTTTTTGTCACTTACCTGGATGTTTTAGAGATGATTTCATAAGGTTCCTCAGAAAATTCAGGTGACAGTGTTCAATGAGAAGGCAGCAATACATTTCTGAGTGGATTTCCCTTCTTCTGTTGCATATCTGCTTCACTTCCCCCTGTCCTGCTGTACTGTATTATCAAGCCACATGCACAAAAGTCTGTCAAAGTTTCTGCCGCTGGGGAATACCAGAGTAAGACAAGAATATTTACCAAAAAAAAAAAAAAAAAGAAAGAAAAAATAGCATTGAAAGTCATTTACAGATTATTATCTGACAATATATTTGGGGATTATTGAAGCATTAATAAATTCCAGAAATCACTATAGCCATGAAAACACCGAGATGGAGACTGTGATGGTTGATTTCTTATTCTCAGTTGCCTCCATGTCTGCATGAACTGGGCCAGAATAAATAGACAAAAATACTCTGTCACAGCTGATCTGGGTAATGCTCTGAAAAGAGCACCAGAAATGAGTTATATCCCCTATCCTGAACTGAAAATACAATCCAGTGAATTACTCAGTACTATTTCCACCAAGTTTTCCAAAATCCTCATTAGTGAAAATAATTCATGATTTGCACATAGCACCTACAGAAAACTAAATGAGAATTCTAATAGATATGACACATCAAAATTATAAAATGTCTTACATTTGACTATTTGAATGGAAAATGAACTTCTAAGGAACTAAACAATATATTTGGCCATTTAATTTTTTTTAAAGTTTTAGTTCCTTTACCATGGTTTCCATATTATTATTGCCCTTGATTTTGTCTATTACTTTAGCTTCAATTGTTTTTTTATTTAGGTTAAATTTTCTTTATATTTATTATAAGAATTTTAAATGCATGAAAATATGTAACACTAGTAGAAAGTATAAAAAAATACACCTCAAATAATATATTAAAGGGACTCTAAAATTTTAAAAGAAAATATTTGGTAGTGAAAATTTTAGGCTAATCAATGTTACTGTTTACACTTAGAAACTCATTGTGGATTTTTTTTTTTAACATGTACTCTTTTATTTTTATTGTGGAATTTTATCCAAGAAATGAAACAATTATTATGTTGCTTGAATTTCCACGTGAATCATACTTGTAGATGTAATCTAACAAGTTTTTCCAAATGAGATACATAATCAGTGAAATAAAAATGTTAAAATACTGTTTTGAGGTTTATATTTCATTTGTTTAAAAAGTTGTAAAACGTAACTCTAAGGCTCATGCACAACATTAAAATATATAGCATTACAAAAGTTATCAGGCTAAGATAAGGTTCAAGTTAAACTAAAATTTTAATTTTTTATAAGTAGGATATAATGTTAAAATAATGAAGAGCTAGGCTTGAAATCCCAGCAGGTAGGGAGGCCTAGGCAGGATGATCATAAATTCAAAGCTAGCCTAAGCAATTTAGCAAGGCCCTGAGCAACTTAGTGAGACCCTATCTCAAAACAAATTATAAAAGAGACTGAGGATGAATTTCAGTGGTTAAATGCCCCTATATTCAATCTCTGGTCCAAACAAACAAACAAACAAAAAAGCAGTGAAGGTCTCTTCCTCCTTCTTTTCCACAACTAATCTCTTTGATTTTAATTGACTTACAAAGCTAAGAAATATAATTAATATGGGTGAAGAATTAAGTAATCTACATGTCATATATTAGGCCTTCTATAAATAATAATTATAAATATTATTGCTATTAGCATTTATATATCTCTCACAAAATGGGTAGAAGGGGTGTATTTTCTATAATGGATGCATTGTCTTTAACAAGAAAAGATGAACTGAAATCTTTTTATTTCACATCCCCTGGTAACTCCGTTCAGCAGAATGCCCTGTAATGAGAATGTCTCATTTTTTAATGTGTTGTGAACTTGTGCCTACAACATTGGCGGGGAGCTTTAATACCTGTGGAAAGCAGGCGCTGCAGAACTGCAGGGCTCCACCAACGTGTGAAACTAGGAGCCTTGGGCTGTGTTTTCATTAAGTGCACTTGGCTTTCCTGCTGCTTTTCTGACTAAGCTCCACCCTGAAAAGCACAGGCCTCTTTAGCAAAATTAAGAGAAAACAGAGTGATCTCTCTTTGGGCAGTAATCGTGTGAAATAGATTAAGAAATACACTGGCTCATGCCAGCAGGCAGCAACTAAGCACTAACAAATGTTTGCAGATTCGAATCTCAGAACAGAGGCAGTGTAGGGAGAGTCTTATTGTTTATCTTTATCCAGGAATGTACATAAATGTGTGAATATGTGTGTTTTGGGGGCAGGAGGAGACTCAGAAATCTTCCCCAGAGAAAGCAGGCAAATAACTAAAATAACAGAGAAGAAAAGATAGTTTGTAAAACAGAGGTTTTTGTTGTTGGGTTTGTTTTGTTTTGTTTTCCTATCAAGGTTAAAAACTAAACAAGAATTCCACCTTAAAAACAGTCAAAATTTAATGTCCAGATTTACTCTTTGGGTAAATTTGGGTAATTGCCTTGAATTCCCATCATGAAAAACTTAAGCACACTGTGGATTATTAATTGTTTCTTTCCTCAATATTCTATCATTATAACTAGATTTTTATATTATAGTCTTAGGACTAGCCAAAGGTTTGAGTACCCCAGTGTGGGCTTTCCCCAGCTTAACTCAACTTTTTTTTTTTTTTTTTTTTGCAGGGTTGGGGGATGCTGATTAGGTAGGGGATAAAACAAATTCTTTCATCACTCTGTGCAGACCTCCCTGTGATGTTTATAGCAAAATGAAAGCAAACTGAGCATGCTGTTGATAGTGTATGCCTAAGTAGAAACCTCTGGCCAGTCTCAGCCACTACCATGCTAGATTCAATTACTTCATTCAATATTTTATAAAAATTAACTGGGATTCCATTGAATCAATGTAATGGTCCCAACTTGCTGGTAGGCATAGATTCCACTATGTTAAGAAAGAGTGGATATCAGTATTAGAATCAAGTCTACTTTTCAGTGATAATATGATCTCATAAAGAGAAGGAACATATCACCCAGTGATAGGACACTTTAGTTTATTAGAAGGCCAAAGAACAGTTTATGGGAGAATGAATCTTAAGATCAAGGTCTGAGTGACAAAGGACACAGCTGTAGTAGCTACAGGAGCTTCATAAAGAATTTTGGTTCCACATCAGGAGGAAATTCCTATGGATTTCCTTTTTGATATTTAGGTAGCACCATAATTGGGAGGGCATGACCTCTTGGAACACATTTAACAGTGATAAAGATGAATCAAATAACAGGGTTTACCTGATTATGCTGTGGAGAATCCCGCTTGATGGTGATGATATTGGCCATCAACAGAGTGAGGAGATGCTGCCATCTGAGGGATCTGGGGAAAGGAGGGCACAGCTACAGATGCTGGAAGAATAAATCCCTTTTGGGAAATCTAGAACATGGTTCTAATGATCCAAGGTAAGAAGCCATTAAGGAGGAGTGGCTCTGGGTTGTCTTATTTTTTTTAGTAGACTTTTGAAATTCCATCGGGTATTTTTGTAGATCAAAAACTATTCTAATATTCTTAACAATATAGCTCTTTATCCCATATAAACAAACACAAGGTAACTTTTTGCATGATTTTAATGTATATCAAAGTTTCTTGGATTGTGGATTTTCTGTAACTCCAGGGAACACTGCACTTTATTTTGTTCAGAACTTTTAAAGAATTGTTTATCATATAATAGAAAATCACATTATGCCCACCCTTGTCATAATGAAATCTGAGCAGCCAATAAACACACCTGAAGCAGTAGGTTTTTGTAGCTCTTTCATTTAAGGTATCTTTAATAGATGCAAAGATATAACCACTTTATTTTTCATTGTACTACAAAACATTTACATGTGAACTACACATTGCTTTATGATAAATTATATCCCTCTTATTTACCTTTTATGTCATGATATCATATTGATTCTCCAAAATTGTATGTACTAGTATATTGCATTATCTATGAATTTCATTCCAAAACTGTAGATACTGTCAGATATTTGTAATAAAAGGGGAACTTCACTTGATAAGGCTCAGAATTTTCTTCTGGTTACTGATATATTAGAAAATATTCCCTGGGAGAAACTGAGAAATAAGAGGGCACTTTGAAACCTTGGTTTCTTGTTATTTTTCAATTGCAAATCTAGTGTAAAAAGCCATGCTAAGTAGTTGTTCAATGTTTTCCTTAGAAAGCGAGAAAAGTTTTGGAATTTCTGGCAATTTCATTTCTTTTAGGCATAAAAGATCATTACTTTTATTGAGGGGAATTCACCAGAAAATGCTTTTTAACTTCATGAAAACAAGAAAAATGTAAAATAATTATTTTGAAAGAAAAAGTAAAATGTACAGTTACCTTAATGTAGAGTACATATCTTATGTGCAGAGTATGTAAGTTGTGGGAGTATATCCACTAAAGCAAATTAGAGATCTCATCAACTGTGACGAAAGAGGAAAGAATTTTTCCCCCAAACTTGAGATATTTATCATAGATCTGCAATTCCTTCATGTGAAGTAATTAATTATGGAGTCATTGAGGCATGGGAAATGTGCAGCAGATTATTTTGTGCTTGTCCTTCTGGGCCTTGGGGCCCACAGTATTTTTATTTTTATAATTCTATAGAAAGGGGCTTAAGATCATCATTAAAAGAGATGGAACTAAATATTATGCGAAAAAGCATGTACCCCGAAATAGTAAAATGGTAATATTGTTCCAATAACATTTAGTTGTGGTCATCTAATTCAAAATTTGCTTTTGGGTAGCTCATACCAGCCAATTCTGGGTATTTTCTTCCTTCCCTCCCCCTTTCTATCTCTATCACAGTTTAGTTGCTTGCTTTATAAGCACTCAATTTAGCACTACTTGATATTCATAATAGGGTAATTTAGAGTCTGAATCTTGAGTTTCTGACACACTTTTTATATGTTCTCAATAGGCAAGAATGAGTGTAGATATAATCTACTAAAATTATTTCAGTCTCTGATTTTTTTCTATCCATTGACAAGCTGAACTTTAGCTAAAGGAATGACTAAGGACAGATGCCCCCTGATAGAATGGGATAAAATGGATTAGAGTGGAATTATAATAGAATGCTAGGAGATGTGATTTGGTAATTTGATCCATAGCCAGAGCTCCTTTGTTGTGTCAGGCAGACAGAAAGTTTTTCCCTACCTTTCCTGAAGTAGGAGGTTAGATTGGATGACTTTTTTTTTTTTTTTTAATTTTAATTCTTTAAGCCCAGCCTGAAATGGAAACAAATCATAATAAAATTTCACACCCACATGTTTTTATATTTTTACTTTTCTTCCACATATATTTTTCCATATGCTGATTGCACACCCACATTTACATGTGGGAAACAAGGATTTTAATAGCAGAAGTCATTAGAAATAAAACACAGAAGATTATATACAGAATTGAAATAATTTCTGAAGAAGACATCTATAGATATTCATTGCCTGAGTTGAAGTTTTCTTATCTTTTAGGTTAAGGATAGTGCTTGTTCTTTAGGTGTTCACATGATGCTTTTTTATTTATTTATAGTTCTGAGGGGCCAACTCAGGGCTTCACACATGCCAAGCAAACTCCACCTTTGTACTGTACTCTTACCCCACATGGTGCTCATTGCTCATTTATTTTAAATATACAATAGTGCAATCAATTTTTTTTTTTTTTTTTTTTTTTTTTTTTTTTTTTTAGGTTTAGGTTTAGAGAGCTTCTGATAACAAAGGACATGTAAACAAAGACTTGAAAACCCTAAGAGAAACCTCTGGAGATTATAACCTGACATGATATTACTGGAGTAACAGGACAAGGAAGTACCTTATTAGATAACCGGAAAGGCATAACACTGTTTTTAAACACACTGTTTCCACAATATATAGTATCATTTATTTATTTATTTTTATTTAGTTAAATATCTATTGATTTACTTATTTCTAGCACTGGGGTTCAAAACCGGGCTTCACACATACAGGACAAGCAATCTACCACTACACAACATCCCTAGCCCTAGTTGAATAGAGTTTTAGCCTCTTTATACAGAAGTTTGGAAAGTAAAGTTCTGTATTGTCAACGTTTCTTTATTCACATGAAATTCATAAACGGTACATTCACCCACTTAAAGTACACAATTCAATGTTTTTGATTCATAATATTACTAATTTTTAAAAATTGTGTTAATATATTTAAGTATATATATATATATAGTAGATATATATATTACATATTTGATATTAAACCATTTTAATTGTACAATTCAGGTGTAGTAATCATATTTACAATGTTGTAAAACCTTCACCACTATTTAAAAAATATTTAATCCCCTCCACAAACAACATTTTTTAAACAATGTACTACTATATATATATATATTTGGTACTGGGGATTGAATTAGGGGTGGTAAACCACTGAGCTACATCCCCAGCCGTTTTTATTTTTTATTTTGAGACAGGGCCTCACTAAGTTCCTGAGGCTGGTTTTGAATTTATGATGTTCCTGCGTCAGTCTCTATACCCTCTGGGATTGCAGGAGTACACTACAGCACTGGGCAACAATCTCCCACTCTTGATTCAGAGAAATTGAACTACAGATTAATAAAATTATTATTTTCAACTAGAAAGAAATATTTTAAAGTGTTTCCTGTGCATATCAGTAACTCTAATAAATAAAGGAAAAAAGTAGTTCATGTGACATTTAGGAGTCTATGATGGAATCTCTGCATGCTCCCACCACGTGACTACATAGCTGCCCATGATTTCAAATCTGGCACATGTATGCTCATATATACGTGGACACATTATAAACACTAGTGTTCCTGTATTTCTGCAACATGGATATCTTACAGATATGAACCCAAACTTGCACATAGGAATATTGAGAATGGACAACTCTCTGCTAAGAAAGCTTATCTGTACTGAGGTGGATAAATGAAGGATGAATGGGGGTATGCCAATTAGCAAAGGAGAATGTCTGGAGACTAGAGATTAGATAAATTTGGTGATTCTAAAATATGCCAATGAGTTTTTTTAAAACAACATTCTTTTTTTCATTCAGAGATAGAGATTCCAATTCTTTCCCCTTTAAAAATATGAGTTGGACTTTCATACTTCTTTATAAATAGTAAAATGTAGGGGAAATGAGACTGATAACTTCTGACTTTAGGTTAAGTAAGGCCATGCAGCTTCTGTTGGTCTCCTGACTCATACTTGGATGTGGCTTCTGTGATGTGGGAAAACACAGTCTACATGCAATGGATTGTGTAGGAATTTTGACAGAAAGATCCCACTGAAATCCTAGTGGACAGAAACTATTCATCACTAGACATGTAAAAGAGGAAGCTATCAAAATAACCTCAGTCCTACCTAACACTGATGAAAACTTAGAGAATTGCTAAGAAGTAAACAACTAATGTGTCATGAGTGATTAGAATAATAAATGATCATCACTTTTTTACCACTAAATTTGGGATAATTTTTTATGCAGAACTACTTAATCAGAACAGAAAGTGAAGTGATTAAAATATGTTAATATTTTAAATGTTATATGGGGAGCAGTCTGGGAAAGCTAGGAATAAGGCCTTTTTCATATCCTCTTTCCTTGAAAAAGAAAAGATTTTAAAGTTATTTTTATTTTTTTCTGTTATGATCATTGAGCAACATAATTTCAAATAAAAATCATACTGAAACTCTTTATAGAGAAGAGGGACATGATTTTTCTAATTCAATATTGATATTTAAGTTTTTGTGTTACTCTTTTGTTGAGTAAGGCATACTTCTTATCTTTGGAACAATATTCTTATTTAGCATGAAAATAAATAAACAAATCTCATAAACATTTGACTTGTGTCATAAGTAATCCCAGTTATTTTTGTTCATTCCCTAAACAACATTTATTAAACATCCATTAAGTGCCAACTATTCTACTAGAAACAGACTAGCTAATTAGATATAGTCTTGACACGCAAAAATTTATAAGAAAATCTTGGGGGAGAGACAAGGAAGGAAGCCAGCAATTAGGATATAGTATGAAAACTCCGATATATGGATAAATACAAGATCTGTGATACCATATAGGGACATCTCATCAGCTCTTGCATTAAGGTTATTAGGGAAAAATTCTTAGGGATCATGGCTACATTGATACTAAAGGAGAGGAGTAAGAGCTCAACCAGTGAAGCTCAGAAGTAGATGGGGATGTTGGGTGAGGAAGGATAACAATTTGGGCAGGGGCCATAAAACGTTCAGAGAACTGGAGGCAAGAATGCACATAACAAATTTTGGGTATTGGCTAGTGTCTAAATATGACTGGAACAGAGACCACAAGGCAGGGGAACAATAAAACAAATCATCAGGGGTAGCCTTTGTCATGTTAATAATTTTCAACTTTATCCCCAGATCTTTGGGAAACCACTGAGCTCTTCTATGGCAAGAAGTCTCTTTGATCCAATTTGAACGTGATATGGAAAATACTTAAAATAATTAAGGTTTGGGGCTGGGGATGTGGACTCAAGTGGTAGCGCGCTCGCCTGGCATGCGTGCGGCCCGGGTTCGATTCTCAGCACCACATACAAACAAAGATGTTGTGTCTGCCGATAACTAAAAAATAAATATTAAAAAATTCTCTCTCTCTCTCTCTCTCTCCTCTATCACTCTCTCTTTAAAAAAAAAATTAGTTAAGGTTTGGCTCTGGAAGATCAATCTAAACACTCTTGTAATAATTAAGGTTAGGGAAGTCAGAAACTAACTGGGTAGTGGTATAGAAAAAAAATCTTTTTGTGAAGAGGGAACCAAGCAAGCCATTGTTCATTCCCAGCCCAGAGATCTTCAACTCTGCGCAAAGTCCGTTTGGACATAGATAAAGTTAGTAATCAAATCTCAGGAGGTACAGATCCTTGGTATGTATTTTAGAATGCCAAAACCTACCCAGAAAGTGATACCCATGTGGCATTTTGGATTGAGTACCATTATGTTGTAGTTGCAGAGAGGTGCCTTGATAAGCTAGCAACAGATTTTAACACACACAAAAAAATCTCTTTTAATGAGAAATATTCGCCACACAAGTGACTTATATGAAAACAGAGACTAGTGTGCATGTGTTTGTATCAAATGAATATTTGTACTTCATATGTACTTGAATATTTTCCTAGTTTGACTGTGATTGAAGGGGTCAAGCACCATTTATTAGAAACCATGCTAACTCTTTGCATAGAAACCTACATGATGTCACAAAACACAGCCCTTCTGAAGTGTTAGAAATGGCAGTGTGCTTTAAATGAAATCATCATGTGTAGATATGTTAATTTATTAACCATAACATATGTAAGTATATGCATGCATGTCATATGCATACATTAAATAATTATATATGTTTATAAATGCACAAATATGGGAAATAAACAAATAAATAAGTCATTCAAGAACAGGATCTTCTTCTAATGAATTTCATGTAAATTCATGAGGAATTAAAGATTTTTTTTTTTTTTTTTTTGCCAACGGAATGGCTTATACAATAGGATAACTGCTTTCTTCTGCTGTCCTAGAACAAAATCACATTACTGTGGAGAGCAAAAAGGAGTAGTAGTTTCCAGCAATTCATATAATGAATAACCATAGTAGCTGTAGCTATTGTCATTGTGCCAAAAATGCTTTAATTTAAATCATTTATACTAATTATCGAAATTGCTAGGGAATTGTTAGGAATGAGTACTTAAAGAACTCAGAAGGGAAATTCTGTGTTGCTACAGATTCCAACTTTGAATTCTTTATTTCACTTTATTTTCAAATGTTGTGATAAAGAGATATTAATCTAGGGTTTGGAAAGACAGGTCAGAATAATAACAAACAGGGATCTCTCTGTCAGGGTAAGGGACAAATATTTATTATAGCTGGAGAGTAGAAACTTAAGCTTTGTAGGTTACTTATTATATTTTAATCTTTTAGATATGAGATACTGTGTTTGTCCAACTTGGAAGCAAAACAAGCAAGCAAAAAAAAGAGTATTTACTATGTGCCAGGCATAGTAATAGTGTTCCTGTCAATCATCATAATTACTCTGTGAGTTGGTTACAATTCACATCATTTTCAAATGAGCCATCTTTGACTTTCAATGGTTATATCAACTAAGGTCCTCTTGCCAGTAATTCTATCTGGTTAGATCTCAATCTGTGGGAATATTAGCCAGATCTTCCTGCTAACCTCCATGTTCTCATAGAGTGGTTGAGAGTGTCACCTTTCTAGAGAGAGATACAAGTAATGTTCTTACATAAGTAAGAGCCAAATAACCAGGAACTAAATTTTTTTTTTAATTATAAAATTGCAGTAGTTTTGAGTTGGAAGAGAACTTGGAGGTCTTTTAGTTTGAAGGCATTGATTACAGAGGAAGCAAATGAAGCTCATAGAGAAAATGCAATTGACTCGATGTTGTTCCAAGTCTGAGCAGTGGAGTTGAGAGTAGAATTCACATCGTTAGAGACATTCTGGAAACCAATTTTCTGTGTCATAAATCATATTCAAAGAAGACCTAATAGTCACAAGAAATGCTTGTCTAAACTAAACATGTCCTATTTGGCTCTTCTTGATTTTTCAGTTTTACTTTTCAGAAAATCACGATCTGTGTTCGAATGTTTCCCAGTGCTGTGTCTCTTTTCTTTTCACTATAGCAGTGAAAAGAACTGTCTCCAAACTCCACAATCCTTCACTTTCATCTGAAGGTGAAATAAAATATTAACACTTAAAATGCAGAAATGTTAAATTATATAATATATACTCACTTTAAGATGAGTTCATTCTTGGCTTAATGCTATTTTGGCTGGAGTTTCTCTTTTCTCTCACACATCGGTAAGTTCTTTTAAGGAACATACCCTGGGATTTATCACTTTTTCTTACCTATTCATATTCTCTGAGGCATGCTGGAACTATTATTCTGAAGTTTTGTTCATGTTGATACCACATTCCTTAGTTTGACTCTCAGTTTGAGGTAGAATCTGTTTTGTTTTGTTTTTTAATTTCTAGATATTTTTGACATTTTCCATAGAATTTATATGAACTCATATAATACACTGAATAGACATGGAACATAGATTGACAGACTCTTGTCCCCATTGGCCTGAAACACGAAAGTTCATATCCAAGAATATCTGTCTCAGGCATATTGAATTAGAACCATTTTGTTCTGTTTTGTTCCATTTCAGAGAAATAATAAGAGGATTTGTTAGCTTACTTATTATAAATTGTGTACTGTAAGCCTGGGGAATGTATATACTTCAGGTTCAGTCTGATCAAGATTCTGGCTTTTTTCTTTTCTTTCTCAAGGTCTTTCTTCCCTTCCTGTGCACCTTGTCCTTGAACTGGCATTTCTTGTCTTCCTCTCCATCCCAAACATTTCTCTGACTACTGATAGAATTCTAGATTCAGAGTTATTTCCCCTCAAAGCTTTGAGAATGTTTTCCCATTGTTTTCTCATATTCATTAATGCTGCCAATTAAAGTCCAATGCCAGCCTATTTCTGCTTCCTTGTAGGTCTCATCTCAGGCAGATATTACTACTTTCTCTTCACTATACTTTGTATTTTCAAATGTGTGCTTTTCTCCTTTCCTACTAAGGATATTATATTTTTCTCAATTGGAGAGATTATTAGTCATTATTTCTTTGCACGTTGCTCTCCTGCAAATGTTCCATTCCCATCAGAAGCATAGAAATAGTTTTTAATGTCATATTCCACAGATTTTATTTGGATTTTCAAACAGCTTTGGATTGGATGGGTAGAAATCATTGTCATAATTTTGTAAAATTGTTTGAACTCCAATTCTACAATTGACTCTATGATCAATGTTGGTGAATGTCGGTTACACATGTCATCTATAATTCATTTGCTTCCTCTTCATTTGCTTCTTAAGGGCCACCTTGATCTTTTGTGTTTCATTTTATTCATCTATTAAAAAAACAAAAACAACACAAAAAATAAAACACCACTTGACAAAGTAAGTGACCCACCTGTGTCATCCTTTTACTCAAATTCCAGTGAAAGCTTAGTACTTGAAGAAATTAAATCACTCGCTCAAGGTCTTTTTTTTTTTTTTTTTTTTAATGTCTGCTGTCTCCAGTGTTTAGTTGCCTCTCTTCTTTTAGCCTACCAGTTTTTTTCAGGTTCCTCACCTTATTCACTGTCTCCAAACTCCACAATGCTTACCTGTGTGTCCCCTCAGCATCTGCATGTCTCTCCAGGTAGCAGGTTATCTATCCTCAGAGAAAAGAAATTGGGATACCAAAGTCATCTGACTTGACCATTTTCAAACTCTTTACCTTTCATCCATTCTAACTTTCTTTCTAGGACTTCTTAATTTCAACAATTGTTAGAAAGGTGATGGGAGAAGATTATTTCTCATAATGTGCTAGGATTATTCTTTCTCACAAAAGAGGCATGTGAAAAACAGCAAAATGGTTATAAAATTACTATTTTTTGAAAGCACACAAAACAATTTCTGTAACAGAGTCAAGCAGCAGGAGGCTAACTATTGTAATTATCCGGAGAATACCAAAGAAAGACTAGACCTAGAAAACTAGGGTAGATATAAAAATAAGTGTGAAATATGTAGAATATTAGCAATTTTAAAATTCCTACCAAACTCAGGCACTTTGTACATATTTATATACATATTTAAGTTCTATCTCAACTGATGACAATTTTTACAAAGCAAAAAAGAAAAAGAATGAGAATTATGGATTCTCCAATTTTAGCCCAATTCATGAAATGGAAGAATTTACTTCAGTATAGATTTCAGTATAGATGACATGTGTAACCAACTAAAATATAATAAACATTCACCAAACTATAATCTATAGGACCCTCATGAGAACAACAAAAATGTTTTTTCTAAAATGAATCTAATGACTGCCATGGATTCTGAATCATTCATTTCTCTCTCTCTCTCTCTCTCTCTCTCTATTTATCTATCTTGAATTTATATTTTATATATATACATACTTTATATTTAAATATATATATTTATATATAAAATTGGAGAGTCCATAAGTCTCATTATTTCTCTTTTTTGCTTTGTAAAAATTGTCTTCAGTTGAGTTAGAACTTAAATCACGGAGAACTGAATAAAGGATAGCTTAATATGAAAGTGAGTTAAATAGTTAAAAGAGGATAATTACTAACTATTGAAATCATTAAATGAAAGTTAAGATAATATACAAAGTCAGAATTGCATTCATTATTTTCTAGTAGTACCTGGTGTGCTAAAAGCCTCAAATATTGGTTTTGTCAGTTGCCTTTAGCAAGTCACTTCAGGCAAGAGCCAAGCGTAATGACAAACATACAGACACAATTAACAAATTTGGGGATTCATTTTCAAATGTATTTTCCTTCATAATCCTAAAATATTTTGAATTTTATGATGAACTTACAGGGTGAACTAAAGTAGATGGAAGGCTGCAAGAGTTAATCATTCAAATTCATTTTGTTCTGAAGAGCTGACATCCTCTGTATAATCAGCTCTGCTTCAGTCACCCCCCTCTTCCGACACATGCACACTTTGTCAAAGACATGTTTTTAATTTTTTTAAAAAGTCTATATTTTAGCCAGGAGGATTATATCAAGAATAAGCCATCAAGTTATAGGGAGATGAAGAATGAAGGTCATGACCTCTCTATTTTATCTTTCTATTACTCCCAGCCTAAAACTGGCTCCTGGGGTATTGCCTATTTCTGTAAGAAATTCTTTTCATTGATCTCTGCTTTGTGACCCTTATAATAGGCTGCATTCAAGAGAATGTAAGCATCTAATGTACATGCACAGAAACTTCTTCCAGAGAGAAGAACCTGGCTTCTAAGGCCTGTAGGCTGCCACTTGACATCAGGAATTCTGAAGTGCTACACTCGAAAAAAAAAAAAATCATTCTTTTCCCTGGTATTCCTGATTAAAAATGGCAAATCACAACATTTATTTAAGAGGTTCAGACTCCAGAGGGCTGGGCCAAGTGTCCCTCTTCTCTTTACAGGTGGTGGTTTATAGAGTATGGTTTGGCAATGTCTTCTAGTGTTTTCACTTTCTATTAAGAGAATTATTACAAAAATGGAGCCTGTTGCCGGCAGTATACTAAAACACATCTATACATAGATATGCAACGAGAGATTTAAAATACAGATAAAATTTCTTAACAAAGCTGTTTAATGCACATTAGGCTATATTCCTTTTGAAAATCTCACTTTGGATTATTTCCTTCCTCCCTCCCCCTTTCATTTTCCTCTCATTCTCCAATCTTTCCATTTTCCATCTTTCTATCTTTATACACACACACACACACACACACACACACACACGTATATATTTAAGTACAATCACTGCTCACTAAAAACTGCAATGTTTGTGTTATCATTTAGGCTTATATAAACTTTAAGGTTTAATGTTTATTTCTGAAATTGCTCGGCACCAATCCTTCCAATTCTTCTTGAATATCATATTCCAATTATGCATATGTAGGCTGCAATTGCACAGGTGTGCTATTTGATAAACGAACTATCTGTTAACTTGCCTTTCATAATTACATTTTCATCTCATTTTGTCTTTTGCCATCTCTCTTTTAACCTTTGATTTCTCTATTGAATTGTATAAAGTCTTCTGTGATTTGAAATTATTTCATCATAGGATGTCAGAGGAATTTTCTGATGCCTCTCAGGTGTGGTTTTTATTAGCAAGCCAAATGTTTCTCTCTACTCTGTGTCTACCTCCTATGAAATGTTTGTAATGGATCTAGCATCATAACAAATCACTGCATTACCCTGTTTCATGAGTATAAAATAAAATGATTTAGTGAGAAAAGAATTTCTCAGTAAGGCTTATCAAATATTATCTCACAATCTAAAGTATATTATCTGAGTTTAGATAACTTACAAATGAAACTATAAGATTATAAATTGTCTAAATGCTAGGCAATAAAATCAAGTATTTTTTTGATAGAACATGACCATCACCTTATTTTACATTGACTCATTTGCTTTCCTTGACTTCTTTAAAATAAGAAAAGCTATATATTTTTAATCTTCCATTTGCCTATAGGGACTTGAGTTACAGAGGTTATGTCATTTTCCTGAGGATTCTGCTGCTGGAAAATACAACAGCATAGAAAGGAAGTTATACAACAGTCACTAGTATGGCAATATGTAAAAATGTGATGTGTAACCGATGTGATTCTGCAATCTGTATACGGGGTAAAAATGGGAGTTCATAACTCACTTGAATCAAATGTTTGAAATATGATATGTCAAGAGCTTTGTAATGTTTTGAACAACCAATTAAAAAAAAGAAAACAACTAAGCATCTATTTCTTTAAATCGTATCATTAACAAACTTTGTTCTGGAGCTCTTAGGTGCACGATGTTTTTCAGAGCCATCTAGATTTAAACTGCTCTATTAATTGTAGTCCCTTGTTTTTGCCCTGACAGATGGATGTTGGGAAGTTAATTACAAAGAACATGGATTTAAAACGTGTGTGATGTGTCTTCCTACACAGAAGTTTCCACTATGGTACATGCAGTTTATATTTTACTATCTCTGTCCCCTTTCTTTCCATTCCCCTCCTTCATTAACTCATTATTAACAATATCTTATTAGGTCTCCAGTTTATTGGAGGTACAGATATAGGAGTGGGGAACACCATCTTGAATGGAAATAGATCCTTCATATAAAGAAACACATTGGGATTATAAGAGCAAATAATTCATTGTGACCATTATGACCATATAGTGTACAAGGGGAACAAAGGCTGGAGGTGGACTGGGTAGAGAAGAACTAGCTAAATCAATTGTGGTGTCATGAGGGTGGGTGTTGCTGGTGATGTTGTACGTATTTTATGTTTTCTTGGATGGGTGGCCTTCAGATGAACCACATTTATTGGCAGTGCATTATATCAATATACTTCATAAGTTCTAAGTCGCAGTAATGACAGATTCTTGGGAAGAGACCAAAATCAGATCAAGTGAATAATTGTCTAGCCCAAGCTTTTCCTCCCACTTAAATTAAGCTTTAAAAAGATAGGTTTTTTTTTTCTCTTTCTGGTCACAAGTATAATATGAAAAAGCTATTTTATAGGAATCATATTCATATTAACTATAAGGATTTTGACCTCTTGAGGAATTGAAAATTATGGTTTTGAGATACCCCCAAACAATTTCACATCAACCATGCTGTTCTTGCTTATTGTTTCTTTTTCCAACATATTTTATTTTTTCATTATAGATGATGGTAGAATATATTTTGAGATACACATATATGAAGTGTAACTTCCCATTCTTGAGGTTGTAGTAACATAACACCAGGCATGCATTAAAGATGAAATATATAATCTCAAATAAATAAATGAACTGCTGTATGTTGGGGCCATTCCTTCCTTAGATGTACTTGTCTGATATGTTTTACACCACAATAGTCTGGGTGTTACTTTGCAATTAAAAAAAAGTTATATGAATCGAGGATGAATTAGACATTTAAACGTATGATCACTATATAAAAATGCCTTTCAGGCTATTAGTAGATTTTTTTTCTTTTATTCTTAAAATATAAAAATCACCACTAACTATATCTGAGATATTTATGAATATAACTATAAAAGTATCCTACAGGTATTGAAGTCAAAACAAATATACTTTATTGTTTTATGTTTTCAATGACTACATTCAGTGAAGTATGTCATAAAAAATCCTATTGCTCCCAATTTATAGTTGAGAGAATGGTAATATGTCAATAACATTATCATTTCACTTTAACAATATTTTATTTTTATTCCAGATGAAATTTGACAGCAGGCAACAAAACCTTTTTACTGATATTCATACCTACAAATTTCTTCGCTCAAGCAAGTAAAACACTTAAAATCAACAAGAAATTATTATTGGAAAATATGTGGAATGTTTACTTTTAAACAGCATCAATGGTAATTTATAACCTACATAGATCCACATTACATTTGGTTTTAACATTTTTATAAGAGTACTACATTTTATTTAAGGAAATAAGGAGATCTTGAAATATTTCAGCATAACTCATTTCCCCCCAATCCCTGGAGATTAGAAAACAATGCCACTAAATTTAGACAAATCTTTATCAGATTTAGTGTAGAGACAGAGAACTTGCCCTTACGTGTAATGTAGATGAATACTTGATTTGAAAGATAGCCTTAAAAGGTTAGATTAGACTATTTAAAATACTTTAATTAGCTTAAATATTTTTTTAGCATTTATGTGAAGGAAATCGAGTTTTAGTGGCAATTAAAAGCTCATTCAAATTGTAGCCATAATGGACAGTGGAGAACAGAGTTAAACCACAGACTTCAGTTTCTAAGGTGAGTGATATTTCCAGTATTCTACCCTTCTTTTCACCTCCAGGCTTACCATTACTGACCTTGTAAAAATAAATACTACTTCAAGCAAAATATTGGTAACAATATAAACATTCCATATTGTATTGTGCATGTAGAACAAATTATGTCATGGGCCATCATTTGCACTAATATATATGGTCAAAGAAAACAATGCTTTTCGAATATTGAGCTAGGTTTATACCACATACCAATCTTGTGGCAGGCATGAAGAAATTGTTTTTAAATTTATTTTACATTCTTATTCAAAGTGTTTTCAAATCAAACATCCTTCAGACGTCCTTTAAGTATTTTTCTGGGGCTTAGGAAAAAATGCAGAGCAATAGACTTTCAGGTGTACACTGTACAGTATAATTTGCATACAAATGCATTTTTACTGAAAAAGATCAGGGCAGGGTTTTAAATATGTTTCTACATTGAACTTTTAGGCATCTTGTAAAGTTGAATATAATATAAAATTTGAAACTCTCTCTAGACCTACATACTCTCTATGGAATGAATTTGTGTTTTTCAGAGTATGGGTACTAATGTCATCAAAGCTGCTGTGGAAAGAGTCACATGCATTAAGCAACATTAATGAATCAGATCATCGAATATATTTTTGTGCTTATACTTAATCAAAATCTTTCAAACCCAAATACTAATTTCTGATGGATCTTTACAGGTGGGGATCTTGATGGAATAAAGGGATTGAGAGAATTTTTTCCCAATGTCATATAAGACATTAATAAAAAATATGTCTATTTAGTGAATTTTAGTATTTCAGTATAATTTTCTATGTCAATGCATAAAAATGAGGTGAAAGGCAAAAAGAAAATAATATGATGTATGCAACAAACAAGATGAAATGCATATAAAGCACTTGATAGGTATTAGAGAAGCCAGACAACCAAGGGGAAATACAACAGTTGAAGAAGGCTGGATCAGGTATGATAATTCCAGAATCAATAAAGTTGTTAAGGTGTATAAAATAATTGAATAATATTTCTCTTAATTTAATTTTTTCTAAATAATGATTGAATAAAATACATTCTCTTCTTTCACATTAGTATATATCTATGCAGATAGGATAACTGTGATTTGAAAAGATGGAAAAGGCTATTAATCAGAAAGTGGAGCTAGTGGTATTTGAGGAAGGAACCCTGAAAATGCAGTACTTGTTTATTCTTGTATAAAGAAAAAATTCATTTACTCAGGACATGTTTCCCAAGAAAAACATTCTATAGAGCATGCATTTCTCCAAATACCAGGGATACTGGTAGTGAGCCAACAGTTCTTTCCTTGGAATTTCTACGGTGACTTTCATCCTAGAAGAATTCAACAGGGAGCCATAAACATTATACACTGTGGGCACCTACTAATGTAGCTATGTGAGTCTGTGTATGTGTGTGTGTGTGTGTGTGTGTGTGTGTGTGAGAGAGAGAAAGAGAGAGAGAGAGAGAGAGAGAGAGAGAGAGAGAGAGAGAGAAAGAAAGACTTAACAGAACTTTACAAAAACATCATGGAAAGATTTACCTCTTTCATTAATTGTCATATCAGGAAAATTAAAATTTTAAAGATATGGAATTTTTGCATGGAGAATTAATGAATGTAATTTCATGGACGTTGATGAAATCCTTCAGTCAGGAACTGGGGTATATACATCTTTTTATTCCAAACACACTTAGTACCTTCTGAAAATTACATATTAGAATTATGCATGAAAAAAATTTAAAAATGGAATAATACAAAACAGTCTAAGTTCTAAATTTGGAAATCAACATTATACAATCACTTTAAAGCTCTCTATATTTGGAGATTTAAAAACACATAGTGTTTATGGCTGTAATGTCAATGACTCAGGTGGCTGAGGCAGGAGGATTGCAAGTTTGAGGCCAGCCTCAGCAACTGAATAAGATCCTGTATTAAATTATTTAAAAAAAAATTAAAAAGGGTTAGGAATATAACTTAATGGTAAGACACATCTTGAGTACAATCTCCAGCACCAAAATAATGATGATGGTGATGATGATGATGATGATGATGATGATGATGAAATAACAAAATGAAAACATTAAGAAATGACTTAGTTGTCAAATAACAAATTTTAACAAATTAGAAAATAAATATATAAAAATAAGAAAATGTCAAAGATTATAAAATATGGTCAAGAGTGCATAGGTAAATTTGTAGATTAAAATGCTTTGATTGAAGCATAGTAGCCACAGATAGCGTATGGCCCTTAAAGTCCAAAATGTTTGCTATCTAGCCCTTTATAGGGAGGGGAAAAAATGCTGGATGAAGCTTGATGCAGTGGCACAGGCCTGTAATCCAATGACTCAGAAGCTGAGGCATGAAGATTGCAAGTTCAAAGCCAGCCTCAGCAACTTAAGCAACTTAGTGAGACCCTGTCTCAAAATGAACTATTGCAATAAAGAGAGAGGGAGAGGGAGAGGGAAAGGGAGAGGGAGACAAAGAGGGAGAAGGAGAGCGAGAGGGAGGAGAGGGAGAGGGACACAGAGAGAACATAAAAATTAGGAAGCTGAATTTTCAATTTAAGAAGTCAAAATACAAAAATGAAATAAATACTAATGAAGTGCAGGGTGACAAAAACAGAACCTAATGAAATAAACAATATAATCAGAGGATTAATCAATGTACACAACAGTTCGGATCTTGAATGTCCCTCAAAGGTCCATGTGGGGAAGGCTTAGTCCTGTGTGGTTACAACCCAGGAACTTAGTTCATTTGGATGTGGTTCTTGAATGGGACAATGAAACTCTAGAATCTTTTTTTTTTTTTTTTTTTTAATACATTCTATTTGCCATGAGGTGAACAGGACTCATTTGTACATGCTTTTCACATGATATACTATGCCAGCTCAGGCCTGAAGCAAAAGGATAAGTGAACATAGACTGAAACTGGAGACCATGAGTGAAAATGAGACTTTCTTTTTGTTACACTAATTATCTCAGATATTTTATCACAGTAGTGGAAAGCTGACTAACAAAGTGGTTGATAATCTTTCCACAGAGATTTTAATAGGTACAGAAAATTTTATAGAAAGCATCTGAAAATCCAAGGAAGAATTAATTTGAAAGCACACAAAACTATTCCAGAGATTAAAAAACAATAATAATAACTTTTTGCATCTTCAAACCAGACAAGAACAAGAAGAAAAAAATGAACAGGTCAATTATACTCACAAAAATAAATGCCAAAATTTTTTTAAAATATTTTTTTAGTTGTAGATGGACACAGTACCTTTATTTGTTTATTCATTTTTTTATGTGGTTCTGAGGATCGAATCCAGGGCCTCACATGTACTAGGTAAGTGCTCTACCACTGAGCCACAGCCCCAGCCCCAAATGCCAAAATTTTTTATGAAGGAAAGAAAAAAATAATATTTTTAATAATATATTAATGTACAAATATATGAAAGATGTGATGTTTAGCATTTGACAATATGTTAATGTAAATCATAAAATTAACATATTAAGATGGAAAAATCATTCAAACATCTCAATGGGCCAGAAAAAATAAAAAAATAAAAATGTTCACACACTAGATACAAAGGAAACCTATAATATGTTGAAGTTTATGAGTCTAAACCTACAATAAACATCATACATAGTGAAGTATTAGAAATGTTCTCTTTAACATTGGAAACAAGACAGAAGTTTACTATTAACATTTCTGTTAAATTTTGAGTGTTCTAGCTAGTGAAGTTACAAAATAAAAATGAATAAAGATGACAAGAATTTAAAAAGAAGAAACAACAACACTATTTTTGATATGATAGCCTAGAACAGAGATCACTGAATTATATGGTTCAGTGGCCAGCTTTGGCTCACCACCTAATTTAATTGTTTTGGAACACAATCATGCCACATTTGCTCATTGTATATTGTCCATGACTGCTTTCATCTAAAATGGCACAATTGAATACGAGCTACAGATACCATATGGCCCTTAAAGTCCAAAATGGACTCATGGAACTTGAATTTATATTTTATAAGAATCTAAAAAATGGTAGGGTTTAAGGTAGTAAATTGTGGCAGATATTTTTCTATCATATGACATAGTAAGTAATAATATTTAAATTATAAGTGCCGCAGTCCCGGCTGCAGCAAACTAACGGAGGGCGGGGGTGTGTGAGGAGCAACTTGTGTAGATTAATACAGCAGGAGTAGGAGCCGTTTATTGTAGGACAACAGAGGTATTTATACATTCCACACAGCTTATCTAATTAACATAAACTAGATAGAGCAGTCAACCAATAATGAATCTCCACACTTAATGGCTCCTGGCCTTACTTCACAAAACACTCCCTCTGGCATTTTGCCAGGTGCCATCCAGACTTGTTTACAGACTCTAACATTTCTCTGGCAAAATGCCAGGTGCCATCCTGACTTGTTTACAGACTCTAACATATAAGGTTATTCAGGGAAGGATAGGAAAAAAGAATGCTAAAAAATAAGGAGACTCTGATAAATATGGAAATGATCTACAACAAGCATGGTAATTAGAATGTACTGAGGCAAATGTATATATTTTTTATGAAAATGGTACAACATAATTGTTCATCCATAAACATATAGAACAATTTCAGATATATTAAGAAGATAATTGTGCAATCTAAGAAGATAATTTAGGACAGATTTTATGAAATTAATGGAGGGAATTTTTTGTAAAAAATACAAAATGCATAAAACATAAGAGAAAAATATTGACACACCTGAGCCCATTAAAATTAAGAGCATCTGTTTTTATGTGTGCCATTAAAAAGTCAAAATATAAACATTGGCTTACAATGGTCATTTTTCATATAGTTAATCAACAATGTATTACTATCCAGAATATGTAAAAAATCTACCTTATAATAATAATAATATTCCACTAGGAAAATAAGCACAGCAAAATAAACCAAAATTCAATAATCTGGTATAGATATGCTTATCGCATTAGTTTTCTTTTAAATAAATGAAAACAGCAATATGAACTCTTTATGGTCACCAGAGTAGCAGAATTTTTTAAAAATTGAAAATAACTTATAGGCATTTATTTCTTGCTGAGAGTATGGCTTCTTATAACCACTTCAATCAAATAGTTTTATTTCTAGGTATACACCCCGGAGAAACTGCCAAGCGCTCTAGGAAACTTGCATAAGAATATTTAAGGCAGCAGTGTATGAAGCAACAACTTTCTAGATTCAAGGTAACTGAATAAACTATTCCTCAGGACCAATCTCTAAGGCAGATTGCTCAGTGAGTACAGTAAAATGCACAGGAGAATGTACAGTGTAATTATGTGAATAAAATAATCCCAAACATGCAAGACTAAACTTATCATGTTGAGGAATTCATGTGAACACGGTCAAACTCTGAAGAAAATAAAAGAAATGGTCAATTTGGAAAATGTGGAACAATGTAAACCTCTAATATGATTTGAATGTGAGATGTTCTCTGAACAGCTCATATGAGGCAATACAGGAATTTTCCAAGGTCAAATGATCAGATCATGAGAGCTGTAAACTAATCAATGTATTAATCCATTTGATGAATTAAAAATTTGGGTGATTACTGAGTGATAAGAGTAGGCAGTTTTGGTGTGGTTGGAGGAAATCGATCACAGGGGGTGGGCCCTTTGACTTTAATGTTGTCCTTGGCTTCTCTCTCTCTCTCTCTCTCTCTCTCTCTCTCCCCCATGAGCTGAGCTACCATGAGCTGAGCAGCTTTCCTTTGCCATACCTTCTCCCATGATATTCTGACTTACTCAGGCCCTGAGGAATAGAGTCAGTCCACCAGGGACTGAACCTCTAAAAACCTGAGCCAAAATACACTTTTTCGCCTCTAAATTTTTCTTGTTAAATATTTTGGTCACACTGATGAAAACTATCAGAGAGTGACTAACATAGCCTTCCAGGCAAAAGAGGTAATGTTATTAATAATGTTGAATTCCTTACCATGAAAGACTAGAACCTGCTCATTAATTTGGTTATCCTAATAAATAAATATGTAAGCTCTACCTTTTGTCATGAATGATACATTTTAATAAAAAAAAACCTAGATTATTTAGAATAAACTAGATAGTAAATAAAGTGAATGTTTCTACCAAGGGTTAAAGTTGAAGTTTTCATATCAGATGAATAAATTTTCATCTTTAGTATCCCACTTTAATAATCAGTGGTTAATTTCCAACCCCTCCAATACAGCTTATCTTCATTTTCACTCACCATTTCCAGGCATATGCATACATGTGTGATTATTAACGATTTTTTCATAGCTGAGAGCATTTATGTGGCATTGGACCTCTTGATTTTACATAGGGTAGGGCAAGAAAAGAAGAAAAACAAATACCACCACATACCATTTGTAATTCTTTGTTTTTTAGAGTCACATTGGAAAATGTGCTGTATCCATTAACCTTTTTGCAAAGAGCAGAAGGTACGCTAGTTAACATTTGACAGCTTCACAGAGTCTATCGACTTGTAATGAAAAATATGCTGCTACTTCATTCTCTGTATACCTGTCAGTTGCAGAGAGTTTGTTACAAGGAGAGCTATTACTATCACTGTGTTTTACTTCCTTAATCTTCCATCTTCTGCCAGTAAATATAAATTGAGAGCAATCTTGACTTATTACCATATGCATTTTAATTTTCCCATTCAGTAATCCCATATTGACCAGTTCTTTGTTAATGGTTTATTCTGTGCATAATAAATGAATTCTACAGTATTTCTAAGTAGTGCTTAATAGGGATCCTGTAGGATAGCCCACAGTTAACGATCTTGCCTTTAAACACAAAGCAAGAAAAGACTAATGGAAACAACATATACTTCTCTGGCCTTGGAAATGATCCAGCATGTTCCCATAATCACAGAATGATTAAAAATGATGATGGTATCATGGAATATTTGTGTAAGGGACAACAAAGATGCAGGTGCACTAATAATAATATGGTGACAGAGTCCCAAAAGGAAAAAGGTGAGAAGAGTTTCCAGTGGAGAGTATAATCAATCAGTAAGTAGATGTCCTTCTTGGCATGTAATTAATAGCCTGGGATTTCACTCAGTAATTGGTTATTACATAAGCCTTAACCGTTTGCTGATAGTTAATTTAAAACTCCCTAGAGCTGATGGCCAATCCTTTACAAATGCAGAGGACAGAGCATACACCCTTTTCCAAGTCCTTTTAAGCTGTCTATATCCATATAATCCTTTGCATTTGTATCATGTATAGAACTGATGAAATTATCAATTTGGATGATTTCAACTTCAGGTAATAGCCTTAGTTAGCTGTAGTAGTGTTGTGTATGTGTGTTTGTATATATACATGTCTTCCAGAAAGGATCCATCATTCTACATGCCTCTTAAGAAGACTAATGATTTTGGGGAAGAGGTGAAAATATTAACATTAATGGGAATTTGGAAGAAGTTGATTTCATCTCTCATGAGCAACTTTGAAAAATTCAAATGATATATAGCATACGGGTAATATATTTTTATTTTTATACAATTATATATATAATTTTACTGCATTTCATTTAATTGTGCTTTGCAGATGCTTCATTGTGTACACATTGAAGTTTTGTTGTAACCTTATGTTCAAGAAGTCTACTAGTGTCATTTTTATAGCAGCATATATCACATCCTGTCTCTGTGTCACATTTGGTAATTCTCCCAATATTTTAAATATTTTAATCATTATTGTGTTTTCCATATTGACCTATGAACAGTGACAGTTGATATTATCATTGTAATTTGGGGGGCATACACAAGCCATGCCCATCTGATAGCAAACTTAATCGATAAATGTATTTGTTCTAACTGCTCCTATAAATGGCTATTTCCCCATTTCTCTTCCTCTTCTGGGGCCTCTGTATTGCCTGAAATGCAACAGTATTGAAATTACATCAATTAATAACCTCTAAATGCTCAGGTGAAAGAAGGGTCATATGTTTCTTACTTTAAATTAAAAAAGAAATGATCTTGTGTAGTGAGGAAAGCATGTTGAAAGCCATGAAGATAGGCTGATAGCTAGGTGTCTACTATTAAACAGTTAGCCAAGCTATAAACGCAAAGGAGTATCCTTGAAGGTAATTAAAAACACTTCTTCAGTGAACACAAAATGATAAGAAAGCAAAACAGCCTTATCCTGGATATGTACAAATTTTTAATGGTTCAGATAGAGATCAAACCAGTCACAACATTCCCTTAAACCAAAAGTTAAGCCAGTGTAAGACCCTTACTCCCTTCAATTCTATAAAATTTAAAAGAGGTGAACTAACTGAATAACAAATGTTTGAAAGTAGCAGAGCTACTGAAGTTTAAGAAAAGAAGCTACCTCCACAACACAAAAGAATAAGGTAAAATGGCAAGTGCTCATGTAGAAGATGCAGCAACATCTCAAGATCTAGCTAAAATAACTAATGAAGATGGCCCCATAAAACAACAGATTTTCAATGGATGGGATACTTTTACACTGGAAGAGGGCACCATCTAGTACTTTCATTTATACAGAGTAGAAGTCAATAACTGTGTTAAAAGGAGAGGTTGGCTCTCTTATTAGGGGCTCCTGTAGCTGAGTTGAAGTTAATGTTGATTTATCATTCCAAAAACCCTAGGGTCCTTAAAAATTATACTAAAACTACTTGCCAGAGCTATATAAGGGAAAACAAAGCCTAGATGCAGCACAATGTGGTTTACTGAATATTTCAAGCCAAACATTGAAACTTATTCCTCAGATAGAAAGATTGCTTTCCAAATGTTAGTGTTCATTGATAATGTATATAGTTACCCAAGAACTCTGATTGAGATGTACAAGATTAATGTTGTTGCAATGCCTACTAACACAAGATCCATTCTGCAGCCCAAGGATCAAGGAATGATTTTGACTTTGAAGTGTTAGTAAGAAATGCATTTCCTATAACTATAGCTGCCCTAGAGAGTGATTCCTCTGATGTAACGGGGCAAAGTAAATTGAAAACCTTTTGGAAAGGACTCACCATTCTAGATGCCTTTGAGAAAATTAATGATTCTTGGGAGAAGACAAAAATATTAGCATTGACAGAGGTTTGAAAAAAGTTGAATTCATCTCTCATGGATGACTTTGAAAGATTTAGGACTTCAAAAGAGAATGTAATTACCTATATAGCACAAATAGCAAGAGAATAGAATTAGAAGTGAAGCTTGAAGATGTGACAGGGTTGTTGTTAAACCATGATAAAACCTTAAAACATAAGGAGTTGTTTCTTACAGATGAGAAAAAAAGTGATTTATTGAGATGGGAACCTACTCCTGGTAAAGATGCTGTGAGCACTGTTGAAACGATAATAAAGGATTCGGAATATTCCATAAACTTGGTTGATATAGCAGAAGTAGAGTTTGAGAAGATTGACTCCAATTTTGAAAGAAGTTATACTGTGGGTAGAATGCTATCAAACAGCATTTCATGCTACAGAGAAATCTTTTGTGAAAGAAAGAGTCAATTGATGAAGCAAAGATTATTTTTTGTCTTATTTTAAGGAATTTCTACAGCCACCTCAACCTTCACAATAGAAAGCAGCCATAAACATTGAGGCATGATCCTTCACCAGCAAAAATATTATGACTTTCTGAAGGTTCAGATTATTGTCAGCATTTTTAGCATTAAAGATTTTTAAATTAAGATATGTAAACAGTTTTAGACATAGTGCTATTTCACACTGAATGGGCCACAGTATAGTGTAAATGTAACTTTTATATGCATGGGAATTTGAAAATCTGTCTGACTCTCTTTATTGTAATAGTAGCTTAATTGTGGTGATTTGGAACTGAACCTGCCATGTTTCTGAACTATGTTTGTATATAAAACATATTATGAATGTATGTGTAAACACACACATACCCCATCACATAACACCAAGTCCTAAAGTGAGGTTTTAAGGTTGATTCAGACTCTTTTTGGTCTTTCTTTTGCCCAGCCAGGTAATGCTACTGCCCCACCATTTCTACAGATGAACAATATAACAATAGTGGGAATTCACAGGTTTTTCTCTATCTATTTACTTGGCAATCTTCAGCCAGTTGACATTTGTTCTCAGGCCTGGCTCTTTGTAGTCATGAGGAGCCTACAAGTCATGACCCTAGGTAGTGATTGCCTAAAAACTGAAAGGCAGTTGGGTGGACTCAATATTTATATATCTTCCTCTGAGCAAAGAAACTTCCCATGAATCACACTCTCTGTGCCCCTAAAGAATCTCTTTCCTTATCAGATGGAAATGCACTATTTCCATTCTTACACCAGTCACCAGCCAGACAAATGGATTGAGTAAAGAAAGATTTTTTTTTTTTTTCTGACCTACCATCAGCTCTCAGGGCCACAATTGTCACTGAAAGGCAAGATGACCTGACACAGAGACAAACTCAACATCCTGTTGGGCAAATGGCTACCAAATAGGCGACCAAGAGTGTCTGCCACCAAAAATGAAAAAGTCTTCTAGAGTTTTCTGTGCAGTGCCTGTACCAAAATCTAAGTGAGACATATATTATCTCCCCTTATTTGACTATTATACCTGTTTGAAAAAATAAACCACAAGAAGAAAATCTCTGTAACTTTTTGGTAATCTTTTTGGTCATAGATTTTGAACTTCCCAACTCCATCAGTAAAATTATATTTTCCCCAATATCTCCAATTCAAATTAAACAGAAGAACATTTTAGATAATGAATTATTTGTAAAAAAAAAATCAAAACAAAAGCAAAGCAGCCAATATCTAGATAATTTGTTATATCTCTTAGGGAATATATTTGTATTTTCTTGTGAAGGGAGAAACTTGGATAGAGGGAAAAAAATAGTTTATTTTAAAACTAGCATTTGGAACCAGAAATATCCAATATGAAATATAGGAAGAGAGCTTTAACAGAAATGTAACTTTTATCTATTCATTATTCTTACCTCAGCATATTTTTAAATGTAAATATATACTATAATGTTACTGTGGGATTTTAAGGTAGAGGAAATGTGTGACAAAGAGCTAGCTAAGTTTCTAGAAATAGATTTGTTTTGTGTTTGCATGCATTTTAAGGAACTTGTTAAGTCTATGTGGCTCAGAATTTATATAAAGGTAGAGAAATATGGGAAAAGCAAACTAATACAGATGGGTACCTTGTACATGTGAGGTACAGAATTTTGAGTTTTTATATACTTTTTAAGTGTTACACCATAATAGACTTGAAAAATTCTCATGGTTACTGCCATGCCATGATTTAGATAAAGGATTTTTTTCTTAGAGAGATTATATGACTTGCCCTACTTCTCAGGGTATGTATATTTGTGTGTGTGTGCACATGCACTCGAGTGTGTGAGAATTGAGAATTGCATGTCTCTGGCTACCCAAATCATAACATTCCCAGGACAAGGATGACCCCAAACACCTGATTTAACCTTGCACATTACCAATAATACCCAGAGGAAAATGAGATGACACAAGTAAACACACTTAAAAAACTGTATTTCGGATATAGATAATTGGTTCAGTTTATGCATCAAGTAATGGAAATAATTTTGAAGGGACAACTTTTAAAGTGTTCTTTTAAAAAAAAACTTCAGGTCAAATGTCTGTTCTTTCTAATTGCTATAAATAATAGTGTGAAAACAGGAAGCAAATGTTTATTTACCATGAATTTTAATGTATACATTTTCTGATTTTCAGGACATATTTTTTAATGTACTACAGTTATAGAATGTGCACTTGAAATAGAATATATACTTTTTTACTTGTATTTCAAATGAGGAAACTAAAAATATAGGACAGTCTACATTGCAAGATAGACTGTAGAAGATAGAGTGATTCGGAAGATTGTCAAGGGAGGGAAGTGATGGAAAAACACCTTGCAGAGCAACTGAATCAGACACTATTCCCACAGGTTTCACATCGAAGCTCAGTGTGTGAGCACCAGGCTGCACAAGACACTGCACAGTGGGAAGTGTGAATCTGAGCACCACTGTAAGCTTTTTGTATCCCAATGTTTCACAATAACCAAAACACCTACAAAGCAAAATGCCCCTTGATCATAAAACAGTCTCTGAATGTACCCTTCATTTTCAGGTTCACAGTTTTTTTCACTATGTATTGCACATTATTTTTTTAAAAAGCATCCATATAGAATGCAAATATTGATAATTGAAAAGATTATAAGCTAGATTATGAGAGAGGAAAAATGCATAAAGTTAGTATTTGTTCATATTCCTACACAAATTTATTTTCTTCACTTGCTGATACCATTAGATATACAAAATATAATGACATAGACCTGATATTTAAATTTACTACATGTATGTAAAACAAACTTCAACATATAAAATTGAACATATGGTTCAGAAAAAAAATAAAATTTTACTACAAAAAAAAACATATTTTTAACAAGACCATGTAAAATATAGTAAAATTTTGCTCATTTAAAGTTTTGCTCTGAGTTTAAGTTCAAATAGACAAAGATAGGCAATCAAGATTTTTTTTTTTTGGCACATACTTAAACAGGCTAACTTTAAAACTTTCTTATTTGTTAACTTGTCAATGTGAAAGAGATTAGAAGCTATCTTCTATGTCCAAGGAGAACAAATCAATGGAATTGCAACTGTCCAACTTTATTTCTCTTGTGGTTTTTCACTTTAAGGTATCATGTGCAGAGCAAGTGTGAAAGAGTTAGAAGAGCCTTTTGTGGACTCCATTATCTGAAGGATCCATCATTGTATTACCTTTGCTGGAAAGATCAGCATCTCTCTTGGGAGATTATTCCTCTGTACCTTCTTCAGGACCCTTTTGGCACTTTTAAACTTGATTTTGTAGATATATTTTCATATTACTTCTAGAATGTAAATTTTACTGGAGGCAGGGTCCTTGGCTGTTTGGTTCATTCAATAAACATTTGTTGAGCCTGTGACAGATGTCATAAGAACACAATGATTAATGAGACAAGCTACTGGTAATCTAGTTGAGGGAAAGATAGAAGAGCCAATAGTGTCAACAATACTAGTAAGGATAGAGGTAAGAGTGGTACTTAAAAACCATGAATTTATTCATATTAGAAACCTGAAAGACATACAAAACAGAGAGTTACAATCCAGTTCCATGGTTAGAGAAAATTTCACATAGGCAGTTGCATTTAGAACAATGTATAAACATTAGTATCTGGGCAGAAAATCTGTTTTTTGTTTGTTTGTTTAATAAATAATATTAGTGAAGGTGTTACTGAATAAAAATCATGAAATCTTTAGACTAATAGCAGTAGCTCAGTAAATCCTGCATGCAAGGTTGATAATGTTAGAAATTTTGCAGTTTATCCTTCAGCCACTAGAGAAATCTTTCCTGTAATTTTGTTGGTAAGATGACCAATCACTCCTGCAGTTGATCCTGCAGTAACTATGAGATATGTGAGGTTAATCAGATTAAATTAAGGTACATCTGGTCACAAGGAACAGAAATCAACCTAAACTTGCCTAAAGCAAAATGATGATTAATTGTAAATAGTGTTAAGGGGGTATCCTTGTTATAGGTTCAGTGAAGACTTAGACTCTACTTGTTTCTGAGTCTTTATTCTCACCCACTTTATAAGTTGATGTATCCTCAGTCTGGTTCCTCTCACAGAAGAAAATGATTGTCATAAGTAATGGGGATTTCATTTTTTACAGTATTTGTTTATTTTTAATTTTTTATTTATGCATTGTAATTATATAAAGTGGAATTTATTATGCCATATTCATACATACATATGGATTTTATTCTTCCTTTTCACATTTGAACAAAAGTATATTTTTGCTATAATAATTAAACAACAATTCTATGTTTTGCTTTTATTCACTCCTTTGAAACATTGCAGCATGAAAAGTGAGATCACGAAATTGATTTATGTCAATAAAAGTCAATACTCAGAGGCAGGAATCATATTGATCTTTACTGTAAGGATAGAAGCTGTGCAATGGTGGAGACTTCATTGCACACATAAATTTATGGGCATTGAAAGAAAAGTAGTGTCAGAGATGAAGAATGGCTACTAGGTAGGCAACCAGCAAATATACATAAAAGAATACATGTCTGTAGTTGTTTAGGCAAGAAATGGCAGGAACTTGAATTTATACATTGAAAGTAGAAATAGACAGCAGTGGACAGTTTTGAGAAAATGTTAACTGATTGAATTTGACAAGTGTGAAAAAGGAAGAAATGAAGAATGACTATAAGTATCATGGTTTTGGTAAGTTGAAACTTGGTACTGGCATAAACCAAAGTAGAGAAATCAGGAGGATGATTAGATTTAGAAAACAAGGAAAGAGTAAGGTTTTTTAGTTGTTTGTAATATATTGGATTTAAGGCACTGTGTGAGTACAAATTGGCATGTGTAATAAGTAAAAGTAGATAGATGTGCATGGCCACATACAGATCTTGACTGAAGACAAAGATATGAATAAAAACAGAGATTAAGGTAGTTTAAACAAATGTACTAAATGGGAAAAACAGGAATAGATTTGTTCAGAGAATGAAAGAGGGTCCGATATAGAACCATGATAATGTTAAAATTAAGAGATTTAACAAGATTAAAAAGTAGCACTGGAGAATGAAAAAGAGGTCCATTTAAGGCAGTACCAGTAAAATTAATAGTATTTTAATATAAAAAAATAGATAAGAATGACAGGAAGAAGTGAATTGTCACCAGATATTACCTAATTTTATGTAATAATGATCATTATAAAGCCTGTCTAGGGGAAGTGGGGTTACTTTAGATAGAATGGTGAGGAAAGACCTCCCTGAGGAGAACATGTTTGACCTGAGACCTAATTAAAGAAACTGAGGAGATATTCAAAATCCGAGGGGGGTGGTTTCCAGGGGATCAGAATAGCAAGTGAGTTGAACTTAAGATAAACACAAGAATGGGAGAAGGCCAGTATGACTGGAACATGATTAAACATGCATCTAGAGAAAGGCATGGATTAGAGCAAGGAGGGTCTTAAAAGTCATTGAATTTAGACAGAAAACTTTACTCCAAGTGTGATGAGACGTTGTTGAAACTCTTTGAGCAGAGAAGGGTCATGATCTGATTTCCATCATCAAAAGAAGTCCTGGCCTCTTTGGAGGAATGTCTTTAAGGAGCAGAGGAAGACACATCAAAGTCAGCCATCTACCATAGAAATCTAGGTAAGGATGATGGATGGATGACCTAAGATGTTTGTGGTGAGGAGGTGGGGAATGTAGTTATTCAGAATCTAATCTTAAGGCACCAAACATTTAAGTAGCTGCTTACATGAGAAGGACAGAAAAGAAGGAATAGCTAGTGGTTTAGACATGGAATACTGAGATAAAAGCTAGGTGGAAAAGAGAAATGATGCATATTTCTTTCTTGGCTAAGATCAATTTTCTATGATTGGTGAACATCCTAGTGGAGCTCCACTAGGATGACACAAATGTGGATGAGGAGAAAGTCTGAGGAGCTGAAGATTAAGAGGAACCTAACCCTCTATGCTACTTCAGAAAATAGCATTGAAGTATATATTGAAGTTAACAACTGGTCGGCATAACCATTAAAGATATAATATGCAAAGATTAAAAATTATAAAAATATGATTGAAACAGTAAAAAATATAAAAAATAATAATAAAGTCCATATTAAATTGTCACTAACATTAATGTCCTAGATTCTGGATGATAACCATGAATCTTGCTCTCTACTTTAGTGTTCTTTCTTTCTTTCTTTTTGTATCATCATCTTGGTAAAAAAGTAGAAGAAAAATGAAAAAAAAATTAAGATACTTTAAGGGTAAAAACACTTTATTCCCGTGAGAAATTTCTTGGGAGAAATTTAGAGAGATGACTCACAAATATTGCACTCTATATAGGTTTATTTTTGAGTACAAATTATCCACATTAAATTGTCCACTTTAAAATTAGGTAATCAAAAGTTGTTTATATCCCTCTCTTGTAAGATTTTTAATAACAAAAAGGAAACCATAGTGAACATTCCCCTGTGATTAAATCATCTCATGAAAAGTCTGGGTATATTTGTTGTAAACCCACCTTTGTTCATTACACAATGCACTTTGATTAACTCCCTTGGGAAATTGTAGCTTTAGTCTTTACTCATGCAGATTTTATATTGTATCATAACAATTTGGTTCTTCACATGCTTTACTTTGGAAGATGTGGCATTTAGTTCCATGGAAGAAAGTCAAATCTAAGACTTTTGTTAAATATGAGGAAAGTATAACCAATCTTGTTATAACACAAGCTGATTTCTGTTCACCTTTCCATGACATATTGTCATGTGCTGAAAAGTGTCTTATGACAGATTATATACATTAATATAATATTACAAGAAAATGTTCTTGTCTTTACTGAAGAACTTTTCAATGAGTGGGCAGAAGTGAATTAATTGTTCACAAGAAGATACCTCCACTTTCCAACTCATGCTTTAGTAAATCCTGTGCTTGTGGCATAGAAAATTTTGAGTAAAATTTTGACATGTGAAGAATAAGTGGCTAACCACTTGTTGAAAAACAGGTTTCATTACACTTAAGTTTTCTTTCCATAGCCCTCTAACACTTTGTTGGTATTTTGTTTTGAGTGCTACTTTTTGATAAGGAATTAGAAATGTGTTGGAATATTTTAATTTATTCATATTTATAGAGAGAAAGCATCAGTGCATTCAGATTTGGGCACTCAAAAAAAAGATGATCATTTCATAGAGTTCTAGTCCAAAAATTTTTTTCTTTGTGGAAAGTTTTCAGAGCACAATAAAGTAAGTAAAATTAGAAAATTAAAATCTCTGAATTTTTGTCAATTTTTAATAAAATAAAGTAGTATAGTATTATGAGAACTGTAGATTTTGAAGGAGACAAGCATATCTCTAATTACACATACTTCTCTACTACTAGCTCTTTCTTTAGTCTTCTATGCACAAGATGCCATCAAGGTCCGTTTTAAAGTAGTATTGAGGGTAAAGAAACCAGAGTACAGAATGTTAAGAGAGTGAACAAAATGTAAAAAAGCGGAGACAGAGTAGAAAATTCTTTCAAGGGGCCTATCAGAACTGTGAATAGGAGTAGTGTCAGGTTTTAGTTCCACAGGATTTGGAGATACAGTCCTTCATATATGACTCCACCATCCTTACTATGAAGCTATTTATTCTTATGATGTCTTATAAAAAGTTAGGCTACCTCTTCCTTTTTATTTAATATGGAAGATATTTGAGCACATATATCTAGGAAGACAAGAGATGCGAAGGTGATTATAACAAAGGACAAAGAGGATAGAACAAAATACAAAGGCAGAAAGTGGTGGAACCAGGGTTTAGGAAGGTAAAAGACTTGGTAAACCCTTAGCTACACTAAAGAATGGAAAGAGAGAAAAAATCCAAGTTACTAAAATTTATGATAAAAAGGGAAACATCACTATGGACAGTATTAAAATACAAAAGATGCTTAGAAACTATTTTCAAAATTTGTACTCCAGTAAAATAGAAAATCTCAAAGACATCAACAAATTTCTGGAGACATAGGAACTACCCAAACTGAATCAAGAGGACATACACAATTTAAGCAGATAAATTTCAAGCCATGAAATTGAAGATGCCATCAAAAACCTACTAAAGAAGAAAAGCCCAGGACTGGATGGATGATCAGCCAAGTTCTACAAGACCATCAAAGAAGAATTAACCCAAAACTCCTCAAATTATTCAATGAAATAGAAAAAGAGAGAACCCTTCCAAACTCATTTTATGAGACTAGTGTTAACCTTATACCGAAACTAGACAAAGACAAATCAAGGAAAGAAAAGTTCAGCCCATATCCCTGATGAACACAGATGCAAAAATTCTCAATAAAATCCTGGAAAATCACATACAAAAACTTATTAAAAATATAGTGCACCATATTCAACTAGTGTTTATCCCAGGGATGCAAGGTTGTTTCAACATACAGAAATCAGTAAATGTAATTCATCTCATCAATACACTTAAAGATGACAATCATATCATCATTTCAATGATGCCGAAAAAGCATTGACAAAATACAGCACATATTCATGTTCAAAATGCTAGAAAAACTAGGATCAGTAGGAATATACCTCAACATTGTAAAAGGTGTCTATGCTAAGCCCGAGACCAATATAATTCTAAATGGAGAAAAATTGAAAGCCTTCCTCCCCAAAACTGCAACAAGGCAGGGATGCCCTCTTTCACCACTTTTATTCAACATACCCCTTGAAACTCTAGCCAGAGCAATCAGTAAAACAAAAGAATTTAAAGATATATGGATAGGGAAAGAACTCAAACTATCACTATTTGCCAATGACATGATTCTATATTTAGAAGATCTAAAAAAAAAAAAAAAAACCTCCTACAGAAAACTAATAGAACTAATAAATGAATTCAGCAAATGAGCAGAATATAAAATCAACACCCATAAACCAAATGCATTTCTGTATATCATATAATGAATCCAGTGTAATATAAATTAGAAAAACTATCCCATTCACAATAACCTCAAAAATAATAAAATACTTGGGAATCAATTTAACAAAAGAGGTGAAAGACCTCTACAATAAAAACTATAAAACACTAAGGAAAGAAATTGAAAAAGACCTTAGAAGATAAAAAGATTTCCCCTTCTTTTGGATAGGCAGAATTAATATAGTCAAAATGGCCATACTACCAAAACTTTTATGCAGATTTAATGCAATTCATATTAAAATCCCATTGACATTCTTCATAGAACTAGAAAAAAAAAGTCATGACACTCATTTGGAAAAATGAGAGACCCAGAATAGCCACAGCAATCCTTAGCAAGAAGAGTGAAGAAGGAGGCATCACAAGACCAGATGTTAAACTGAAATACAGAGCAAGAGTAACAAAGCTGGCATGGTATTGATAAATAGACATGTAGATCAATGATACAGGACAGAAGACATAGAAACAAGTTCACAAAAATATGGTTATCTTGTAGTAGACAAAGGCATCAAAAACATATATTGGAGAAAAAATAGCCTATTCAACAAACTGTGCTAGGAAAACTGTAAATCCATATGTAGCAAAATGAAATTACACCTCTATCTCTTACTCTGCACAACATCAACTCAAAGTGGATCAAAGCTTAGGAAATAGAACAGAAACCTTGTGACTCTTAGAAGAAAAAGTAGGACCAAATCTCTACCATGTTGGCTTAGAAATTGACTTCCTTAATCAGACTCCTGAAGCACAAGAAGTAAAATCAGGAATCAATAAATGGTAAGGACTCAAAGTAAAAAGTTTCTCAGCAAATAAAACAATAAATAAAGTGAAGAATGAGCCTCCAGATTGGGAGAAAATCTTTACCACATCAGGTAAAGCACTAATCTCCAGAATATCTAAAGAACTAAAAAAACTGAACACCAATACAACAAATAAACCAATCAATAAATGGGCTAAGGAACTGAACAGACACTTCACAGAAGAAGAAATACAGTTAATCAACAAACATATAAAAATATATTTCATTGTCTCTAGCAATTAGAGAAATGCAAATAAAAACTACTCTAAGATTTCATCTCATTCTAATCAGAATTGCAATTATCAAGAATAAACAACAATAAGTGCTGATGAGGATTCTGGGAGAAAGGTAAACTCATACATTGCTGGTGGGACTGCAACTCAGGACAAACATTCTGGAAAGCAATATGGAGAATCATTAGAAAATTTGGAATGGAACCACCATTTGACTCAGCTATCCCACTCCTCGGTTTATATCCAAAGGAGATAAAATCCGCATACTACAGTGACACAGCCACATCAATGTTTATAGCAGCTCAATTCACAATAGCTAAACTATGGAACCAATGTGGATGCCCTTCAAAAGATGAATGGATAAAGAAAATGTGGTACACATACACAATGGAATGTTACTCAGTCTTAAAGAAGAATGAAATTATGGCATTTGCAAGTAAATGGATGGAGCTAGAGAATATCATTCTAAGTGAAATAAGCCAAACCAAAAAAACAAAAAACCTGAATGTTTTCTCTGATAAGTGGATGCTAATCCATAATAGGGAAGGGGATGAAGGAACTTTAGATTGTTCAGAGGGGAGTGAGCAGAAGGGAGGGCATATGGGGGTAGAAAATATGTTGGTATAAAATGGACATTTTTACCCTATATTCATGTGTGATTACACTACCAGTGTGACTCTGCACCATGTTCAGCCAGATAAGGATTTGTTGTCCATTTATGTACTATGTGTTGAAATGCATTCTACTGTCATATATAACTAATTAGAAAAAATTTTTAAAAAGTAAAAAAAAAATTAAAAGACTTCTATTCTAATAACAGGGAGATGAAAGAGAGAATGGGAGGGTATAGAGAGGGAAGTTAAGAACATCTCATCTGGTAGTTCTCAGTTTTTCATGCTGAGTGGTAAGCAGTATGATCTAAGGTAGGTAAGAGGTGGTTCCCACAGGTTTGAGACTAGTGCAGAAGCTTTAAAATATCTGCCTTGAATAATGAAAAAGTGAGCTGAATAAGACACAAAGGGTATCAGGAATATTGGAGATCCAATACATTTTTCAGAAAATAAAGAGGTGTTAAGTTACCAGAATAAGACATTCAAAAAATGAAATATTTGAAATTTTATCTTTTAGAGATAGAGCATTTTTTTTTTAATGGCAAGATCCAGAATATAACCCTATAAAGGGGATACAGAAGTGTTAGGTGAAGTCTTTAGGGTTGAGGTTATTAGAGGAATGGATAAGTCTTTGGATAGATTATTCACAGTGATTCCGTTGGCATAATTATTGCAGCACATAACAACCACATTTGTGATTTGAATGTGTGGTCATCAGTCTCAAAAATGAAGCAAATAATTCCTATTCCTGAGATTCTCCTGGTAATTCTTTGTGTGGTTCCCTTCTGTTTTGAGGAGTGAGGTTTTTGTAACAAATGATACAATTAACTAATACATAAATTTTCCAAGGAGATTATCAAGAATGAGGACCACAAATCTTGGGTTCTCGGTGGATGAGTTCTGAGATTAAACCAATATATACTGTAGTTCTTTCCTTTTTTCTCTTAGATAAACTTTTCTTAAAGAAACTGCCATGTTTGGCTGGGGATGTGGCTCAAGCTGTAGCGCGCTTGCCTAGCATGCGTGCAGCCCTGGTTCAATCCTAAGCACCACATACAAACAAAGATGTTGTGTCTGCCGAAAGCTAAAAAATCAATATTAAAAAATTCTCTCTCTCTCTGTCTCTTTCAACAAAAAAAAGAAACTGCCATGTTGTATGTGAGAACACTCAGAAAGAACTATGGAGAGATACACATAAAAAGAAATTGAAGCCTCCTGTCAAAACCAGAACTGACTCTTCACCCATGGGATTGAGCCAACAGTTGGTTGCAGTCCTGCCCACCATTGACTACAACCTCACCAATGAACCTGAGCCCAAACCACCCAGCATAGTTCTGACCCACGGAAGCTATGTGATACATGTTATTATTTCAGACACTAAACTGCTAGATAATTTAAAAATGCGGTTGTGGGCTGGGAATGTGGCTCAAGCGGTAGCGCGCTCTCCTGGCGTGCATGCGGCCCGGGTTGGATCCTCAGCACCACATACAAAGATGTTGTGTCCACCGAAAACTAAAAAATAAATATTAAAAATTATTTAAAAAAATAAATAAGTAAAAATAAAAATGCGGTTGTGAATAACTATATGGTTTCATTAGTGGGAGGGATTAAGGGGGCTTAAAATTATGTGTATAATTGTCACTTTGTAAAATCTATATTAAATTCTGCCTCATATGTCTAGAAGAAGAAGGTTCTATGGTGGGCAGAATCAGTGTTTTGTTTTATAAATCTGGCACAAATGGACAAGGAAGAGTCTTAGTTACAATCGCTTGAAATTTTTTATAGATCCAAAGGATTATGTGACTATGACTAATAATATGGAACTAGACTCCTTCTTTTAGTGAGTGGATGGAATTTATTTCTTCAGAGGAAAATCTACTTTAACAAATGGGACACACTGGGTTGACCTCCATTAACAAGTGGAATGATTTTCTATTCAATTCTATGTCTTTTGAGGGGTAACTTATTTTTAATAAAACATCTACCTAATGTCCTACTTACTTAAATATTAAAAAACCTATCTGTTCGCAGCCTACCAGCAAGATACAATGATGGAATCCAAGATCCTTTTCAAGTTAAAAAATTCTGAAGTAACCGTCAGTCAGTTTTTCAAAAATTTACATGAGAGAGAAATTAATTTTGAGTGGTCATCTGAGGATTCATTTAGACTTGGGTTTTCTTGCTAGTTTGGAGTTCAGAAGCATCTTTGAAATTTCAGAAATATTATGCAGATTCTCACAAAAATATACAGTGAAAAACTCAGGTTACAAGTTCAGGTGTCCCAGGCACTAACTTGTCTACTAAAATGTGACTGAAAATTTCTGCTTTTGGTGATCCGACTATAACATTTCATGGAGACAATTATTTCCAAACAAACCCGGTATATTTGTTAAGAATAAAGCTCCCAGATGGGTGCAGTGGCACACTCCTGTAATCCCAGAGGTCAGGAGGCTGAGGCAGGAGGATTGCAAGTTCAAAGCAAGCCTCAGCAAAAGTGAGTCACTAAGCAACTCAGTGAGACGCTGTCTCTAAATAAAATATAAAATAGGGCAGTGGTTGTGGCTGAGTGGTTGAGTAGAGTGCCCCTTAGTTCAATCCCCATTTAAAAAAAAATAAAATAAAATAAAAAATAATTTAAAGTTCCCAGTCCTGACTCCTGGCCCAAAGTACCAGAATTAAAAAAGAATCCTTGGAGTCTATATATTTTACAATAATTCAGTTGATTCTTATGATTAAAAATTTTTGAAAACATTAGATGAAACATATTATTAAAAAACCTTGATGCTAATACCATGACCATTTAAATTTTTGTTTGTTTGTTTTACTTTATTTTCTTTTCTGATTTTGGGGATTTAACCAGAGTGACTCTGTCCTTGAAAAACATCCCCAACCCTTTTTATTTTATTTTATTTTAAGTCAGGATTATGTAAAGTTGTCCAAGCTGGCCTTGAATTTACAATCCTTTAGCCTCAGCCTCCAGAATTGCTTGGATTATAATAGTGCACAACTCTGCTCAGCAATCTTTGATATAAACTATTTAGAGAACATGATATCAGTCTGTATCAATAGTCATTAAAATATAACATTTTATAAAAGGTATTAATGTGTGTTTTTGATTATTAAATGTATTCTTTGAGTTGTCATTCCTGTTATGCATAAAATATTCCAAAAATTTAATTCTTTTTTTTATTGGCTGCTCAAAACATTACAATGATCTTGACGTATCATACTTCATACATTTGATTCAAGTGGGTTATGAATTCTTATTTTTACCATGTTTACAGATTGCAGGATCACATTGGTTATACATTCACGTTTATACATACTGCCATACTAGAGTCTGTTGTACTCTGCTGCCTTTCCTATCCCTTCCTATCCCTCCTCCCCTCCCCTCCCCACCCATCATCTCTCTCTACCCCATCTACTGTAATTCATTTCTCTTTTTGTTTTTTTTTCCCCTTTCCCCTCACATCCTCTTCTATGTAATTTTGTATAACAATGAGGGTCTCCTTCCATCTTCCATGTAATTCCCCTTCTCTCTCCCATTCCCTCCCACCTCTGGTCCCTGCTCAATGGTGATCTTCTTCTCATGCTCTTCCTCCCTGCTCTGTTTTGAGTCACCTTCCTTATATCAAAGAAGACATTTGGCATTTGTTTTTTAGGGATTGGCTAACTTCACTTAGCATAATCTGCTCTAATGCCATCCATTTCTCTGCAAATGCCATGATTTTGTTATTTTTTAATGCTGAGTAATAGTCCATTGTGTACAAATGCCACATTTTTTTTATCCATTCATCTATTGACGGGCATCTAGGTTAGTTCTATTGTGAATTTTGCTACTATGAACATTGATGTAGCTGTATCCCTATAGTATGCTCTTTTTAGGTCTTTGGGGAATAGCCCGAGAAGGGGAATAGCTGGGTCGAATGGTGGTTACATTCCCAGCTTTCCAAGGAATCTCCATACTGCTTTCCAAATTGGCAGCACCAATTTGCAGTCCCACCAGCAATGTACACGTGTACCCTTTTCCCCACATCCTTGCCAGCACTTGTTGTTGTTTGACGTCATAATGGCTGCCATCCTTACTGGAGTGAGATGGTATCTTAGGGTGGTTTGATTTGCATTTCTCTGACTGCTAGAGATGGTGAGCATTTTTTCGTGTACTTGTTGATTGATTGTATGTCCTTCTCTGAGAAGTGTCTGTTCAGATCCTTGGCCCATTGGTGATTGGGTTATTTGTTTTCTTATTGTTTAATTTTTTGAGTTCTTTGTATACTCTGGATATTAGAGCTCTGTCTGAAGTGGGAGGAGTAAACATTTGTTCCCAGGGTATAGGCTCCCTATTTACCTCTCTTATTGTTTCTCTTGCTGAGAAAAAACTTTTTAGTTTGAGTATGTCCCATTTGTTGATTCTTGATTTTAACTCTTGTGCTATAGGTGTCCTATTAAGCCAAAAATTTAATTCTTAAAGCAGTGATAATTTTATTATTTTAATGATTCTGTGAGAACTTTGGATAAATTTTAGGATTCCGTTTGTTTCTATGTCATAATATCTGTAATGCCAGCTACAGAACCCTAAATGGTTGGGAAAACTAAAAATGCTGATATCTAGAAGAATCTGGAGTCTTTTTTATCTCACATATTCTTTTGAGGCCTGATTTCATATGACTCAAAGAATGAGCTCAGTTGGAGATATTTGCCATATTTCTCACTTGAAATATTGCTAAATGGATTGGTATTCTTTGAAGCTCGAGCAACTATCAGTTATGTCATATGCTGAAGTAAGATCAGGATGGGAATTCAAAATAATCCATTTTTTTAAATGAAGTAGATTAGAACTGATTGTGACCAAGATAGAGTAATAAGGACCAGGTTTATCCTCCCAACTAAAGTACACAAAATTTGATAAAATTATATGAAGTAATGATTTTGAACACACTCGATATCAGGCAATAAAGAAGAGCGAGCAATGAGAGAAAGGAAACAAATTAAGTTCAATACTTGATCCACTTTACTGCTTTGAAAGGGTTTTCAGGCTGTGGTACGGGATGGAGCAACTAAGAAGAGCCTGACTCTTTGAGTTGAGATGGAGTAAGAGTCCTAGGAATACGGGCAGCACTGTAAGTTTGTGCATCAATCATTCTAAAGACCTAAAATATATGATATTGATCTGAACATTAGGAAACTACATGAAGCTAAGTAGTTAATCCTAAAATAATTAGGTGAAAAAATACTCGTTGTTCCAAAGTTCGTGGAGAGTATCTAATCTTACTTGGCAGACTGGAAAATCTTGTGATTCGTGGGACATTGGTTAGAGTACTTAATGTGCTTAGCAGTACAGATGAATTGATCTTAGAGTACATAATGCCTATGTTGGGCCTCACAAATATTAAAAAAAAAAGAAAAACAGTACAACAAAAGGGTTTAAAACATTTTCAATCAACTGAACTTCTTCCCAGAACAAAGCTGAAGCAGATTTATACAAATCTAAGTATATTCAGCACTCAACAAAGGAGAGTTTGTAATGGTTGGTGTGCAATAGAAATTATTGGTTATACAAGTAAAGAGAGAAATATGAATTATGGGAAAGAGAAAAATCCATAAATCAAAATTAATTTAGAATAGACTCAAATGTTAGAATTGGCAGATATAAATCCATTATTATAATTAATCATTATAATTATAGTCCATTTGTTAAAATTGTTTAATAGACATATGTGGGATACAGAGAAATAAAGGTCTGAAGTTGTCTTACAAATATGGAAACTACAATATTGGATATGAAACATGAACTGGATGAAATTAACAGCCAGATTAGACAATAGAAAAAAAAGATTGATAAACTTGATGAAGATATAATAATAAAAGCTATCCAAATGAAATACAGAAAATAAGGGAAAAAAAGATAAGTTAAGATGAAGAGTGTTTAAAAAACTAAAGGAATCACTAAAATAGCAAAGCACAGAGTATATTGTTAACAAACAAACACTGGAGATAAAATGGAATCATGCACACACACACACACACACACACATACACACACATATTCCTAGAATGATTGAATCATAAATAATTACTATGTCAAATGTTGATAAGAATTTATAGAAAGTGGAACTTGTGTTCTTTAGATTGATAAGCAAAATGGCAGAACCACTTTGAAAAGCAGTACATTTTAAAATCTTTGTGCATACACCTACTGTATTAAGATACTCCTTTGCTAGGTATTTTTCCAAAACAATGAAAGTATAAATTCATATGAAAACTTTATTCAAATTCCAATGCAATTACATTTAATTGTGTCTAGTTTTTGATTGGACACAATCAAATGTCCTAAGAATCTTGGTATGACTATACATAAAAATGATACAATATAAGTTAAGAACTATCAATACACACAAAACATAATTAGGCTGTGTTAAAGAAGATAGATAAATATATTGCATATATCATATATATGACATATATATCCTGGATATATATACTGAAGAATACACACACACACACACACACATGTACACACATACACATGATTTTGTTTATGTAGAATTCTAGAAAATGAAAAGCAATCGTGTAACAATGAGACAATGGGAGATAAGGGCAAGGGATTCAAACAGTTTGAGGAAACTTTTTGGTAATAGATATGGTCATTACTTTGGTTGCTATGAAGTCTTAATAGGTGTCTTCAATGGAGATCCTTCTCTTTAGGTATAGAGGAGACATTTATTCAGATGTACCACATTCTGTAGAGGGCCATAAATGCTTTTCTTTTTTTCACCATTGGTAATAACCATATAACCCAAAATCATAGTGAAATTTCTCTATGGCAAATGACTTAGTAGCTGATGTTAAGATGTATCTGCTATCCCTAATAGAAATCTTTAAAAATCAGATTTTTAATATATTTTGCATTTATGTTGAATTATTGATAGTTTAAAAATTGTGGCTATGAGATTGTATAATTTGTGTTATCTTTTGAAGAGCTTAAAGTTGTGAAAATATGTTACCAAGAAAGTCTAAAATCTGAGTTGCCCAGTGAGAAGGTTTCCTTAATACCTATTAAGGAATAAATATTTTCAAAATAATACATTAATGGAAAAATCCATCCTATTACAATAACTCAGTATTTATTAAAATGAAAAATTAGAAGAATAATTTGATACTTAGAAATCTATAATAACAATTCAATGACTATAGCATGCTGACTTTCTGTAACTGTATTTCAGAAAATGCCAATAGAATTATTTGTTCAAATGCAAAAACTTATAAAAACTAATTGGACATTCTTCTCATTAAGAATGTATAATGAGTGTTATTCATCCTGTGAATGCTTTTTGGTTTTATTTTTTAGATCCAATACAAATAATTTTTGTGATCATTTTAATTCTTTTGACATCTCAAAAAGTAATATTGTATAGATCCTTTCAAAATCATGATTAATACTCTGATGTCGTGTATTATATGTTCAAGGACAATTCAGCTGCTTAGATACTAAGACTAATGAAAGTAATATAGAGATCAGGCCCAGCGACCCACGGAGTGGCAGAGCCACCCCCGCGCCTGCAAGGTAGGCGTACCTGCCACCCACTGGCAGGTCAGGCCCAGCAACTCTTGGAGGGACACAACTGCTCCACGCGCGTGCAAGGTAGGTGGAACCTTGACCACTGACAAAACAGGCCCAGTGGCCCGCCAGACACATCGCCCCGGTTGGGGGAAGGGCAGAGCCGCCGGGCGCCTGCAAGGTAGGCAGACCCGCGACCCACCAGCAGAATAGGCACAGCAATCCACAGAGTGGCAGAGCCACCCCCGAGCCTGCAAGGTAGGCAGACCTGTGACCCACCAGCAGGTCAGACCCAGCAACCTGCGGAGGGGCACAGCTGCCCCACGTGCCTGCAAGGTAGGCGGAACCGTGACCACTGACAAAACAGGCCCAGTGGCCCGCCAGACACATGGCCCCGGATGGGGGAGGGGCAGAGCCGCCACCAGCGCCTGCTAGGTAGACAGACCTGCAACAGACAGACAGAACAGGCCTAGCGGCCAGCGGAGGGGCAGAGCCGCTGCTCACGCCTGCAAGGTAGGCGGATCTGTGACCACCGAAAGAACATGCCCACCGAAAGTACAGGCCCAGCGGCCTGCCAGCGTGGTAGGCACATTGCCCCAATTGGAGGAGGGGCAGAACCACCGCCAAAGCCTGCGAGGGAGACTTTGCAACTATACAAGAACAATATAAATATATAGGGGGAAAAATCAATAACACAACAGTTTCACCAAGCAGAAAGAAACGCGATCAGTATGAAAAGACAAGGAAAGAAAGGACCACAAGCAATGCAGGTCAACTCAACTTTAGAAGAGGTAATATCTGCAGCAGATGGAATGTCTGCTGAATAAAGAATTCAGGATATACATGCTTCAGATGATCTGGAGTCTCAAGGAAGACATTAGACAGCAAAATCAGACAATGAAAGACCACTTCGACCACTTCGACAATGAATTACATAAACAAATCCAAGAAGCAAAAGATCAATTATACAGGGAGATAGAGGTTATAAAAAACAAACAAACAGAAATCCTGGAAATGCAGGAAGCAATAAACCAACTTAAAAACTCAATTGAGAATACCACCAGCAGAGTAGAACACTTAGAAGATAGAACATCAGACAATGAAGACAAAGTATTTCAACTGGAGAAGAACATAGACAGCTCAAGAAACCATGAGCAGAACATTCAAGAAATATGGGATAACATAAAGAGACCAAACTTAAGAGTCATTGGGATACAGGAAGGTATAGAGGTCCAAACAAAAGGAATGAGCAATCTATTCAACGAAATAATACGAGAAAACTTCCCAGACTTGAAGAATGAGACAGAATCCCAAATCCTAGAAGCCTACAGGACGCCAAATGTGCAAAATCATAAGAGATCCACACCTAGACACATTATAATGAAGATTCCCAACATACAGAATAAGGAGAGAATTTTAAAAGCTACAAGAGAAAGGAAGCAGATTACATTTAGGGGTAAACCAATCAGGATAAGAGCTGATCTTTCAACACAGACTCTGAAAGCTAGAAGATCCTGGAATAACATATTTCAAACACTGAAAGAAAATGGGTTCCAACCAAGAATTGTGTATCCAGTGAAATTAAGCTTCAGGATGGAAGATGAAATTAAAACCTTCCATGATAAACAAAAGTTAAAAGAATTTGCAGCTAGAAAACCATCTCTTCAAAACATCCTCGGCAAAATATTAAAGAAAGAGGAAATGGAAAATATCAATGAAAACCAACAGCGGGAGGTAGTACAGTAAAGGGGGGGGGGAATAATCAAAGAGGAAAACAAAGCATGTTTAGTAACATAAATAAACAAATATGGCTGGAAGAACAACCCATATCTCAATAATAACCCTAAATGTTAATGGCTTAAACTCACCAATTAAGAGACACAGGCTAGTAGAATGGATCACAAAACAAGACCCAACAATATGCTGCCTTCAGGAGATGCATTTGATAGGAAAAGACATACATAGACTGAAGGTGAAAGGTTGGGAAAAATCATATCACTCATATGGACTTCGGAAACAAGCAGGAGTGTCCATACTCATATCAAATAAAATAGATTTCAAGCCAAAGTTAATCAAAAGGGATAAAGAGGGACACTACATACTGCTCAAGGGAACCATACACCAACAAGACATAACAATCATAAATATATATGCCCCAAACAATGGTGCAGCTATATTCATCAAACAAACTCTTCTCAAGATCAAGAGTCTAATAGACCACCATACAATAATCATGGGAGACTTCAACACACCTCTCTCACCACTGGACAGATCTTCCAAACAAAAGTTGAATAACGAAACTATAGAACTCAATAACATAGTTAATAACCTAGACTTAATTGACATATATAGAATATACTACCCAAGATCAAGCAGTTACACTTTTTTCTCAGCAGCACATGGATCCTTCTCAAAAATAGATCATATATTATGTCACAGGGCAACTCTTAGACAATATAAAGGAGTAGAGATAATACCATGCATCTTATCTGATCATAATGGAATGAAATTGAAAATCAACGATAAAAGAAGTAAGGAAAAATCATGCATCACTTGGAGAATGAACAATAGGTTACTGAATGATCAATGGGCTACAGAAGACATCAAGGAGGAAATTAAAAAATTCTTAGAGGTAAATGAAAACACAGACACAACATATCGGAATCTATGGGACACAATGAAAGCAGTTCTAAGAGGAAAATTTATTTCTTGGAGTTCATTCCTTAAAAAAAGAAAAAACCAACAAATAAATGATCTAATACTTCAACTCAAAATCCTAGAAAAAGAAGAGCAAAACAACAGCAAAAGAAGTAGAAGACAAGAAATAATTAAAATCAGAGCTGAAATTAATGAAATCGAAACAAAAGAAACAATTCAAAAAATTGACAAAACTAAAAGTTGGTTCTTTGAAAAAATAAATAAAACCGACAGACCCTTAGCCACTCTAACGAAGAGAAGAAAAGAGAGAACTCAAATTACTAGCATACGGGATGAAAAAGGCAATATCACAACAGACACTTCAGAAATACAGAAGATTATCAGAAATTATTTTGAATCCTTATACTCCAATAAAATAGACGATAGTGAAGGCATCGATAAATTTCTTAAGTCATATGATTTGCCCAGATTGAGTCAGGAGGATATTGACAACCTAAACAGACCAATATCAATTGAGGAAATAGAAGAAACCATCAAAAAACTACCAACTAAGAAAAGCCCAGGACCGGATGGGTATACAGCAGAGTTTTACAAAACCTTTAAAGAGGAACTAATACCAATACTTTTCAAGCTATTTCAGGAAATAGAAAAAGAGGGAGAACTTCCAAATTCATTCTATGAGGCCAACATCACCCTGATTCCTAAACCAGACAAAGACACTTCAAAGAAAGAAAACTACAGACCAATATCTCTAATGAACCTAGATGCAAAAATCCTCAATAAACTTCTGGCGAACCGGATACAAAAACATATCAAAAAAATTGTGCACCATGATCAGGTAGGATTTATCCCTGGGATGCAAGGTTGGTTCAATATACGGAAATCAATAAATGTTATTCACCACATCAATAGACTTAAAAATAAGAACCATATGATCATCTCGATAGATGCGGAAAAAGCATTCGACAAAGTACAGCATCCCTTTATGTTCAAAACTCTAGAAAAACTAGGGATAACAGGAACATACCTCAATATTGTAAAAGCAATCTATGCTAAGCCTCAGGCTAGCATCATTCTGAATGGAGAAAAACTGAAGGCATTCCCTCTAAAATCTGGAACAAGACAGGGATGCCCTCTCTCACCACTTCTGTTCAACATAGTTCTCGAATCACTGGCCAGAGCAATTAGACAGACGAAAGAAATTAAAGGCATAAAAATAGGAAAAGAAGAACTCAAATTATCACTATTTGCAGATGACATGATTCTATACCTAGCAGACCCAAAAGGGTCTACAAAGAAACTATTAGAGCTAATAAATGAATTCAGCAAAGTGGCAGGATATAAAATCAACACGCATAAATCAAAGGCATTCCTGTATATCAGCGCCAAATCCTCTGAAATGGAAATGAGGACAACCACCCCATTCACAATATCCTCAAAAAAAATAAAATACTTGGGAATCAACCTAACAAAAGAGGTGAAAGACTTATACAATGAAAACTACAGAACCCTAAAGAGAGAAATAGAAGAAGATATTAGAAGATGGAAAAATATACCCTGTTCATGGATAGGTAGAACTAACATCATCAAAATGGCGATATTACCAAAAGTTCTCTATAGGTTTAATGCAATGCCAGTCAAAATCCCAACGGCATTTCTTGTAGAAATAGAGAAAGCAATCATGAAATTCATATGGAAAAATAAAAGACCCAGAATAGCAAAAACAATGCTAAGCAGGAAGTGTGAATCAGGCAATATAGCTATACCAGACTTCAAACTATACTACAGAGCAATAGTAACAAAAACAGCATGGTACTGGTACCAAAACAGGCGGGTGAACCAATTGTACAGAATAGAGGACACAGAAACCAATCCACAAAACTACAACTATCTTATATTTGATAAAGGGGCTAAAAGCATGCAATGGAGGAAGGATAGCATCTTCAACAAATGGTGTTGGAAAAACTGGAAATCCATATGGAACAAAATGAAACTGAATCCCTTTCTCTCGCCATGCACAAAAGTTAACTCAAAGTGGATCAAGGAACTTGATATCAAATCAGAGACATGGCGTCTGATAGAAGAAAAATTTGGCTGTGATCTACATACTGTGGGGTCGGGCTCCAAATTCCTCAATAGGACACCCATAGCAGAAGTGTTACTAACTAGAATCAGCAAATGGGACTTACTCAAACTAAAAAGTTTTTTCTCAGCAAAAGAAACAATAAGAGAGGTAAATAGGGAGCCTACGTTCTGGGAACAAATCTTTACTCCTCACACTTCAGACAGAGCCCTAATATCCAGAATATACAAAGAACTAAAAAAATTAGACAATAAAATAACAAATAACCCAATCAACAAATGGGCCAAGGACCTGAACAGAAATTTCTCAGAGGAGGACATACAATCAATCAATAAGTATATGAAAAAATGCTCACCATCTCTAGCAGTCAGAGAAATGCAAATCAAAACCACCCTAAGATACCATCTCACTCCAGTAAGATTGGCAGCCATTAGGAAGTCAAACAACAACAAGTGCTGGCGAGGATGTGGGGAAAAGGGTACTCTTGTACATTGCTGGTGGGACTTCAAATTGGTGCGGCCAATTTGGAAAGCAGTATGGAGATTTCTTGGAAAGCTCAGAATGGAACCACCATTTGATCCAGCTATTCCCCTACTCGGTCTATTCCCTAAAGACCTAAAAAGAGCACACTATAGGGACACTGATACATCCATGTTCATAGCAGCACAATTCACAATAGCAAGACTGTGGAACCAACCTAGATGCCCTTCAATAGACGAATGGATAAAAAAAATGTGGCATTTATACACAATGGAGTATTACTCTGCATTAAAAAATGACAAAATCATAGAATTTGGAGGGAAATGGATGGCATTAGAGCAGATTATGCTAAGTGAAGCTAGCCAATCCCTTAAAAACAAATGCCAAATGTCTTCTTTGATATAAGGAGAGTAACTAAGAACAGAGTAGGGACGAAGAGCATGGGAAGAAGATTAACATTAAACAGGGATGAGAGGTGGGAGGGAAAGGGAGAGAGAAGGGAAATTGCATGTAAATGGAAGGAGACCCTCAGGGGTATACAAAATTATATACAAGAGTAAGTGAGGGGAAAGGAGGAAAAATATAAGGGGGAGAAATGAATTACAGTAGAGGGGGTAGAGAGAGAAGAGGGGAGGGGAGGGGGGAGGGGGGATAGTAGAGGATAGGAAAGGCAGCAGAATACAACAGACACCAGAATGGCAATATGTAAATCAATGGTTGTGCAACTGAGGTGATTCTGCAATCTGTATACGGGGTAAAAATGGGAGTTCATATCCCACTTGAATCAAAGTGTGAAATATGATATATCAAGAACTATGTAATGTTTTGAACAACCTACAAAAAATTAATTAAAAAAAAGAAAGTAATATATGTGCTCCAAAGGTAACTTTGCCAACATAGCTTTGGCTATAAATGAAAGAAGAAATGCTAATTTTTGAAAAAATGTTTGAATATATTCAGTTGCTATTTAAATAGAAAATATATGTGAAACATATCTATAAAAAGAAAGGGGTTGAAATGGATGATGTCTTTTCTTTTAGGAAATTTGTGAAGGCTGCAAGACACTAATGCACTGAAATGCATTGAAATATCCTGGTTGTTTGCCAACTTTGTTCCATTCTCGGTGAATCACAGTGTGGCACCAAAACACAATCGGTGATGACTATTTTCCTTCCACTTAACCAGGATTGCCAATTTCCTTCCTTCAGAGGAGTATCCTCCCAGCTCCTCTTCCCATCTGAACTTAGATCTAATGCCATATATCAATCATTCCTAATAACTATCTATAGGATAAGGTTAAGCATACATATTTATTAGAACTTAGTAATTGCATAAATTATTTTATTTAATACTTCTCATCTTTGAGTGAGTTCCAGTTATTGTCTCTAAAGAAATTGTAGTCTAAAAACTTTCAAATGTCAAGTATCACAACCTATTCAAGGATGGAATCAAGATAGGAATCTAAATGGACTGAGCTCCAAAGCTCCACATTACTCTACATCTTTGTTTGTTTTTTAATTCAACTTATTCCTTCCGTATATATCTTGCAACATGCTAGAAAATACATAGTAATATGACTGTTACTTTAATAATAACATCAGCACCAAGTCTGGCTAATGGCTTGGTATTCATTTGTCTATCTATAAAAATTTACAAAAAAATTACAATTTATTTAACCATATATGATGACAAAGAATATGAATGTTCTACTACAGTGATTTTCCACTTTTTCTTGTTCCTTCACTTTCTCTTGCTTCCATGAGCATTGGTATGGCTGTGCATTTTTCCACCAGAAGCTATGAGTCAACTGTCAACTGAATGCTTAGGCACAGGTTTGGAATTAACATTGTTTCTCCTTCATCATTGTAAAAGAAGCTTCTTTAGATGTCAAGTAGACATACAAATTCTTCTCAAGCACCAATCAGGAAAAATAAAGTGAAAATTACCCTTAAGTGAGGGACATTTGTGCTGCTTTTCTTCATTATCCATTTTTTTTTTCTTTACCATGACGATCCACTAAAAGTTTTAATTTTTGTGGTCTGTTATCTAAATTATTTCCCTACCTCTGAGTTGATCTTCTGTCTCTAGCCTTCCTTCAGGATTTCTTATGCATGCCATCAGTTAGCACTTTCAAAGCAGTTCTTAGCAAACCACCTCCCCAAAATTTGAAATCGTCTTTGGTATCTTTTCCTGGAGGATGAAAGGGCATTCACTGCTAATTTCTTCTATCCAGACTAATAAAAACCACAGGAATATTACCATGCTTTTTCTAGTGTTTGTATTTTTAAATGATAAAAACAAATCAATGAGTAAATAATGTATCATATATTATAAAACGTCATATATAAATTTTACATAATATTTAATTGTCCTTTTGTATTTTAAAATACAATTTGACTAATTTGAGGGAAAGGATAAATATCTCCTTAGGGGATAAAATTTATATTTGTTACATGTTTTCATGTCATGTGGAAACTATCTTTCCTACAATTTTGAGACTGTACTCACCTGTAGTGGACACATTTGTGGAAATTTTAAATTATGTTCATCATCATTTAATAATAATTCTTTAAAAATGTGGAACATAATTTTTGTCCCTGAAAAGTAGTTTGGGCTCAGTGGCTTGCTTTAATGTAATGTATGTGAGCATGTAAAGAATCTAGTCAGAAATAATTGATTTTGATTCCTCCATTTTTTTTACATGCAGAGATTAATATCATCATATAAAGATTTTACCAGCATTTTCTGTGGTATAATTGGGTTTCAAAGTGGAAGAAACAGCTCAGACTTTAGCATGATTAGTGTTCCTAACAAATATTGTAGAAATAAAGTAGTTTTAAGTATTCTTTAGATAGCCTTATCAACCCATTGAATCATGTATTTCCATGTACTCTCTCAGTATTTCTTCAGGACTGAGAAAGTCACACTTACTATGCCGTGATACTCTACATAAAATCTTTCCATTTTTCTTTTTGTTGTTTTGTAAAATAAATGTTAGTCCCAATTTCTTATTGAGAATGAGTTATATATTCATAAATGAGACATATATTTTGGTAATGAATATGAGCTTGTATAAAATGGTCATCTGACTAATATTACAATTAGTTTTTAAAGGATGCATTCAAGTTGAAATGTCACTTTTTCCTTTTCCCTTTAAATCTTTAAAAAATCGAGCTTAAATTAGATATTACGTTTTATTTTATATCGTACCAGATAATGACAAAACAATTTCTTAGAATTTGGAATATTTTTATAATTAGCCCAATAAATTTTTAAAGAGTGAGTAAAACCATAAAATAAGATAGACTCTTTAGTCAACATGCTCTCTTATGTGCTTATTTATAGAAATAAATGTCAATAGAATTTCCATATTTTAAATAATTTTGCCAGAACAATAAAAATCATAACTAAGCTTTTTTTTTAAATAAAGAATTCAAATAAAGAGTTTTAGTATCCTTTTTCAAAGCCAATTAAATAGAACAGTTACTTTTTTATTCTCCTTATTTTAGGCAATTACATTTGTTCACCTTCTGCTTAGGGAAATGTGAGATTAAACAATAATATTCAAAAAAGATAACTAATCAACCTTATGGAGAAAGACAGCTTGTCATTCTTCACTTCCATATCTACATTAATCTGGTTTTAATTTTGTTTGGTTCTCTATTTATCCAGGAACTGAGACTTATTTTTTTCCCTCTCACTTGTGAAGGAATTGTAAATATGTTCACATGGCAGATAGTAAAGTTGCAAATCGCATACAGCAAGAAAGCTTGCAAATATGGGAACACTCCATCCGGTGTGCTGCAGGGTGACTATATATATGTTTGTTTTATTGTTCTTAATTTGCATATCTTCTGTCTGTCCTTAAATTAGATGCAGGATCTTAATAATATCACTTGAAACTTAAAGCCCAGATTTTGCTGTGTGTGGAAGTTTCTGAATAAGACATCAAGTTTCTAGCCATCAGAGGATAATTTATTGATACTTGTCAAAAGGAAGTATCAGTCTAACAGAAATCAAGACAAAAGGAATGCCTGATGAATTTTCTTTGAAGTGCCTTTTATAAAAGTCCTTGGTAATACATATTGATGAACTCCAAATTGTCTTGCCTGAAGGGAAAAGAAAGTAGACTGCTTTACACTGTCTTATAAATATTCATCAAAAGAACAAGACTTATGTTTCCAGGCGTGAGGTGAATGATTACGGTTGTATGATTGCCTCGGAATCTGGATAATTAGTAAAACAGCCGTTGACAGAGAATTTTAAACTTGGTATCTTGCCTTTGCTTCATTTGGAGTCAGAAGGAAAGCTTCTTATACCAAAGGGAAGCAGTTTTAGGGGGTGATGTATTGATACTACTGAGTTCCTGCCATCAGTTGCTTCCATATTGGTTTATTTTTATTTGTGTAGCTAAAAATTAAAACAAAAATGATCATTTTTGTTCTGTTTTTGTTTTGTTATTTATTTCTTCGTAATTCATTTTAGCCTAATGAAACAGTATCACTCTTATTAAGAATGACTTTCTAGGATTTGTGTCTTAATTAACACCTGAACACTGTAAAGCGACAGAATGATGCCATCTAAATGGCCAGGAAGAGTAGTTTCATTTGATTATTTTTTATGTGATATTGTTGTCATTTTGCTTACTCGTTTTGGATTGGGCAATTAACTATATTTCTTTTTTCTCATTGACTACATAAGATTAAAGATGTAATTTGATTAAATAGCCATGACATTTTTGATATTTGGAAGATAAGTATGTATTATATCAGCCATCAGAAAATATTATTGTCAATATCATTGTCAAACTCTCTGCAAAATTTTCCTGATCTGATTTCATAAGACATCTCTAACCATTTGAGAGAAAAATAACCCATTCTGAGGAAGATTTTCCTTTGTTGTGTTTAGCACTTAAATGCAATTAAGCATATATAATAACCTCTTCGAAGCAAAATAGTTGCTCAACTTAAGTAAGTGAAACTAATTATCTTCATGTTGAGAAGAGAATAAATTAGCACTTATGATTCCATTTCAGTTAGAGGAACACTCTTGTACATCCTACATCTACCAGTTGATTATCATAGTTGGACCCAAAAGTAAGAAAGTGAATATATTTTGACACATAATCAGGAGAAAACTTCAGTATAACAAAACAAAACAAAAATAATAATAATAAATAAAAGAAAAAGGGAAAGAGATTGAGTAAATTAATCTCCTAGAAAATGTTTTGGTTTTATCTAAAAACTGTTTCCTTTTTGCTGAGGAAATTCTATTTCTTCTGAAACCTTGGCTAGAAATATAGAACTCTGAATTGCCAAGCACCATGGATTCCTGACAAATGTGGGGTGTGATGATATTGATGAAGGCATTAATAGTCTTAAAAACTAATTGGCTAGTTTGATCAGTTTTATACTTTTTCAAAAGCAAAGGAATCATCTTGTACTCTTTTCTTTTTTTCAATCTTGCACTTTGTTTAATGTGCTGTATAATTCATCTCAGAATCTATGAAAAATAGTTTGGAAAAAAGACTTGCATAAGGCATATGGTGTCAGCAGCCTGGAACACTTAAATCGATCATAACAAACACCTAGATGAATTCAATATGGAACAGAAACAAACCAAAAACAGCCTGTGAACTGAAGTGCCAATGTCTGAGAGGAAATCTATTATTTTTCTTTTATTTTTGAGAAACTACCACTGAGAAGCTTACCAAGTATCTGTAATATCACTTTTAGACCATTTTTACAGGTCTCCAAGGGACAAATCTCCATTTAAAATAAAAATGGAGTGAGTATTATAGGATAATAAGCAGGATTGAACAAGATAATTGACAGTGAAATATTTAAAACTTTGCTATATTTGCCACATTAACCTGTAACTGTGTGTGTCAAACACTGCCTCAGAGTATGTAACTGATGGGGCATAAAAATATTAGAGTTGAAATATTTCACATGTGTAGATGCAGAGAATCAAAGGAAAAAAGGTTACTATCTAAAGACAATAAGTACAATTAATATTTAGAAAATGTGGTGGTGATACAACACTAGCTAAACCAAAGCCCTGGTAGGTTTCTATTAGGAGAGAAAGTCTGCTAAGACTAAAAAGTCTTAAAAGTGAGACGGAATAAACAATTGTCATTGGCAAGCTTCATGGAGAAGGGGAAATGAATGGGTTTATTCAATTTAACAAAATTTCCCCGGTACTGACAAATGACCTGGGTTCTGCTGATTACTTCATTGATGAAACTAATGAACTTTAAACATAACTCAATGATTGCGGCAATGGTGAGGGAGGACAGAACAGATGAGGTGCTTGTTCATAAAAGGAAACATATATATGGCCCAAAAGCATGAAAACATTTTTCATATCCCCAATGACAAGTTGACTCCAATAAATACAAATGTAAATACAGTAAGTTGTCATTTGTTTATCAGAGAAAAAAGGAATGACACAACTTTTTAACCTGGTATATCTGTAGTAATCAGGCACTTGAATATCATAATTGTCAGAGTGAAAATTGATATACATTTTTCAATAAGCAAAAAATTCTTTAATAGGAAAAGATGGCTTCCTCTTTGACCAAGGCATTCCACTACTAGACATTTACAAAAAAATTAGGAAATTATATTAAGGTAAGCATGTACAAATGTTCATATAGCATTATAGAAAAAATACTTAAAACAACTCCAATGATTAGTAATTGGGGACTGGGGCTAAATACATTGTGTTAAATCCATACAATTGTGTAATATTTAACCATTGAGAATATTCAAACACTTTCATTTGATTTTGTATGAAAAAAATCATATATTAAGGAAGAAGAGTAGTAAAATGTGTATACATAGCCTTATCAATCCACCTGTCATCCACATACATGTCATTCATCATCTATTTACCTATATTATATTAATGGGGCTATGGGATGGTTTGTTTTCCTCCAAATTTGTACATTGAAGTCCCAACCCACAATACCTCAGAATGTAAGGGTATTTGAATAACTATCATTAAGGAAATCTTCAAAAGAACATTATAAATACTTTTAAAAAAGTCTTTAAAGAGGTAATTAAGGTCAACTAAATTCCTTTGGGGGGGATTGAATCCAATAGGACTAATATTTTTAATAAGAGGAGTCTAGGATACATACCAGTACTGAGGAGTGACCATATAAAGATAGGCAGAAGACTGCCATCTGCTAATCAAGGAGAATTCAGAAGAAACCAATTCTATTGAGACCTTAATCTCTGTGGTACTTTGTAATGGCAGAGTACAGGTATTTAATTCTTGATTTTTTTCTATTGATATTC